>NC_141367.1:26784335-27178825 GCF_963921425.1 Dryas octopetala | reverse complement strand
AAATTAGGTAGCTTATGAAAGACAGAAGGTTAAATAAAGAAACTTAAATTCTAGTGTGGACCAACGTACACTTATGTGTTTTGACTGTTTGTGGAGAGATAGAAAACAATAACATAATAATGTGCGGTGCCCCATGATTGAAATGCCTTAGATTGAAGGGCAGGCAGGTTTGTCACTTTGTCGATCGCTAGTACAATAATTACATTTACCACAGGTCCAATTATTTGATCGAACAAGGAATTTATAATTAATTACCCGGCCATGCATATATGAACTCTCAAGTTTTGGAAACAAACATATATATGTGCTGTGCCACGGGGCAACATACAATTACAAGCTAGCTATCACGCACTCGTGACTTGTTTATTCACAATGGACATTATTATTTGAGGAATTTTAACGGTGAGTACCCCAAAGCCATTGGAAAAGAGGTAATTAAACGAAAAATTAGTCTATATAACTGTATTACCGTTTCAAGGTGTAATAAATTTATAAATGGTGGGTAATTTTAAACCCCCTAACCAACTTAAAAATTTTCCTAAACCCTCACTCATCTAGAAACTCTCTCAAAACCCTCAAAAACTTATAATATCTTTTTTACCCTCTTGACGCACTCTGACGCGTGCGCTGATGTGGATAAGTGAAACTGAATTTCAAAATTCAGTTACACTAAAAAATTATAATTTTACATTATTATTAATTAGAATTAAAAATAAATTTCACCATTATTTTCTACAGAAAAAAAAAAATAATTACACCTTTATTTGAAAAAAAAATAACAATTATATCAATTCAGTGTTTCACTAGAGACTAAATTCAGTTTCAGTTTGAATTCATTGAAGTTTTAGTGAATTCAAATTCAGTTTCACTGAATGCACTGAAACTGAATTTAGTGAAACTCAAATCCTAAGCTATGTCATCGGCGTCCACATCTCCGATCTCAAACTCAAACCATTAGACTACACCGTTGTCGTCCAGATTTTGAATATTCGACCACCTCACATGCGCCGAGTACACGACTCATAAATGAATCACCTTTTTCACTTCTCCCAACCATGCAATGAACTCTGGTCCTTTGGTCCTATACAACAATAATCACCAAAAGCGTGAGGCTGCCTAGATCTGTTTCCACCTGCAAATTTCAGGACCACAATTTCATTCAAAATTCATCTAAAACTCACAGTTGAAACTGTTTCACAAACTGAGACTGTTTCACTAACTGAAACTGTTTAATCTCAATAAAATTCCTAAAACAAACCAAAAGATCCAAACTTTTAACGATCAGAGACATTAACATAAATTACAAATATGAAAGTTAGGCATGCTAAATATGCATAAATTGAAATTGTGAAGCAAACCTTCACAAGATCTCCTAGTTCCTCCTTGCATTCCAGTTTGTCCTCTGCCAACCAGTTTTCCAAAAGGTTCTTCTTGTTCTGATTCACAAAAAACAAAATTATTAAAGCATGAATCGAAGCCAAAAAAATGAACAAAATCAGGTCTTAATCGCCACCACTTACGGCGGAGCCGCCGCAATGGCTGTGAGCAGGGGCGAATCTAGGATTTCAAAGTGGGGTGGGCTAAACTTAGCTTACGAACTATTTTTGTCTTAAAAAAAAAAATGTTGCACCTAGTTAATTAGGGGGGACGTAATGGCAAATACTATATAACACTATCTAAGTTGCGCCCAACGTTTCTTCACTAAGTAAAAATTATTAATTATCAATTAATTATCGATACTATTAATTAAAAAATTCTCGTTCAATGGGGATGATCATACATTCAGCCAGAAATTTATCGTCTATCTTGTTTCGAAGTCGATTTTTTAATAAACCTCATAAATGAAAATGCTCATTCTTTCGGTGATGTAGCAACATAAAGAGTCAACACCAGACGAATCAATCTATCAATCAAGTCGTAGTCTTTTGCCAACCCTATTTCTACTAATTTAATAAACAGTTGAGAAAAAAATAAAAAACAAAGACCATGGAGATATAAACCCAAATTAAAACTAATATAATACCTTATTAGAGACTTAGAGCTAGAACTGTGTGTGGTGGGGGCTAGGAGATGAGAGAGATCTATGTGTTGCTCTCATTTGCATAGGTAAGAAGTTTTGGGGATCAGGGGAAAAGGAAACAATTTAATTAAAATAATTTTTTATTCTTTGGTGGGTTAATAACTTAATGTTCAGCACATGATTACTGTCATGGAATGATGAGTTAATTAACTTAATGTTCAGCAAAATCAATAAATAAAAGGGCCAATGGGATTTGGATGGAAATGGACTGGGCTAGGCTTCAAATGTATACAACTAAGCTTAAAAAAACCCAAAAAAGCACCTGGGCTGCAGCCCAGGCAGCCCATAACATAGATTCGCCCCTGGCTGTGAGGTTCAATTTGGGGTTTCTTGATTCATCAACAATTGGACTAATCCAAACACATAGAATTGAAGAGCACAACGAGAAGAAGAAGATGGGTACCTGACTCGACGGAAATGGTTGCCGGAACACAAAGATCGCCGACAAGGATGTCGCCGGCTTCTCTCCTTCGAAACGACGAGCCTAAGGGTCGTCCAAATCTTCTGATGGCACCAGTGGACTCGAGACAACAAGAGGAAGCCATCCATGCATGGCGGTCCGGCACCTTGTCGTCGCCGGAACTGGCGGATCTCCTGCGAGGGAGATTGGGTCTGCCTAGACCCGATCCAGCGTGGACGCTAGCTTTCATGGCGAGTGGAATAAAGGGGGAGGAAGAGGGAGGAGAGGCGAGAAGATCGGGACTGGTATCGCCGGCAACCGTTGCCGAACGACGAAGCATGCACCAGCGACAGACACCCGGAGAGAGAAAGAACGTACATAAGAGAGAGAGAGTCTGAGTGAGTCTAACCCCCTATTGTGTTATAATCAATGGGAGAGATTAAAAAAGGGTAAAACTGGAATAGTAAAAAAATAGGGGTCAAACTATTAGTTGACTAAAGGGTTTTGGGAGAGATTAAATGTCCAATAGGGGTTGGGAAATAGTTTTATTAAGAGTAGAGGTTTATAAATAACTAAGTTCAAATTTGGGGGTTTTAAATAGTTTACTCATTTATAAATTATAATATGAGTGGACGTTATTAATATTATACTTTAAAAGTATAAATCCGTCATTCACCTATACTATAAAATGTGAATTAATTACGTTACATAGTCACGGTCCTACAATATCTTTTTATGATAAAAATAAAATCCTCCCAAATCTGCCTGACAAATAAGAAATTTAATATTATTGTTTTATAATTCAAAATACAAGGTTGAAAAGTCTCAAAGAGGCATTTAATATCATTAATATTAACGGAAAGGGCTACAAGGAAGAACATGTTGCGGTGAAGTTGGAAACTTGGAACTTTGAAGAAGAATGGCATTGATGTAGGCATTGAATTGAATTTGTACCCATTGGAAATTAAAGCGTGGTTGGTTGTTGGTCTTCGTGTTAATTGAGTGGGTATTGGATGCATCATGCATGCTACATGGGTCAATGCCTAGTTACCTACTATAATATAATTAATTAACAATAATTAAGTAGTCATGAAAATCAATGCTCTCCGGTTACAATGCCGACAAACCCAATTAATTAATAAGAATACAAACGACTTCTACTTGGCTCATAAAATTATGTCATAATGGGTCACGCAGTGGTACTGCCAAGCTTTCTGGAAATGAAGTTATATGGAAACAGCCAAACAGGCTAACCTGTTCATATATAAATACAAGCTCGAGTCCAAGAGCTTAGTATATACCTCACTCACGGCGATCGAACCCCTCTGGCCTTCGATCGATCTGTTTGTGTGTAGGAAAATGGAAGCGAAAATGAGTACAAGAAAGGGTTATGGACAGAGGAGGAGGATAGGATTCTGCTAGAGTACGTAAGGGCACATGGAAGAGGCCACTGGAACCGCATTCCTAAGCTCATGACGGGTAAGGCCGGATTATTAAAGATATATATTATATATATGTAGTAATGTAGAAGCAAACAAATTAAATGTTAATTCGCTTGTTTTGTGAATATATATGATTTATGATATGTATATATAATAGAGTTAAAGAGGGAGTGGAAAGAGCTGCAGATTGAGGTGGGTGAACTATCTGAGCCCAAATGTGAAACGCGGCCATTTTTCTGACCAAGAAGAAGACCTCATTATCAGACTTCATAATCTGCTTGGAAACAGGTTTTTCTTTTTCTTTTTGTTTTATAAGAAAATGACTTTTCTTTTTGTAGATATACATATATATAAATATATATGAGTAAATTACAATTTAGTACTTCAACTTTACATGTTGTTTCAATTTAATACCCCAATTTTGAAAACTTTCAAAAAAGTACCTCAACTTTCATTTTGTGTCAAAATAGTACCTCCGTTAGTTTTTATGTCAAATAAACCGTTATCTGCTGACGTGACAGGGACATTTTCGTCTTTTTTCCAAATTTAAAAAATAATAATATTTTTAAAAATTTTTTGAATACAAATTTTTTAAAAAATAATTAAAATACAAATAACATTTCCCCTCCTCCTTCCCCACCCATACCCACGCAGAACCACCCTCCCCGCCCCCACCCAGCCCCTCCCTTCTCCTCCCCCCTTCCCTCCCCAGCCCGCCCCCCCTCCCAGCCCGACCGGCCCCCTCCCTTCCCCTCCTCCCCAGCCCACCCCTACCCCCTCCCCCTCTCCCTGCCCGACCCACCCCTCCCCCCCCCCACCCCAGCCCCAACCCCCGTCGCACACCCCTCCCCCCAGCCCCAGCCCCTCCCATCCCCGCCCCGCCCCGCCCCGCCCCTCCCCCCGCCCCCACAAAATGACAGAAGTACTATTTTGACACAAAATGAAAGTTGAGGTACTTTTTTTGCAAGTTTTCAAAGTTGGGGTACTAAATTGAAACAATATGTAAAATTGAGGTACTAAATTGTAATTTGCTCTATATATATATTGAAAATGTTCAATAAATTGATGAATATATATGAATGAATGTATGTAGGTGGTCTCTGATTGCGGGGCGTGTTCCAGGTAGAACTGACAACCAAGTAAAGAACTACTGGAACACTCATTTGTGCAAGAAGCTTGGCATCAAAAAACAAACACCTGCGGCAAGTGGTGGACTCAAATCTAAGCACTCTGATCAAAGCTGCTGCAGTAGTAGTAGTGCAAGTGCTACTGTGAAAGCAGCCATGGAACTAGATGTGAAAAATGATGAAAACCCAATATCAGGGCATGTTGGTGTCGATTCTTATAATGACCAAGACATACAATGGATGAACAAGCATTGTGCTCATGACTCGCTTTCATTGTCTACTCATCATCATTCGATTCTCAGTAGCTGGGGCATGGTGCAAGTTCTAGAAGGATACCCTCTTGACCTATTGTAATTTATTTGTAGCTAACAATTAAGCTAGCTAGGTTTCTAACATTTTCTGGCCTCTTTTCTTTTTTAATTTTTAATCTAGTTTTTTTCTTGTTAATGTAGGAGAGAGATTTGTTCCACTTTTAAGCAAACAATTTAGAAACCTACAGAAATTTAAAATCATCTTTAATTTTCACTTATCTTCACTTATTATCCAATTAGATGCTGATTTTGAGGTGTTTAGCAGTTAAAATATTTACACATTTATTTTCATTAATAATATAAATTTTAAGCCTATAATTTAAATCATTTGTCTGCCAAAAACCAAACAAAAACAAAACACTATTTGCGCAACAGCATTGGTAACTGGTACTATAATATGTTATTTGATTTGAAATTTGGTATTTGGAACAGTGTGCCATTGATTCTAGCCTAAAGGTCCTCCTTGGACTGGAGCTGGTCCACACGTAGGTGCTTTACTCACGGAGACTTTGTTGCATTTCTACGTTTTTTGATGCAAGCTCTCCGCGTGCCCTATAATTGCCTTTTCAGTTTTTAATTTGAGTAGTGCTATCCAACTTCTTGATCAATCTTCTTTTTAATTATTTTTATTTTACAATATATTTTTATGATCAAAATTATTTATTTTTTAAATAATTATTTAGAAATTATTTTTGTAAAAAATCAACTAAATCGAAAATCAACAATGAATCAAATTGTCACAAAAACTATCTGTTTATTTGATCACAGTCATATAACCAAACGATTTTTGATTTGGTTGATTTTTTGCAGAGATGATCTTCATAGTTAAATCTAAAAAATGAACAATTCGGATCATGAATATACATTGCGAAATTAGAATAATAAAATAAAAAATCGGTGGAGAAGGTAGATTGGAGAATGTGGATAACATTCCCCTTTCAATTTAAAATTTTTTTTTTTTTTTTTGGAGCCTGGACTTGTAACTTCAACGACATCGTGGACTTTATAAGAATTGCTAGGCCTCAGGCCACCAAAATACCAACAAGGAAAAAGCCCAAGATTTTGTTTTAGATTGCTTTCCCAAACTGGTTTTTGCTCCAACAAGTTTTGTTAAGAATTGCTAGGCCTGAGGCCCAAACTGCTTTGACCTTGGACCTTGCACTTTTAACTTCACCGACATCCATGTGTGGACTTTATAAGAATTGCTAGGCCTCAGGCCATCTTGTAGTTGTTTTGGGCCTCAGGCCACTAAATTACCAACAAGGAAAAAGCCCAAGATTTTGTTGTGGATCACTGGATTGCTTTCCCAAACTGGTTTTTGCTCCAACAAGTTTTGTTATTCAACTACTTCCATTGTTCTATAACATTAATTCATTAAGAAAAAGGAAACGTCAAACAGAAGAGCTGTCTGTAAGATGAAAGTCTAAACCAGAATTTCGCAATCACTGTATTAAAATTTCAGTGTTTGAAGCTAGGAAGATGGCCATAGAGAGGTAAATTTTTACATTTGGCGAAAAAGAGAAAGCTACGTTATTTCATTTTTGACACAAGCCATAAAGACTATTATTTTGCCATATGTTGTTGGAAAGGAAATGCAAAACATGCACATTGGAAAAAATAAATAAAACAAAAAGGTTTCTTGGCAATGTTTGATGCTCATACAGACAAAGTGGGGTTGATGTTGAAATCAAGATCCCAAAGCTGGAAGGCACCATTGACAAAATCATAGTGTGCCCCCTTCACAGAAAGAGTTTTGTTGACCACGGCCTCTCTCACGAATGGATATGTCAGTAAGTTTCCCAGGGACACATTCACAGCTTCCTGCATTAGGGTCCCAAACAATAGCCTTTCAGAATAAATGCGATGCGATAAGTCAACATTGTATCACCATCAATTTACTCTCTGAGGGACCATTATGGTTAATGGTCCCTCACAAGATGAAGCTTATGAAATATGGTTCTAAAAAAACATTGAGCCTTGTTTTATGTACCAGATGGCTAACTAGTATTTTTAACGTTTAAACAAAAGTTACTGAATGCTGTCATTAAATTTCAGGCATTATGATCAGAATCTCCTTCAAGTGGAGCTCTTATTCCAGTTTCTACTTTAGCTTATGCAATGAAAAATTACCTTCTCCAAGTTGCTGCACTGATCTGCGAAACTTAATGCACTGCATTCTGTTTTGACCTTGGACTTTGCTGGTGCGCAGATTTTGACCCAATTCTCTATAAAGTCACTGAAAATTCAATATATAAACGGAGAGACTGTTAATGCATGCATAATCAATTCAATTTAACTAATGAACAATTAAACTGGATCAGAAAGTAAAGAGAAGTTTCTAGTTGAGTTTGTGGCATATGTACGTACAACAGTACATGTCATAATTAGAGGAGAACTAAAGACAGTAGTCATATTTCTGGCTGCACGGACAGTCAGGACCATATTGCTAGATGTTCATAATTAATGGTATCTCAAAGCATCCGGAAAGTTATGTATATTTCAAAGAAAAATTGGAAAACAAAGAAGCTGTGGCAGTCAAAGGTACTTATATGCTTCTAATTCTTGCTTTATCAAACTTTTTGGATGCTCCCAAAAAATTAGATGGTACCACTACAGGATAAAGTCGTTCATATTCCTTTCGTATTAAGTTGGACATGACAAGCAATCAATATTATATTACAGCAATCATAGCAATAGCCAATAGCAACAAGACCAAATCACATGGGATGATGGGAAGGGAAAACCCACCAATTTGGAAGTTCTAAAAGCCAACATGCTAAATTGTCTACTTAATTCAAGCTTGTACTTTGATTATCCATCTTTTAAACCCAAATCAGAAAGATATGTGCAAAGTACGTGTTTAAGCAAACTTCTGCATTCATATATAAATGAAGACTTACCTAGCAGTGGTCCCATCATCTGGGATGGACATGAGCCCCTTTATACCCCCACAGCAGCTGTGTCCAATGACCACAATATTCTCCACCTGAAATACAATACATTCTCTTTGTAACTACGTTTCCTAAAAAGAAGATATAATACTCACACTTCACAATTAATTACTATTCATTCTCCACTTCTATTTGCAACTTTTCTTTCTTCCATTTTTTGTGGAGGGGGTGGGGAATATATATGCTATCATCCAAAAGAAAGGTACTGCCAGTTTAACTACTGTTCAAGGTCATAAGGTCTGGGAATTTGTAGATTCTGGAAGGGATGGCATCAATTTGGGGTTGGTGGGCACATGCATGACATGGATGGGGGTCAGTTGAGTACGAAAGAAACATGATTAGGTGTAAGGAACACTCCCAATGACTAGCCGACTAGGCCACCATTATTGAATAACCGAGCAATGTGTCCAAACAAATAAAAGTTAAAAATCGAAAAGAGTGGTGACGAAGAAGCAGTGCCGCTAAAAGTAAAGGCTGAGTATTAAAAAGGGTGGCTTCTATATTCACCTTCAGATGCAATACCGCATATTCAATTGCCGCACCCACTCCTGAGTATTTTGTCTGCAAGAAAACAAAAGTCAATAAAAATGGAAAATACTGTGCTTATTCACTGTTTGTTAGTACACTCGACGGGGTTGAGGCCATTTTACATTTCCTTCAAAAAAATAAACAGAAAACAGACGGACCCATTTTCCATTTTCCTTTATATTAAGACAATCACAAAGCAAGCACAATGGTCAACAAGGGTAAGAACTATTAGGTGCTTGATGCCAAACAACCCACTTATTAACATGTAATGCATGCTGATGCTCACTATGGTACATTAATACTACAATATTTTCGTCTTCATTATACACAATTACAAAATAAAAATATTAAAAAAAACAAATGCAAGTGGTGAATTTAAGAGGGGTCTCTGTTATGCGAACCAGGTCATACGGAGGGACCATGTTAGCGATGTTTCGAACCACAAAGGCCTCCCCGGGTTGGAAATTCAGGATATGTGAGGGGCAAACTCGAGAATCTGAGCATGCAAATACCATAAACTGCATAGACATTGGACAGTACAAGTTTATTAGCTCAATAAATTAACAGCACGCGATAATTCGATATTATATATCATGTCATTAATTAATTAGTAGCTAATTATCTGATTCACTGACCTTGGGGCTCTGGCCTGTGGCGAGTTTGCCATACAAATCAGCATCTTTCCTGGCAAAAAAAGGCAGCGTTGCCGTCAAGTACTCCCAGTTGGAAATCAAAAGGGTAGTTTTGGAAATTCAAGACAGAGCAGAAAAGAGGGGATGGAATTAAGCGAACAGCATATTCGGAGAACCTTTTTTTATTTTTTTTTACTTACTCGAATTTCTCCTTCTTGAAGTGGATGAAACCGGATTCAATTTTCTCGACTGGGTCGAACTGCTTCGAACCGGCGGCCTCCAACTCGGCGGTTATCTGCTTGATCTTTGCGGCGGCGACGCCCTCGAGGTTACCTTTCTCGCTGTAACCGGAAAGAAAGAGTTATTAAATAAAAGTCGTCAGATAAGTTCAGGTCCAAGTGGGACCCGCCGTGACGGACGGCTGATCCAATGGCACCCGAAGCGGGACCCACGTGGTAACAACTGCCCGAAAAGAGGCTGAAACTGAAAGCGCGTCTGAGACGGACGACGGAAAAGAAAGTATAAAATGACAAATAAAGACAGCTATGCTTTAACTAATTACAGCAAAGAGAACCGTCAGATGATTTGTCTGGACGAGGAAAGTACCTCAGGAGCTTGGAAAGTCCGGCAATGGCATCCTCGTACGAGTCCTTAGCCATGTCGTCCTTCTGTGAATTCCCAAAATTAACAGAACACAAAATCATCAATTTTCATAATTCTGAACAGCAAGATATATCATAATTATATAATTTGATCTCAAATTACAGATTCACTAATTTCTTCAATGAATCAAAGAATACACAAGCGGTAATAGAATCTGACAAAATTGAAGACAAAGATAGACTATCGTAATTGACATGCATGCGCAGTTAAAATATATCGGATCAAAGATCGACGGAGAGGATTGAGTTTCTGAGAAGTCGAAAAAAGAAGGATCGAGAACCGTGTGTACGGACCTTTTGGGTGATGATATAGTAGTGGTGGTGCTTCTGATTTCTGAATCTGGCTTTTGGGATTTTTGGAGACAATTCACTTAAAAGGAGGTAATGAGGATTTGAGGGAGAGGAGGACTCACTCACCACCAGTTGAGCACTCACGTAAACTGTGCCTGCTATTTATACCACTGACTTGGCAAATTCATTATTAACCCCATGTTATATCCAAACTTTGACTTTTATGGAAACTCCATAATCTTTTTGAATAATTACGTACGACGTAAGCAATGAATAACAAAGTATGAAACGCGTTGTCGTGTGTTTTTACATTGTAATTGCCAACTTAATAAACCAAAAATACTATAAATAAAATGTTTATGTCACTGGCCGGTATATGATTCTAGCTTATGTCTATTTTTCTCATCACACTTCGCGAAAAATGAAAAAATATATATAAATATACAATGTTACATATAATTTTTTCTTAGATATTATACCTTTTTTTATCTAGATAATGAAAATTTGAATTAAGAACTAGATAAATATTATTAGGCTAATAGCTAACTGGCGAGGTACTTTATATCAAAAGTAAGTATTCATAGAATCATAGGGTGTGTTTAGAACTTTAGTCTTTAGATGTAGTTTAATACTACTAAATATGGGCAAGGTGGGTCAAGTGCTATAGATTAGTAACCAATTGTGTGGTAAATGCCTAAAAGGAAGAAATATTAAAAAATTAAATATAAGAACTAAGAAGGGAAAATGAAAAACAAAAACAAAAATAAGTGGCACCAATATAGCCAAGGGAGCAGGTGTGCGGATGCATGGACAGGTCAATTAAGCATATGGGTAGGCGCCAGTGCGCCATGGGGTGGCTAGTGGGAACGTGACGACGAGCGATTATGACCGGAATAAAATAAGGAAATAGTACGGTAGTCTCCACTTTTTTTTTTTCAATTTTTTTTATCAATTATTAGATATAATATTTTATTTTTAGATTTATTGATTTTAATTACGAAATTTCAATAATTTTTTAGTTTAGATATCAAAATTCAATAGCATTTTAGATTAGCTACTAGTTAAAAATTCAAACAAAATGATAAAGTAAAAGATTATTAGAATTTACAAATATTACATCACATGCAACTATAATAAAAAAATAAAAATAATATTACATCACAAATATTACATTAATTTATACTATATTGTATTAAAAAAAAATCAATCTAATCACAACTTAACTGTGACTATCTTGGTAAATTTAAAGAGACAACTCACACCACTATACTATATATTATTTTGAGTAAAAGTGTTGTTTTTATCTCTATTTATACTATATTGTAGTATAATTTCTTAAAAAAAAATTCAATTAAGTCACAATTTAACTGTGACATCTCACAACTTAGATATAACTGTCGTTCAGTTATAACTAAATTTGAAGTTGTGAGTGTCGTACAGTCACAACTAAATGTGAAGTTGAGACTACATTAGCAAATTTTTAAGATAATATAAAAGCCTCAAGGGCAATTTTGTCAAAAACTTATAAATTTTAACTAACACCCATTATATGTGGGTCAAAAGACAAAAATATCAAATGAAAAAGGCTCAAATCAAATTGGTCAACATATTTGTGACCTAATCTAAAAAACTACATTTAAATTTGGTAGTTCAATTGAAATATTATATGATATTTATGTTATACCAAAAAACTATTGAGATTTGCTATTTAATCTTAAATTTTTATTTATTTTTTAATATTAAATATATAAATACTATGTAAGTTGTATAATAAATGTTGAGAAAATAAATTGAAATATCTAGCATTGATAAAATAATAATTGAGCTAGTGATTAAAGCAGTTCTGTTTTTCTATTTATAATGAGATGTCACATCGGCATGAAGCATTGAAGCCCATCACGTTGAAATATAAAACGCCAAATTTAATTATCAGCATGGCGTAAAATAGCAGACTTTTTCATACTTTTTTCCTCAATTAAAGATTTAAGATTGAACCAAGATTGAAGGGTTTTTGTTCATCACGGACTTTAAAAAACGACATTTTCATTTTGATTGTGACTACCAACAAATACAAGGTGGTCTCATTGTCACTCTTTGGTGAAAGAAGAAAGGGCTTCTTGCAACTTGTATTTTAATATTCTCCGATGGAAATCATCGACTGTGATTGCTGGTTAGACATTTTTCTCTATCTTCTACAATATTGATGAGAAGTTGGGGTAAAGGTGAATAATGGGCCACATGGACCGACTTAGTCATGAATATAGGGGACTGAAGTCAATGGGTCAATAGGGTTAAGGCTATGTCATTGGCTCTCGAAGTTTTCAAGGGGCAATGCCTAAATTAAATGAAACCAAATTACTAAACAAAGTTTGAATATAAGGACTGAAATCGCAACAATAATAATGTTTTTTTTTGTTGGCCACTGGTCACTACAACAATAATAATGTTAACACAAACCAAAAATCATTATTTATTGGAACGTATTGATTGGATGATGTAGATGGTTTTCTAACACCGGCGTTGTCGGATGTAACCGGGCCAGTACATGTTAATTATGAATTTATTTAAATATGGGGATTCGTAAATAATTAGCAGACCAGAAGACACATGATGAAACAGAAGCTTCAATCTTGATGCAGATGTTGATCTCTTCTCTTGTCTTGAAGTTGAAGTAATTAAAATATTGATGTCTCCAATTAGTAGCTTGTTAAAATGTTATTTATTTAACTAATGAATAATGGTGTTTTAGCTGCCTATTGTACTATCAAAATATTTTAATTCCTACATTTAATTTAGTATACAGATTTTAGAGCGGCGGCATGTTACACAATGCCAAATTCACTGGATGGAGTTAATATGTAGTGCACCATTCGTGCCATAAATTAAGAAACAAATATTTTGTATTCATCTGGAAGCAGTTAGGTTTATTAGTTTATTTATTTTATGATTTTTATCACAATGTACTACAGTTAACTGAAGTTGTGAATATAAAGTTCTGCAAAGCCTGACACAACTCCTAACATTTTTTAAAAAAAATAATTGATGTTGACTAGTTAGTTACATTCGGGTTCATACGTGTGATTTGCGGGTACAAACGGAGCTGCATAGTGGGTTATGGTTCTAAACCCTTAGCCCATAGCCCACAACCTATAGCACAAGGCCTAGTCCCCCACCCCAAGGCCCAAATCCCAAGCCCATTTCACTTTAAAATTCTGGTTTTGTGACTTCCATCATTGTTCGCAAGCAATTGCGTCATGCATCCAAACTTCCAAAATATAAATTAAAAGTTAAAATATTGTGAAGAAATCTAGGAATCTATCTCAAAACCAATTGTCAATGGGAGGAGTAACTCAAATCCTTATAAGTTACTAGTAAAGCCCTCACATTGAAGATGTGAGATTTCTCTCAACACGCCCCCGCACGTATGGCGTCATTTAAGCCTCACACGTGGACAATTTATATTGGGTGACGTGGGAGCACATGTGGCCATTAGGCGCATCACGTGGATAACCTGTTATGATACCATGAATAAATCTAAGCATTCATTCTAAGACCAATTGGCAATGGAAGGAGTAGTCTAAATCCTTATAAGTCACTAGCAAGACCCTCACATCTTCAATATGAGATTTCTCTCAACAATACCCACGTGAGAGTGGATCGAAAATAAAAATTTGTATGGAACAGTTATAACATATCATCATGTATCAGACTAATATGATACAAATAACTGTTTTTTTGGTGATTCGTCTTAATTATCATTGATTCAATAAGTTTTTCTCAAGTTTGAAAGTTTTCTTCATTCTAATAAAAAAATCATTTATAAATTCATTTACTACTTAAGAAATAAGAATACTAATTTAATTAGTTGGCTTTGGAAAAAGTTAGAAGGCAATTAGAATATATCATTATTAAATTGTTGATCTAGTTCATGCCATCGAAATCATGAACTGACGCCAAATGTTTTTGTTTTTGTTTTCTTAAGTAATTAATAAGCTTTGTGAATGGTGCTTCTTGTTATATTATATAAGTTATAGCAATCATAATAACCGGACTAAGATTCACACTGCTATTGAAATATCCTCTAGTTAGCTCCTTCAAGAATTCAACCTATACCAAAAGTTGGAAGATCATACCGTGACCTTTGTTGAAGCACAACATAGCATCATGCATTTTCTAAACGTTCCAACCATGATTCTCTCCTTTTTGGGTACCCCTTTGGCCCTTTCCTTGCGACCTTTAAAAAAATTGAAATCAGAAGCTCTGAGTCTGTGTGTTCAAAATACAATGCAGTGCAGCAAACTGGGTATTAATTATTGGAAAAAGAAGGAAATGAGTTAAAAAGAGAGGTTAATTACCAAGTAGGAGAGCTAGAAATAGGCTCTAATTCTGATACTGAGAAAACGAGGAGCTACAGCTACCTGGGGCCGTGGGGCACATAAGAAGGGTCAGCCACAAAAGTCAAGCCATATATGGCTATCCATGTTGGAGACAAATCAGAGAATTTGGGACTTGGAACTTGGAAGGTCTAATATATAATGCTCCACATTTGGTTTGGGCCATTCCCTATGGATAAAGAAAGCTCTAACCTATGAAATGAGGATCTCATGTTGCATCCTCTGCATACTATTACTCCACCATGGCATCATCTTCAACTACCCAATCATGGTGCACCACTTGGAACTGATGTGTTTTGTGTCTTCACGCCGATTACCAAACAACCACAATTTCAGGACAAAATTGCGGATGGTTATTTTGGACTGCCGAGGAAAACAACATACCGTTTGCCCTATAATGTTATTTAAACGGTCTGTCGTACGTACAGCAAATAGAAATGCTAAACTGTAACATTATTAGGATGCAATGAAACAACGTAATACAGGAAGTGAGATATTGCCTAATCATCCTTATACTGAGTGGCACCGCTCTGGCAGGTTGCGTAGTGCGGTGTCAGAAGCATCACTTTTAGTCTTTGGGTGGTCCTTCGTTTACAAAAAGTACCCATATCAGCCAAACCATGAAAACCGACTCATAAATTATAAAGAGGGATGCAAAGCTCAAATTCTGAAGAAACAGCTCCTAACTTCAGCTCCAACTTCCAAATTCATCTCTGAGCTATATACACCACACTTGACACATATTGCAGGTATCATCCTTTTAGTTTCTTTTCCCTTTATAATTAGTGGGTAATCAATAATTTGTGATTTTAGTGGTGATTTTTACAACAATTTTCTTTGAGAATTTTCAGAGGGGATTCTTCATACCCTGGTTGTTTACTATGTTGGGTTGTTGTATATTCCCCCTTTAGTTTTTACTACTGTCACTATTCACTATTCACCACCACGTCCACCAGCTATTTATAGTCAGTACCAACGGCTATGCCTGTCTTTGTTTCTAGGAATCAAATAAGCAAATGAGATCTGAAGTACGTTTCTTGTCTTTTCAGAGCACTTTGAATATGTAAAATCAAATGGTGCCTTTCTTATTGTTCGAATTAGAGTGGATTTTTCCTTGCCGTGAACTATGGCTTCAGTTTAAGTGGCTGAAAGGTTAGGAATAACAGTATTCAAACCATAATGAGTATAGGAAGTTCTTGGGAAATAGTCTTTCTTCTTTATTTTTTTTAAAGCTTCAAATTGGTTTGAGCCATAATGACTCCAATTTCTCACTCAGGTTAGAAGTTGTGTTATGGCAGAAAGAAGCTGTCCAAGGTATAGTAACCCCTTACATTTAGAAATATATCCACCCCAGAGAACCCTTTTACAATTTGCAAAAGTTAACATTTTTATGCATAATTCTTGTTAATTTAGTATTATGTACCAATTTCATCTATGTTTACAGCTTCAGAATTATCAATGGGGAAAAGGCTAGGTTGTCTTCCTTGTGTTTGGTGGAATTTGGCAGTAGTTGCTGCGCATGTAAATTTTGTGGTCCAAACCTTTTTAAGACAATTAGCGAATGTCAGAATATCACAGTTCATACTGTTTCTCAGTCCTCTCCTTCTCCTGTAATCTCTTGCGTAGAAAGTGTGCCTCAAGGTGCTAATGTTTCACAAATTACAGTCGTGAATACAGACCATGGACAATCACAGTCCAGTAATCAATCAACATCATCTAGCGCCTTGCGAGATGTACATATTGTAAGAAATCGCAAATTGTTGGTTTTTGGGTTCTGCAGTTCCATGTGTTTCTTGCAAACTCAGGACTATGTTATGGTTATATATTTCTACATTGAGCATAGATAGTGATAATTAATTGTTATAATCCTTTTCAGTCAGCTCGGTTAATGGAAGACTTCCTTGAGCTTGCCAAAGACAACACAGAGAAGGATCTAGAAACCTGTGGGATTCTTGGTGCCTTTCTTGTAAGATTCATGCTCTCCGTAGATTCTAAAACCAATACATTTGTTGCATAAGATATGGTAATATGTTAGGTCTATAATGATGCCCAAGAATTGGCCCAACCATGAAGGGAGTATTTCTTTTTGAAAACACATGTTTGTTTCGGATACTAGGCATGGACTCTTTTTTTTTTTTTTTTTGTGGCATATCTTCTTTACTTATTCCACATTTCTCACTTTCATAGGTCTCCAATACTATCTTCATACAATTTCTTCTGCCTCCCAATCTCATTCTCAACCCAAATCTCTCACTTTCTCACCACTTTCAAATTTAAAATTGTTCCTAGATCTTTACTCTACAAGTTACTCTTGCCCTTTTATTAGTATGTACACATTCACATGTTATAAAAGGGAAGTGGGAATTGATTTAGAGTATGATTATTTCCTTGAAGGTAATATATATTTGTTTTCTGTGTGAACATAGAAAAATGGAATATTCTATGTGACAACTTTGATCATACCCAAACAGGAATCCTCTTCCAACTCTGTAAGTCTCTTAGGGCCTTTTACTCATCTTATTTGGATATGAAACGATGCCTGTTTTTCATTCACAGGATGTAATCTCACTACTGTTTGCTGCTGACTACAAAATATGACAGTGTCAGGCGACAAATGAGGAGGAAATTTTTGCCATACAAAACGAACAATCACTTTTTCCTGTAGGATGGATCCATGTAAGCAATTTTGATTTTTAAATTTGAAATAATAAGCTTCCTTTTTCAGGAACTCTGCTCTCAAAGAGATGTAGAATTTAGCATTTCCTCTTCACTTTGTCAACTATTTACTTTCAGACACATCCTTCTCAAAGTTGTTTCATGTCATCAGTGGATTTGCATACTCATTATTCATGTCAGGTAATGACTCAATTAGTGTGGTTGCCATTGTCATTATCAAGAATGTTTATAATGTATATGATTATTTTCTCGTCATATCTAATATGCCCACATCAGAAGTATTATAGGAGCATTGTGAAAGTTACTTCCTTTGAGAACACTTAATACTTCTGTTAACTTTCATTTGATATTGACAGATTCCATTTAGTTTTAGGATTCTTTTGGATTTCAACATTAAGTGTACAGTGGATAGAATAACTATTAAATGACACGATGTATTTGAAATGATTCGATACAATTATCATTTTGAATTTGACATGATTAAATACATTGTATCAAGTGTATTTGTGGGAGAAAACGCTTCTTTTCTTTTTTCTTTTCTTCTCGTACAAATCCAAATATTTACTATGTTGTTAACATTCCATTCAAGTCATTTAAACTATACAACATGCTAATCCCTGTATTTGAAACCTACCATTCTGAATGGACCCTTAGCTTTTTCCTGTTTTGGCTTGTTTTGAAATACTGAATTGCCTTCCTGGGTGTGTTTTTTTCTCCACTCCAACTAGCTTATCAATCAGGTTATTTGCAAAGACTGCAAATGTTGCATGTAATTATGGTAATCTGGTTCCCCTGTATACTTGAGTGTAGTCTCTAACATGTACTTTTCCATCTTTTATCTTCAGGTTATGATACCTGAGGCTTTTGCTATTGTCATGGCTCCAACTGATACCTCAAGGTATGCAACTCTTATGAAGTTCAGTTGTAATACTTTATGGATAAAGATTGACTCTGCTATTATCCTAGCATTAGGGTCAGGAACCTTAGATGCTCCATTTTTTTTCATCTCTATTTCGGTTGGCAAGTCTTGAGCGGGTCAATTGTGCTTTCTCCCACTACAGCAGTGAATAATCTTCTTGGCCTTGCCCTTGTTCTTGTAGTGCCTTCAACAAGAATGGTAACACCCCCTGAATGAGGTCTTTAGTCTTTGTTATGCACAGCCATATCATCTTGTTTAAAAAGGATGAAGGAGTGAAGTAATTTGTGAACTTATTCTCCTCTGCTCCTCATTTTTCCTTTGAAAAATTGACCAGTAAGTTAAGCTTCTTTTGCAGCAAATAAATAGTATAAAACTCCTCAGTAAGCCAGTTAAACTTTAACTCCATGAGTATCTCATGGTTCGGATTTATACAGATTTCCAAAGTGTAAGTAGCAGTGCCCATGAATACATATAACTATGAGAAAAGTTGAGTATGCTTTTAGGAGTACTAATATAAAGGGTAACATAATGCATGCAAACATGATGCGTTTCAACAGCTTGAATTTTTAACATCTTTTTACATAGCTACATTCAGAAACTTAGTATGGGATTTTTCCAGGAGTTATGGAATATTTCGGCTATCTGACCCTGGTGGGATGAGTATCCTAAAAGAGTGCCAAGAGAAAGGATTTCATCCTCACAAAGAAACCACAGATGGGAGTCCCATTTATGAGCACTGCTCTAACGTCTACAAAAATTCAAATCTGAGGTTTGAAATCTTTGACTTGCGTTGACATGTCTATTTACAAATACACGAATTCCCCACTGATGACAGATTAGCATGTGCAAGCCAACAGACAGGGCCATGGTCTCAGTTGCATCTGGAAACAAAGCTTGGATGAGGTCTTGGTATGTAATAGTGCAGATAAAAGCTAGTGTGACAGTGATAAGTGTTCTCTTTTTCAAATGTATCTGCATAATTAATCAGTGTAAATAACGTTTTGAAGATAAGAATAAGGAAGAAGATGCAGCAATACATAGGGGACAAATGGTGGGTCAATTTGTGTCTCCCTTTCACAGAACTGGTAATTATTGTTGTACCTGCTTTCATTGGTTTTGACTGAAATCAATACAGCAGTTGCATGCTTGTTGTTAATCAGTGAACTGAAATTTACTTTTAGAAAACGTACAGTTCACTAGTTAAAGATGATTTCCGACTTTTGATGTCTCAATAAATAGCATTCTCAAGTTTCAACCACCTCTACTGAATGCGCTGTTGAATTTTTACTCAGGGATCAGCATGAATTGCATAATGCTGTCATACTGGTCCACCCTGTATCATAGAGCCGTCCATGATTATGGTTTCTCCAGTCTTGTATTAGTTATTACTATTGTACTAGTACCACCCTTTGTATCTGGATTTGGCTTGCAAATTGTCAAAATTACCCTATTATAGATGAACACATTTTATGTGTCTATCTTTCTGCAGGGCCGGCCCTGACTTTTGGAAAGCTCATGAACGAAATTTAAATTGGGCCTTTAATAAAATTTTTTGCAAAATAATTCACAATTAACAAGAAATCAATTAGGAAATTGTCGATCACATCAAGAAATCAATTAGGAAATTTTTGGTTGAACGTCAAGAAAATAATTATAAAAAAAAATAATTTATAAGAATATAAGAGAAAAATTTAAAGGGAAAAACACATTCAAACATTAATTACCTTCTTACCTTAATAAGACCTCTCTAATTTCTTTCAGATTGAAAGAGCCTGTGGAGAACCAAAAAAAAAAAAAAGGTTTTCCACAGGACTATATGGAGAGGTAGAGATCCGTTTTTGCCAATTCAAAGCAAACATGCTCTTTGAATCCAACTTTCCAGAAAGAAGACATGTATTTTTCATGAAAAAAAAAAAAAAAAAGTGTAAACCCAAGGGCAAAAAGGATCCACTGCCATGCAGATGAGGATGTTGGCTTGCTTCTCTTGTGATTCATGTGAGAAGCCAAAGAAAAATGAAGCAAGTTGGCAAACACAAATTAAGGAAATAAATAGGTGGTTTTCAACTAATAATCAAGGAAAAATAAGTTGCAGAATTCAAATTTTATATCTTAGAAGAACCTAGTTTTTTTTTTTTTGTACAAAGGGGCTTAAGGCTAAAGAAATAAACTAGATAACTACACAATAAGTAGAAGAGTGTAATTACAACGAAGACATTATAAATAGACCCAATAATTATTTTTTTTAATATATATATACTAATATATACATAATGTAAAAATTTGTGGGCCCCCCTTGAAGGTGGGCCCTAGGCGGTCACACTCGGTGCCCCCCTTCAGGGCCGGCACTGTCTTTTTGATATGCATATCATGAGAGAGATACACGCAAATAAGTATAATATCTACACTAGTTAGACTTTGTAGCCTTATTTTAATAAGGCTTATCACCCTTTTTACAATGAAATAAGGTGAGTGTAGGGAATTGGGGAGGATATGGTAACCAAGTTGAGAGCACTTGCTTGGCCAAAAACAAAAAGTTGAGAGCACTTTGGCTTTATTTCCCTTTAAGATCCCTTTAATCAAAAATTAAATAAAAGGAACTATCATGCTTTTTACTGTGAAATAAGGTGAGTGCAGGGAATTGGGGAGGATATAGTAACCAAGTTGATGCCACTTGGCCTTATTTCCCCTTAACAACTCTTTAATCAAATATTGGTAAGAGTTTTTTTCATATTTAGTACCTAAACTTTGACCATTGTCTTAATGTGATACTTAAACTTTTATTTGTCCCAATTGAGTACCTAAATTTTTATTTTGTGTCTAATAGGTAACAAAATGAATTTCTGTTAAAATTGTCAACAAAAGTTAGGGGCAATATAGTCACTTCATAAAATTTATATTTTAATTATAATTTTTTTTAATAATTTTAAACATATAAAGAAAATAATTAAAATATATTTTGACTATATTGCCCCTAACTTTTGTTGATAATTTTAACAGAAATTCATTTTGGTACTTATTAGACACAAAATAAAAGTTTAGGTACTCAATTGAGACAAATAAAAGTTTAGGTACCACATTAAGACAAATGTCAAAGTTTAGGTACTAAATATGAAATAAACCCTATTGGTAATTTGGTATGATTCATTTAGCTCCTTACCTACCGGGTCATGTTTAATTATTGATATGAAAGTGAAATGATCAAGTGGTAGGAATAAGAACCAACTTTTGTTGTATTGAATGGTCATTCTACATTTAGCATTTTGCTAGCTTGACAAGAGCCTGATCTTTTGTTGTACTCAATTCCGCGTAAGGGATTACATCAAACTTTTTTTTTTTGGCCAATGATTACATCAAACTTTAGTTGGGGGAAAAATTTATACAATAACTCTTCTCTTCCCATTTCTTCTATCATGTTTCCTCTCATTCCTCCATTCCCACTATGCCGTTTTTATACAATAACATTTTTACTATTACACTAAAAACTAATTGGCTATGTGAAGATTTGCTATGAAACCAATGTATACTTTGTTGTAAATAAGAAATTCTCATTCCCAAGTGATTATTTATTTTTTAATATAAGGAAAAAAGTACTGATTTTATCATTTGTCTTGTAAAATCAAGAAAAATGAAACATTTGAAATCAAGTAGAATCACCGCCGCGTCTGATATTAATTTAGTGTTCCTAATTAGCATCATCAAGCCTAAAAACAATGGAAATTAAACTCCATTCCTAAAACAAAAATATATTCATATTCTCCGACTCCAAAAATTTACATGGAATTAATTAGACCCAACTAAACAAAAATAAATAAATAAATAAATAAACAAATGGTTAATGACTGGTCAGTCCCTGAGTCAGAAAGGATGGACATTTTTGCTCAAAACGTTCACATTGGTGAAGAATCCAACCACCGGCCTGTACGGCAGGTACGACCTCCGTTTATCCACCTCATTCTTCGCTCTGTTCCTCACGTAGTGCTTCTCGTGCGCCGACGACACCGTTTCGGCTTTCTTCGCTTTCTGCGAACCCTTAACCTTTTCCGTTATCTTATTATTAACGCTCTTAACGGCCACCGATGTCTGGTTTGGCTTTGGGCTCGCCGAATTGGAATTAGGGTTCAGGAACACGAACGCGTCCTTGCCGTCGCTGTTGCTCCGGAGCACCAAGTCCCTCACCCTCCAGAGCTTCGACGACCCCGTCGAGTTGCTCTTGTTGCGAAGCTCCCGCGCCGCCTTCGCTGCGCTGTCCTTTCTGGACCACTCGCAGTACGTTCCTTCGGGGACGCTTTCCAGCTCGTCCGACTCGGAGGCCGACGACGACGCCGTGTCGCGCTCTTGGAAAAACAACTTCTTCAGCGGCGACCTCAGAGACGAAGAAGCCTCTTTGCGCGTTGAAGCGCCGCCGTCGTCGGCGTCGGCGAACAGGAGATCTCGGTTGAAAATCGGGAATACCGGGCGGATCTGGCCGTTTTGGAACAAATCGTCGGCGGAGGTCGGCGAGTTATCGGGATTTGTGCAAACGAAAGAGAAATCTTCATCTTCATTTTCGTCCTCGTCTTCGGGATCATCAACATCATCCAGGTTTTGAGCTTCACTCTCTAATTGCTTCTCTGGTTTCTCTTGCTCACCTGAAACAGTGCGTTTCGGGTCCTCAATTAATTCAAATTCGCCATCACCGACTTTGAGTTTTGAGGTAAAATTGGCAGACACTTGGGCATATTCGAACTCGTTCTTGGAATCGAAAGAACCAAAGCTCGGAGACAGAGACAGAACCGAAACCGCTTGCATTTTATTTTTTTTGTTGAGTCGAGAATCGGAGTTTTTCGGTTTGGGGTTGAAGAGGAAGACAAGATTAGCATGAAATATTATGAAGAAGGTTTTGGTTGTTAGTTGGTGGTGGAGGACATTGAAGGTGCCTCATATATAAGAGGCTGTGCAGTATTGGCGGGTAGGGCGCGTGGGACCCACCAAATATGGCGGATATGTTTGGAGGGTCGTTGTTAGGACTTTGGGAGGCTTGGTTCACACGGTCCACGTGTTCTTACCACGCGGATGCTGCTCCAGCAGCCACTTGTGTTGAAAGTAGAAGCGGAATGGGCCAAAAAGGCCCAAAGCGAGGCCCAAAAGGGAAAGGGGTGGTAGTGTGGAACTTTGCTTAGCGGATTGGGTTGACTTTTGGTATGAGAGCCTAAAAAGTCAGCAGGGGGTGTATCTTGGAGAGGTGGTAGCGAACCGGATTTTAAATTTTTAATGAGGGAGGCAAGGGAGGGACACGTCATGGGTGAAGTAATTAATGCTTGTGTGATTGCGGTTGTGACGTGCATGGACAACACTTCAAAGCAAGTAAGCAGCAAAATAATAATAATAATTATTTTTAAATTGGGGTTTTGGATTTGAAGGAATTCAATATTCATGGTCAGGATTCGACCAAAAAAAAGAAATTCATGGTCAGGATTGAGGAACTTGGGGAGAAAGGTTTCTGAGAAAGAAAACTTAAACTAGAAAGAAAAGTCTAATTGTGGGCTTCATTGAAAAAGGACCAGAACTAGAAGGAGGAGAACGAATATCAATATATCATGTGCAATTTGGCCAAACTCTGTTTGTTTCATCATCAACACAGTCCCTAATTAACACCTTCGATCATCAACCAGTAATTATCATTAAGCTTGGTTTTGAGTCGTTCATTAAAAAGTGATCATGTATTCGAAAGTACAGTCGTTAATTAGTTTTTTTTAGTGTTTTAAGCATCGATATATATGGGAATATTCTTGGTGTTGTGCTCAATATATATATCACCAACATTAATTTATGGTTTATTAAGATAGGCGGTCATAGTCAATTTGTCTGTTGTTGTGCATATAAAAAACCTGTAAATATAATTAACTAATTTGTGAAAAATTAAATGGAGGAAGTCTGTAATCGCACTTTTGGTTTTGTTGTAATCGCACTTTTGGTTTTGTTTTCTCATTGCAATGAGCCAATGATAGTTACATTTGACATTGGTTGATTGTGAAATGAACGGTGGATTATGAAAGATGATAGATAGTATTTAATTATATATTATTTAATTATAATATTTCTCTCATCAGAAGTGGTTCTTAAATGCATGGGTCCTGCCTAGCCAGAGTTAGAAAATTAAATAGATTGAATATCACTTTCATATGAATATATTTGGATTAGACGAAGGGTTCTTACATATTTGTGCTTGCATGCTACGTAATGAGATTGTTCTAGAATTAATTTTCCTATTTTCGGTCTTAATAAATCATAAAAATGGTGAATGAATACTATCTTTAGAGTTGGCCCGCACGGCCGCACGTGATATTAATTAGAAGTTCTTCGTGGCTACTTGCAATATATACAATGTAATTTTAACATATAATGATTTTAAAGTATACTTTTGAACTCTTAAGGATAACGAAGTCTATCTAAAAGGTACGTTGCAATGATAAATAAATCTATTTTGTACAAATAAAGCCCACGTTATATTTTTTTACGTGTTTGCGTGTTTTTTGTTTTTTTAACTGAACAAATTATCATTGTCAAACAGTAACAATTAGTAACAATATAACATGAAAGTTTTATGCAATTTAAATAGTTATTGTCGCATAATGACAATAATAGTAACTATTACCGAGCGCTTGGCTTATTAAAGTGAATTGGTCTATCATCATGTTTTTACAAGTAAGCCAGCCGATCATGGGCTTTTTCGTTTGGACTTTTAAAAAAATCCCTAATTTTAATTGCATGTTTGAAATACTTATTATTCTATATGGGTATTAATTGCTATTTGCTAATTAATCAACTCCCCCCTAGTCCTGCATTAAGTTAACGTTTGCAATGAGTACCTTAAGTTATTCGGCCAAGGGATCGAAGTCAAATTTCCTTCTATATTACTGTCTTAACCAGCTTAGCTTAGTTTGCGTGAACATTGAACAACTCACTTAATTAGCACTTAACATATTAATCAAAATATTTAATTACATATAATAAAATTAATTGGACAGACTGGCCGACTGGGTCACTTCCTTAATCCTGATGCGTGAGACTTTCAATGGTAGGTTCTTTCTTGTGACCCAGGCAACTCGATCTCTCGTCAAATCCGACATTATAGACTCGTGGTCATGAGTTGTAATCATTCTCATACAACAAGTGATTTGACAAAAAAAAAAAAAAAATACAACGTGATTAAATTAACAAAAGCACTTTGTCTGCTACTAGAAACTTTGCTAGTCAATGTTGTATCTATCGTCTTTGGTCTTATTAAGTTTGGCGCAGTGAAGTTTGGTGCACATCTTGGGCTCAAGTTGAAGCTTAATCTTCCTGTGTTTGAGTCTCCGGCCTCCCCATTCTTGTGAACAGCTGCTCATTAATGATTCCATATATATATATAGGACTTAGTACAAGTCGTTAAACTCATTGTAGTTAGTGTTTCTTTTGTTTTTGTTTTGGGCCGTTAAGGTCCCCCTTCTTACCAAAAAACAAAAAAAGTTTGGCGCAGGAAAGCAGAATCTCACGGTCAAAATTATGGATGATATATGAAGCTTCCAATTATCCAATTATCCATATGGAGTCACCATCACTCGTTTCCCAGGCATCTATATATATATGTATCTTTTGACCCCACCCGCCCGAAGAAAAATGTTTATCTTTATTCAACAAATTATAAGTCTCTTTATCTTTTTAAACAAAGAAAAGTTCGTGAGACTATTAGTAGGCTATATATAAGCGTCTTAGCTCAAGTGTCATAGCATGAGTTGGGTGAAGGTAGACATTTTTAGGTTGAAACCTCTTTTTAGATATGTTACAATTCAATAACTCACCACTCTCTTGCTTATTATATATGTATACTCATTTTTTTTTTTTTTTTTTATACTTATATATAAGAGACTTTTGCATGTTCTCGGATCACTTTATTTTTTTTCTTCAAGTTTCGGGTAAACAAAAAAATGAAGTGATCAGCACCATGTTACCAACTGCCAGTTGACTTTAATCGTCTATATATCTCCTGGTTTAAGTTTGTTAATTATTATATATATAGACGTACAATACTGCTTTTATATTTGACAAAGGATATATAGACGATTGGTTTCTCTTTTATTTAATCTTCTTAAAAGAAGATATATGTTTTTTTTTTTTTTGCCACGGTGGTACTGGTAAAAAAAGAAGAGGTTAGGAACTTAGGACATGAGAGAGGTTTTATCTCATATATTTGCAATCAAATATTGTTGTAGGTAGCTGATACTCATCAACCACGTCAGCAACCATATTAGCATACCATATGGTTATTATGGTGTTACTATCACGTAAAATAATTTCTTGCACTTGATAGAAAATCTATAATTGTTGGTAAGCTTGGGCTGGGTCAACGACTTGTTGGGTTCAGATCTTGGGCCGAGCTGACATATTGGAATAAGTACAATTAAGAAGGCTTTAATCCAACTTCAAGGTTTTCGGCCCAGTGATCAAGGTACAGGTAGGGGAAGAAAGGTAAATAAATTAAACAAAAGGGCATCTTCAAAAAATATTTCAGTACCCACCCAGCAGTCAGCCCTAAAATTCTCGAACTTTTCAATTTTGTCCGGAATCTCTAGATTTACCGATTAAAAAAAGGAAAAAAAAAAAAGGCAAGAAAGAGGCATGGCCAATAACGTAAATTCCAAAAACCTTCGTTATATATTTGACTCTGATTGAAAATAATGTTGCAAATATCTTGTTTCACCCAAGCGGTGGAAGTGAGAGAGAGAGTGAGAGAGAAGGAGAGAGCAAGGTCTTACCAGTTACCTCTATTGCCCTTGATGAAGCAGAAGAGACAGAAAACTAGACAGTAGAGCTTTATTGGCGGGTTGACGGATTCGTCGAAACACGTCATTGGATTCATCAATATATGTGTTATAACCCAATTTTCTTCTAGCTTAGCCTTCTAGGGCTTATTGTTCTTCTCATCTTGGTTCCAGTAAGCTTCAATTACTCCCTTTTTTCCTAAACCTAATACCCATATTCTCAATTTGTCTTCAGTTATATTTAATTTGTGTACTTAATTTGTAGAAGGAAGGGGAGGTGGGTGTTGAATGTTGAATGTGGATGATGCAGTATAGATGAAAAGACCATGGAATTCTCATCAGCCAAAAAGAACTTTCCTTTGAATTCCAAAGACTACACATTGTACGAAGAAGTTGGTCAGGGTGTGAGTGCCACTGTGTACAGAGCTCTCTGCATCCCACTTAATGAAATTGTCGCCATCAAAGTTCTAGACTTGGAGAAGTGCAACAATGACTTGGTAATTGCATTTTCTAACCATAACCCATTCATCAACCTTCTTTCTCATAGTTGTCTTTTGTAATGTTGTACACTTTCCTTACTGGGTTTGTGTCATTTACTACACACAGGATCTTATTCGTCGAGAAGTACAAACTATGATCTTGCTTGATCACCCAAATCTACTGAGGGCACAATGCTCTTTCACTGCTTCCAGGAGCCTCTGGATTGTCATGCCTTACATGGCCGCTGGATCATGCCTTCACATAATGAAATCTGCTCATCCTGATGGTTTTGAACAACCCATTATCGCCACAATGTTGCATGGGGTTCTTAAAGCCCTTGAATATCTACATGCCCATGGCCACATTCATAGAGATGTTAAGGTATGCCATCCTGATACTATGTTATCGTTTACTGGTTTCCTCATTTGGGCACATTTATAAGATTACCATATTAGCTTTAGCTTACAACTATTTGCATTTCTGTGCCGAAAGTTGCTTACAAGTTGTATGTATGTGTACACGTATACCTAATTTCTCTACAAAGCTGTGTTTACCAAATTTATCGCATTAATTTTTTGTGAAAAGGTGGTTTCTGCTACATTTTCGTATTTGCTTTGAGTGATATGATCAAAACTTTTTTACACGTATGTATGCGTACACCTAAGTCTAATGTCTCTACAAAGCTGTGTTTACCAAATTTATCTAATTAATTTTTTGTGAAAAGGTGGTTTCGGCTACCTTTTCATATTTGCTTCGAGTGATATGATCAGTTTTTTTTTTTTTTTTTTTTTTTAACTTTATTGCGTATAGGCTGGCAATATACTGGTTAGTTCAAAAGGAGCAGTTCAGTTAGCAGACTTTGGAGTTTCAGCAAGCTTGTTTGATACTGGCAATAGACAATATTCAAGAAAAACTTTTGTTGGAACTCCATGCTGGTGCTGTCCCAGACCTTCCTTACCTTGATATTTGTCTATTTGACTTTTGGGAATTCTTTCAAAATCATATCATGTTTGAGTCTGCCTTGAAACTCCTTGCATTTCATATTTATTAAAGTCTCACCCTCTTTTTCACAGGATGGCTCCGGAAGTTATGCAGCAATTACATGGATACGACTTCAAGTGAGTGGGTGATTCCTCTAAGGAAAATACTTGGGTACTCAGAAATGAGTACCAAGTTTGTCCTTATAACCAATCACATTAGCCCATGATGGGGCCCACCACCTTTTCTCTCATGATGGACGTCATTATGGGCTCATGTGATTGGTTGTGAGGACAAGCTTGTACTCATTTCTGAGTACCCAAGCACTGCCCTTTACAGTTGCCTCCCTTGTAATCAATGCCTGTAGTATAGACCAATAAATCAATTTCACATATTATGACAATCTATAGCTGAATTCTCTACTGTTTAATAGTCTAATAACACTTCCAGTGTACTTCCTGTATTATTGCATAAAATTTCGTGGATGCATAAGCATAAGAATGTAGTTATGTATATATTTATATGGTTTATGTGTGTGCCTTTGCATATATGTATAAATAATCAAGAACAAGTAAAATGAAAGTGTGCCAAAGTTTAAGCCTATTTTAGAAGGTGAGCTATATTAGCTGTCAGAATACTGAATTATGTTAATTGTTAAATTACCTTGAGTTTGATTATTATTGGGCTATCTCTAAGTTTGACTAGTCATATTCAAATCCTGGTGGGGGTCTGTTATGCATATCATCTTTCTAAAATAACTTTTATATCCAAACAGAGCAGACATCTGGTCATTTGGGATAACAGCACTAGAACTTGCTCATGGTCATGCTCCATTTTCCAAGTATCCTCCAATGAAGGTAAATCTCATGACCCTTTGAAGTTAGACTGCATGGGATATGGAGCTATTGCGTCTTGAACATGCTGACACAGTGAGGTTTAAGAAATTTTAAACAAACATCTTCTTCTTGTCCTTATTTTCCCCTTTGTATGGAAAACTTTTTTCAAGGATACATATTCTTGTCTTGTAGGATCCCTTTGCTTCATGTACCCAACCACTGGAATTAATTTATAATCAGTAGGTTCTGTATTGGTCCCATCTAAAACTTTTCTAATTACCATGTATGTGGCTGTCTGTTTGTATTGTTGTTAAATATAGCAAGCACATGTCTGCCATGTCCTATGTTAATTCACATGGACAGGGTTTCCCTTGAGATTTGTTCATGCTGCTTAGTTCAAAATAGTGCCTTTTTTTTCTTGGTTGAGATCATTATTTTCATTGCCCTCTGATATGTGGTATGTCTATCTTATTTCCATTGTAGGTTTTGCTGATGACCTTACAAAATGCACCCCCTGGCCTTGACTATGAAAGGGACAAAAGGTTTTCAAAGGTGCGACTCCAGTGATAAGCTCTATGAGGTTAATGTTTTTACATGTTACTCTAAAATGACTTTCACTTGTAGTCCTTTAAAGAGATAATAGCTGCTTGCTTAGTAAAGGATCCAAAGAAGCGTCCTACTGCAGAGAAGCTTTTGAAGCACCGTTTTTTTAAACATGCACATTCAAAGGAATTTATAGCTCGGACAATTCTTGATGGCCTTTCTCCCCTTGGTGATCGCTTTAGAATGTTGCAGGTTGACATCTTCATTTCGCATTTGTATGGTTTTCATAAAAATTCTAATATTCTGTATTCTTTATGTCTTGCATGTTTTGATATGCCTTCTTTTTTCAGCAACAAGAGGCTGAATTCTTTGCACAAAATGAGGCTATGTATGGTGACAAAGATCATTTATCACAAGTAATGACTAATTTTATCTTTTGCAATACCTATTCTAAATTCAAGATGGTATATATAATATATAATTTTTATTTCTTGCAGCAAGAGTATATACGAGGGATCAGTGCATGGAATTTTAATCTAGAGGATTTGAAAAGACAAGCTGCTCTTGTGAGTAGGTCATTGTGCAAGATATGTACATGTTTTTCTTTTTCCTTTGTGGAGCGATCTTTGGTAATTTTTATTGTAAGAACTTAATGATGTTCATACTCAAACTCTTCTTTATGTTTAGATTCAAGATGATGATGGCATTGCCATTGCAGAAAACCAAGAGTGGAACAGCAAACAGAGGGGTGAACTTGATAACTCAGCTGATCTTACAGAGAGGTGATCAGTGGAAAGAATAAATTGCTTAATTCTACCAATCTACGCTATCTGAGGTATTAATACTGTACTAATTCATATGCAGAGATCCCATTAATGTACATGTAGATAGAGTCAATCGTAGTAGATCAACATGGAATGATGCCGTCCCCAAAAAAATTGAAGAACCTGTTTATTCATCATCATCAGTACAAGAAAACAATAGTAGTTATTTTGGAGTTGATTATTTGGAGAAAAGTTGCTCTATACCAAGAAACGTTAATTCTGAAAGTCCAAAGTTCTTAAGCAGTTTACATCCATCAAAAATTGATCATTCCACTTTTGTCAGCGGTGATGAGGGCAGGCAAGTCCAGAACTCTGGCTACTTATAAAATTTCCATGTTTTAAAGCAATTTTTCTTCATTTCCGTAATTCTTACTGATATCGATATTTCCACTGATTTTTTTGCAAGTCTAAACTACCAATTTTTCAATTGATTGTGTATATTAAGGCTTTGCCCTGTCTTGCAGCAACTAATATATGTGGATGATTATGGTGTAACTGAATCAGGCATAACTTTCCCAAGGAGCTACCTATCCACTGGGTAGTGGCCATAACCTAATAGATTTGAAGTGCACGTATGTTGGGTAAAACGAACAAAAAGAAATGTTATTTTTGTAGCGTCAGTAATTTCTCAATTGGTTTCCCTCATTTTGTGAATCGGAAAGATCACTGCTGTCTACATACTTCTTTATTTGTTAAGTTCATGTTTACTCGATAAATTCTTCATGTTTACTTGATGTGTTCATGCAATCTCAAGTGAATGTAACGTGTTTCAAATTCATGTAGGCTGGAAATATCACATATCATAACTTCTTTTTTCCCCATGACCAAGATTTATGTTTTTGATGCCTGTCTATAAGTTTAATTCATTTTTAGTTTGATTACCCCCTTTATTACAGTCTTAGTATGTGGGAGAAAACTGATTAATATACCAATAACTAGTGGAATATTCGGATTTTGATAACTGTGGAATTTCTCAAATCTCCTTATCCATCTTGTGCAGTAATCACTTGGCAAAACCTCAGAAGGGAGATAATAGTAGTTTTTTACATGGTATGTATATTGTGCTATCTATATCGCTAGCTCTTTTTTAGGTCAACTTTTCATTAGTTCACATCCCTTCTTATATAACTTGAATTTTTCTCTGCTGTAATCTATCTATAATTTTTTTTAAATAGCAGAAACTGCATCAGATGGACTCAGGTCCCAATTTAAGGGGCGATTCAAAGTCGCAATGCCTGATTCCAGTCCTAAGGTATGTTGGTATGTAACCATCAGTGCCATCAGTTATCATGTAACATAGGTTTTAACTATCTAGAACATTTTGTTTTCCATTTGTGGTTTATTATGTGCGATCTAGAAACAGTAAAGGAGGTCATGAAAATTATTGTTGGAAATTACGTTAACCATGACTTCATGTGTTTACAAGTGGTGCTTTAATTGTATCCATGAGGTCAAAACATTGGTCTAGTATAACCTTATGTCATCTTTCTTCTCTTCCTTTAAATTTTATATTTGATTAAATAATTGTTCAGTTTTGGTATCTTTATGTAATAGTGGTATTTTTGTGTTCATTCTTAATGATGTTTTCCATTCAGGACACTCCAAATGGCTTTACCATCCCACATTTTGGAGAATCAGTAAATTCTGTAATTGGTGCAGCCACCTGCATTCTTCCTTTGCTAAATTCTATTTTGCAGCAAAATTCCATGCAAATGGTGTGCATTGAATAACTTTTCTTTCATCTACTTGATAAATTTTTCTTTGGTGACCTTCTTATTACATACAATTCTGACAGGAAGAAACAATGAGATTGATTGAAGTTGTAGATCAAGTCACTGGTAATGCTTTTGTTATTTGTTAGTAATATTTTGAGCATTTTTTTATAAATTGACTTTCTTGTATCCTATATGTTAACATTGTTGTATTTGCCTTAATTTACTCAATAAAAGGCAATCATACGGAGTTTGCAGAGGCAGTAACCAATGATAAGCACATGCAGGTATAACCTTGGCTTCTGAACCTTGCACTATTGCTAGCTTTTTACAATAGGGGTATTATGGGTTTCAAATTTAGGTTGGAATCAACAATACATTAGTATACTCCAGACAACCTTATATTGGTTATGCTGTCAAACTGTTGCAGATATCTCTAGCTTCTGCAAGGGAGAAATTCCTAGAATCTCAGGTGATTTGTATTGAACAAAGGTACGTGAACTTTATGTATTTCCAACAAGCATTGAGATGAAAAATAAGTATTGGTTATTCTTAATAATTTACCTTGTTTGACACTGTTGTCACTTCTCAGCATTGAGAAACTTGTTGAAGAGCTGCAGATACAGAAGATGAAAAATGCCAAGGTTTGTACCTTTACTGGACTTTGCATAAGGTTGTAAGATTATAAGTTGTGAGAAAATTTCACTAATAACCAGTGTGCAAAGAGGTCCTCAAACCCAATCATAGTTTATTGATTATAGTTCTGTTTCTGTTACACAGCTGGAGGGGCAATTAAGTGCTTTGGTTGATAAGGAGTAGGAGTTGTCAAAGCCTTCTTTTCATCTACAAGAGAATTTTTTATCTTGCTCTCGTTTGGCGAAAGGACAAGGATCCCCTACCTATTTTCCTACTATGCTTTGTACAGGGTTAAAATCTTAGCCATTGAACTCCTCTTTCTCTCTCTCGCTACTCTCTCTTTAATGGCAAAGATTTTAGCCTTGTACAAAGTATGGTAGGGAAAATGGGTGGCGAAAATAACTAATCTCTGTATATTGGCAATCTAATATTTCACTTATATGCATAATTCGTCATAGGGAGGTGGGCCATGCCAAATTTCTGAGGTCATTATGTCATTGTAATTATGTAAACTTCAATATGTATAAAAACCCATTTGTAAAACTAATATCTGGGTTTACCTTGAAGCTTTTTACTCATTAAGCAAGTGGGTTTTGAGGGGATTTTCACTGTCAAAATAGCAAAGTGACGTGTATTATTACTTTTATTTTTGATTGTGTTTAAGCTTGTACTTCTCATTCACACTTTACCCTTTCTCTGAAAAGAACAAAATATATTCAATTATAAAGTGAGTTTATCCATTAGCTGGGGGTGGTATACAAACTAGGGGTGGGCATAATAACCGATGCACCGAAAAACCGAACCAAACCCACCGTAAAAAAACCGAAAAAAAACCGAATTGACCGAAAAGTCAACACCATAAGAGAAAACCGAACCAAACCGTATATGGACGGTTCCGGTTTCGGTTTTATGCTCATTTAACCCGAACCAAACCGAACCAAACCGAGTAATTTTTTTAAAATATAATTATATATTTTTATGCACATTTTATACATTTTTGTTCACATTTTATACATTTTTATTTTAAACCCTAAAATATATTTTATATAACCCTATGAGTTTAATATTATATATATAATAATGTTTTAGTATATAATGTTAGTTATATCTTATATAATAAAATTAGTGTATTCTATTTCTATATACTCTATAGTCTATAGTCTATATAATAATGTTTTATGCATATAGAGTTATATATAAACTTAGTATATAACTATATAGTTAGTAACTTAGTATAGTTAGTTATATATAACTATATAGTTAGTAACTTAGTATATAGTTGTATATATACTACAATAATTATATATAACTATATAAGTAATATATAATTATAGTAGTATACTAGTATATACTATAGTAGTATATAATTATATATATACTATACTCATTACTCTATAGTAGTTATATACTTATATATAATCTTATATATAGTTATAACTTATAACCCAAATTTGCCCAAACCCCAAACGAAATCTCAATCTCCCCAAACCTCAAACGAAGCCCCAAATAAAATAAATTAAAAAAACCAAACAAATAGACCAACAAATAAATTATATAATATATATAGTTACAGATTATAATCTTATATTAGATATAACTTATAAGTTATAACCTCAATTTGCCAAAACTCCAAATGAAACCCCTACTACCCAACCAACAAAATAAGCAGGTTATATTTATTTTAAAACCGTGCATGCACCGAACCAAACCGTTTTTACAATGGTTTGGTTTGGTTTGGTTTTTCTCTAATTTATTCGGTTTACAACACCGAACCACACCGAGAAAACATTTATGGCGCGGTGCATGGTTCTCGGGGTGAAGTGAGCCGAACCACACCGTGCCCACCCCTAATACAAACAATGAATCAGACCGGTCACCAACCATTAAATAAATACAACAGGTCTATTCCATGCTTTCCTCTATAGATGCAAGTTGAAAATCATAGGTAGAAAAAAAAAAAATTTGATATTGCAAACAATCAAACCAATGAACGAAAATTAGCGTTTGTTTAAAATTGGTGCGGTAAATTTTGGATAATAGTTGAAGTTAGCAAACACTAGAAACTCAGGAAGAATTTAGAAGAACTCGGGAACACTCCTGTGATGGCCTTACAAAACTGGTAAACCACTCTCTCTCAAACCTTCCATTACCAAGCTTGAGCTTTGAGTAGAAAAAGAATGGAGATATATATATTCTTGTAGCTCCCTTGGTGGTCTCGTCCCCACGCTCACTCTTGAGAACCCTCCACTATGGGAGCAAGATTCGGGTTCTTTCGTAGTGTTTTATTGTTAAATATAGTTATGATTTTTTCAGCCAATTTTTTTATTCAAGATTGTGGCACCATCCGAGTGAGCCTTGGAAATTGGAGGAAAATCCGTCAACTTTAGAAATCCACGAGAATTTGATACAAAGTTGGAACACAACCAAAAGTAAAAGTAGAAAATAACCTATCATATCCTTTTGCAATTTGCGGTTTAGGAGGAGTGAATCCTTATGGGCAAAGCATTTCTCCTTGATTAACATCCTTGCTAACGAAGCAATTGAGTTTATTAATTTCGGCCAGCCAAACTGCCAAAGACGACATAAAAGTCAAACCCAACAAAGCGGTGACTTTTGAAATAAACATTCACACTGTAGTGAATGAATAGTATAGCAGGATGTACACTGCTCGTATAATCGTATTTGCCAATTCAAAATCAGTCATGAGACTCATAACCGACATTTACATATATAGAAAACCATAAATCACCATATACATCATGAGCTATTGTGTATTTGATTACAGAGCAATCAACGCAAACTGATGCACTTTAACAAAGGATTGTATAGCCAATTTGAATTTGTGAACATGGAAAGAAAACCTTTGGGTAAACAATTTCAAACTTCCAAAAGAAAAATAATCTAATCCTAAAGCAGCCGTTGGATTACAAGAATCCAACGACTGTATAATTAATCAGTCCGCTCCGCCTCTATTTTTAGGGGCGGAACAGACGATTCTACATCAATAAATTACAATTAACATCATACAACTGACTTGGCAAGCAGCGCTTTGGTTCTGTAAGACTTGATCACTGCAATTAGCAACTTGTCACCAGCTATGTGCCTCACTTTCTGTATCAGCTGCGGTCGTCTAATCTTTTTGGCCTGCAATTAAACGTATACATGTGCAACAATTATTAGTCTCAGATTAAACGAACAAATTGTCACGAAGATTGAACATAACAAAATAGTAAAATATCATATACTTACTCGGAATTCATTGTGGCATTTCACAAGAATAGCCATTTTAGAAGGGTGCAAGAACCTTGCCAGTATGGACATGAGAGTAGGAAAACTCATCCATGGCGATGTGGGTTTCAAAGCAATCTCCTGCTTTGTTTGAATAGCTGAAACAATTGAACATACAAACCAAGTTAAGCTCATTATACAAAACCCAAACCCAAAAGTTCCATATGAAAAAGCAACAAATGCAAACCAAATTACGAACCCTTTAAGCAAGGAGCCCTGAAGCTGACAACGTAGGCAGGAAAAATGTGAGAATTCATGAAAGCAGTCCAAACAATATATTTTCTAGGATTCAAGAGATTGTCCAAGCCAGAATCGAATTCCTTGGAACCAGGATGAAATTGCTTCGAACCAGGTTGAACCAATTCTGACTTCCCTAATATGACTCGGCACAGCAATATGTGCCTTAATCCACTTCCATCAGCAGCTGCGGACAATGCACTACAAAAACAATAGGTTGGTTTCAATCAAAATTAGAGCTCCAACTTCAAAAAAATTTCAGTGCCTGGCCCCAAAATAAAGCAATAGATTAGTATTGGGTGCCTGACCATATCAAACTTACCCATCAAAAGAAAAATTGGCAGGGACCAGATGAATCCCAACACCACAAGTTTGATCATCGGCTGCGGGTTTTCTGCAATGACTAAACCCATGAACCACAATCTCGCAAATCTCATCCTTGGAGCCGCCATACCAAGCATACTTGACATTGGCATTTCCGCCGTTCTTTTGAGCCACCGCCTCCGAAAAAATCCGAAACGCCTCCGACCTCGCTTTCCTCGTCAACCCAGGGCCCAAATTCTTGTGTACGGCCAAAACACTCGTGTCTCTCCCAGCGAAACCCATACCCGAAACAAAGCTCTTCTTAATAATCTCGTGCTCCGGACTCTCTTCTCCTATTCTCATCAACCCGTTTGCACTGAAATCCGGAAACCGATCCGGAACAGAGGAATTGGACTCCACGCTTTCGTACCCAGTATCCAAATTTTCATCATAATCAACAGTCATTGAGATCTGGCGTTCGATTTTAATTCCCTTCAACATCTTCGATGAGTTGCTGGATGAAAATTGCAGTGATCGAAATACAGACTTTTCACACACAATAATTTACAAGACCAAGATCCAAGATCTTCGAAAAAAAAAACAAAAGGGTTCAAAATCCAGAAACCTTCAGAGAAAACGAATAAGAATGTTGCAGAGCTATATATATGCGATGCTTGGGGATTTCAAGTTTCCTTTGGCGGTTTGATGGGCCAGAGTTGTCGTGCCGCCGTTTATAAAAAGTGGTCTCAGGCGGTGAAACTTTTCGTGGCCCGAAGGGATTAGGAATTGAAAGTTTCTAAATGCCTAAACTGCCCCTCTTTGAATTACGAATCTAACCCAATAAATGACCGTTGTATGTATCTTGAAGATGGGTATTTTAGGGATTCCGACAAATATGGGAGGGGTGGTTTAGTAAATGGGAACACGTTACTGGTCATGCGTACGTGGGGTGTTACGATTGCTTACTTCCAAAGCAAGTTTATCCCAAAAAAAAAAAAGCAAGTTTATCCAATTCGGACTCGGTTTGGTTTTCCGATCCCTAGTTGGAATGGACCTTAGCCGTTGATCTGGTAGGTTCGGATCCATTAGGACACGTGGCTAAAGCTTTAGGAAGGTTTTTCTTTTAATGCACGTGCACCAAAGAGGTTCACCTTGTTATGGTAGGAGAGCAATTTAGTATCTTTGAAAATAAATGAAAATCAACCTAATTTATGGAGGAGATTTTTAGGGTACCTGTCACTATAATATGCTACATGGTGTTATTAATTATTTATAGTATTGTTAGGGATCTCAAATACGAGAAACTCTTCTGTATAACTGGGTTTAGTGTTGGTACGTGCTATAATCAGTTTATGCGTTATAATATGAGTGAATGTTATTAATATTATACTCTACAAATATAAATATGTCGTCCAACAATACTTTTACACATTACATTAGTTATACAAAGTAACGGTATATTAATTATACTCAATAATTTTTCCTTAAATACATGTAACAGTTTGTTATAGATCCATATCATGACTCGCATATATATATTTATTTATTAATATGAGAGAATTATAGCAACGGTCCTTGAACTTTACCTCGAGTATCATTTTGGTTCATAAACTTGTTTTTTATATTCTATAGTTCACAAACTTTTACATGTGTATCACTTAAGTTTATTATGTCAATTTCGTTAATTTTAGTCACGTGAGTCATGTTGGTGGAAAAAAAAAAAAAAAAAGACGAGTTGTCATTTTCACAATTCAAAAGTTCATATTTTGGGTTTTAACTCTCGAGTTGAAATCAACTCAAAGTTAACACCTAAAATATAGATGAGAACCAAAAATTCATAATTTTAGAATTAAAACTTACAATTTAAGCGAGAAATTGGTCTTAATTGATCATATATATCCTAAAGTATTTACCCATTTCGAAAATAAGATAAAAAAAAAAAAGTCAAAAAGATGACGAAAAAAAATTGCCGTCCATTCTCTAATTGGAAACTAGACATCCAATGGAGATAAGACTATATAAATTATATATGATAATATAATTTATATAAGAATTCAAGTTTTTTTTTTTTTTTTAAATGTCAGATATAAGAATTCTAGGTAGAAAATAGTTTCGGATGGATAAGGCTTCAATCTAGTCCAAAACAAAAATTGATCGAGTGGACTTTAGGTCCGAGTTCAAACAAATAGTTTGGTTGCTTTTTATTTACCAAAAAATATTTTGATACAATATTATTCGAGTTGAGTTTGAATATGTTCGAGTCGGCTCATCCCAAATTGCACCTTTATCTTGCGGTAGTTGACAAGAAAAAGTTGTGTAGCTTTTCTCATTTTTTTCACGGGCTGATAGTTTTGCTTTGGTCGCAAGCAAAAATTAGTGATGAATTGAATGTTGTCTATTTATATGTAATGGCATAGTGATGGGACAATATAAGAAATATGTGTATCAATGTTGGAAGGGATATACACGCACATGCAATGCTAAAGGAGGCAGAGAGAGAAAAGGGAAAGCATTTTCTCAAAAGTCTTTCAAAATCTTGAGGGGGAATGGAAAAGAAATAAGAATATTTGGTATGTACACTTTAATGCCAAAAGTCTTTCAAAGTCTATGGATTTGAGAAATCTGTGAAAGTCATTAACATTTTGAGTACCGTATGACTTTCATAGACTTTTAAAAAGTTTTAATTGAGTACTCCATGACTTTCATAGACTTTTTAAAAATATATAAAAATTTTGATTGAATACCTCCTGATTTTTTAATTTAACAAAAGTCTTTAAAAGTCTTGATTGAATACACCCCTTAGTTCATTGTTTTTCCATGAATTGAATTATAGATTTCTGCTTGTATAGTTGTATGTACAATTGTACAAATATAGAAATTTAGGAAATGGGTATGTAAAAATCTAAGTCATAAAGAATTAAAAGCTACTGCCAGCACATCATTTTGGGCCCACCTGGACGGTGGGTCCTGGAAGGCGTGGCGAGATTAGCGTGTGCTAGAATGGTGATTAATTAGTGATTGATTAGTGATTACTGAAGCAATGACGCCGATTCGGATCTTTCTCGACCCGATGGGTAACACAATCATCGCTTGCCATCCGGTTTCGTTTGCGCGGTAACCCGAAATTGAAGGAGGAGCAGTACCTTGAATAAGAGTTGGGATTTTAACTAACCGAAAAAAATCGTTGCATACAGCCAAATTAGAGAGATCAAACGACAATTGACACAGTAAGAAAACAATTTTATTGACCAAAAAAAAAGTATGAGAAAAGAAAAACAAAGGGAGAATTTGTCGGAGATTGTTTAATTTTCCGATTTAGTTATTTTTTAATTTTTAATTTTGTTGTTGGGTGTCCTGGCGGTGGTGTGTTGGTCTTGAATGGTTTTCAGTTCTCACACAACCACCCTTTCTTCTCCTCCTCCGTCTCTCTTCCTCTAAAGCTTGAATTTCTTTTGCAAGTTCGTGGAGTGTCTCATAGACAGAGGCACACCCAATAACCCCTCATTGTTCATGCAAATCTATCCAACTTAATTAGCTAGCTAGCATATTGCAATATTGCATTGCATTGCATGTAAAGGTTCTTTTTTATTTTTGCCAAATTCATGTAAAGGTTCTTAATTGGCAATGTTCTCATATATTTTTTGGTATAGTATGAAGCTTTTTTGTTAAGGTTTCATACGTACTTTGATTTTTCCTCTTCTTCTTCTTCTTCTTCTTCTTCTTCTTCTTCTTCTTCTTCTTCTTCTTCTTCTTCTTCTTCTTCTTCTTCTTCTTCTTCTTCTTCTTCTTCTTCTTCTTCTTCTTCTTCTTGTATAATTTTCAGTATTGTATTGAATAAATAAAAAGAAGGAAAGATTGAGAGATTGAAGGAGGTAAAACTAAGAATAAAGGGAAGGAGAATGTCAGAATCAAGCGACTCTCCTCCTCCTGACTCAAACTCAAACTCGCCGCCGCCGAGTGACCATGGTGGTGGTTCTGGTTCTTCATCCCCTAATTTTGATCAGAACACAAGTCAATCACAATCACCACCATCAGAGTCTAATTCAAACTCTTCCCCGCCTTCACCACCTTCGTCGCCGCCGCCGAGTGGTGGTGGTTCTGCGCCGGCTCCAAAATCCGAGTCTCCTCCGCCATCATCCTCACCACCTCCTAAACAGTCGCCGCCTCCTAAATCCTCACCCGCTCCCAAAGCTTCACCACCACCACCATCACCGCCGCCGTCGCCACTGCCATCGTCACCGCCGCCATCATCAGCATCAAAGTCATCACCACCTGCTTCTCCTCCTCATTCGCCACCACCTTCTTCGTCTTTTTCTCCTCCTTCTCCTCCTCACTCACCGCCACCTTCTTCTAGTCATAAGAATTCTTCAGGATCCTCAGGAGGCTCTGCCTTTCAATCCCCACCATCCCCTGTTTCACCATCAACGACTCCACCAGCCACTCCTGGCACACCGGTGGCCAAAACGAACCCGAACCCGACTGAGACTGATCCTGCAAACGTGCTTAGCCCTCCAACGGGTTCAAGTAGTGGTGCTTCTCGCGCTCCTCCTCGGTCTTCCTCCAATAGCGTGGCCCCTCCTCCCTCAAAATCAAGTGTGCCGGGAACGCAAACCGGGACTATTGTTGGGTTGACGGTAGCTGGAGTTTTCATCATCGCCTTGGTAGCCTTCATTTTTCTCCTCATAAGGAAGAAAAAAAAGCACTCACCGGTCTATCCCCCAAATTACATGCCCCCGCCCCACGGCGCGAACTTATTAGGTAAACAAACATCCCTACTCGGCTACTCTATAAAAATGTCACTTGTTCGACCACAACAACAATAATACAAATGTTGTGTTATGGTGGATGTAGATGGATATTATCATGGGCAGCAACCTAGTTCCGGCACTTCTGGTCCAGCAGAAAGCTACTTTACAAATGGGCACCCCCCACCAATTTCTAGCTTTGAAAACAGCTATGGGAGTCAGAGAGAGAGAGGGAATGCATACGCTTCGGCAGGAGGAGGAGACTCGGGTCTCATTGCTGCTACCAAGGTCCATTTCAGCTATGAAGAGTTGATGGAGATAACCAATGGATTCTCTCGCCAAAATGTTCTTGGGGAGGGTGGTTTTGGATGTGTCTACGAGGGTTGGCTACCAGAAGGCAAAGCCGTGGCAGTCAAGCAGCTTAAGGCTGGTAGTGGGCAGGGAGAGAGGGAGTTCAGGGCCGAAGTTGAAATTATTAGTCGCGTACATCATCGCCATTTGGTCTCTTTGGTGGGCTATTGCATCTCTGTGCAACAAAGATTGCTCATCTATGAATTTGTTCCAAATAAAACTCTTGAGCACCATTTGCATGGTAAGTGATTGATTGATTGATTTATATGTTCTCATGTTATATATGCTACTTCAAAATATTCGTATGTGCTAGCTGCTTTCAGGTGCTGCAATGCCGGTGTTGGAATGGACCAAAAGACTTAAGATTGCATTAGGGTCTGCAAAGGGTTTGGCATATCTACATGAAGACTGTATGTACCTCTCTGCTGCAATATTCTCATCATTACTGCAGTTATGCTACTGTTAATTAGAATTGCATAATTATAATCTCATTCTTTCTATTCTTGTTGTATGATCTGTGTTTCTAGGCCATCCAAAAATCATTCACAGAGATATTAAATCAGCAAACATTCTGTTGGATGATGCCTTTGAGGCACAGGCATGTCTATCACCACTTCTTTTGTTTAGCTTATTTCTTCGGATGCTACTCAAAGATGTAGTTTCTGATTCTAGAATTTGTTCAAGCACAGGTTGCAGACTTTGGACTTGCCAAGCTTACAAACGATAATAATACTCACGTATCCACTCGAGTCATGGGAACATTTGGGTAAGGAAGAGCTTGTGAACTTCTTGAGAAATGTTGTACTCATTAAAACCACGCATAAGGTTTGATTATAAGGAAAGTAAGTCCTATATGGAACATTTGGGTTCAGGTACATGGCACCTGAGTATGCAAACAGTGGAAAATTGACGGATAGATCAGATGTATTCTCCTTTGGAGTTGTGCTTCTAGAGCTTGTAACTGGGCGTAAACCTGTTGACCCAACTCAGCCTTTGGGGGATGAGAGTTTGGTTGAATGGGTAGGGTCATCTTTTCCTTTGCAAACATCAGTTAGAATGCAGCCTGTCAGTGCTCTTTAACGATCCACTTTGTTCACTATCAATAATGTGTTGTCTAAAATGTGGCAGGCTCGTCCGCTCCTCATTCAAGCCCTTGAAACAGGTGACTTGAGTCAATTAGTAGATCCTCGGCTTGAGAAGCATTATGTGGAGGGTGAAATGTTCAGAATGGTTGAGGCAGCTGCTGCATGTGTACGTCATTCTGCAGCAAAACGACCACGAATGGCGCAGGTGATGCTAATAAACAGCACCAGTACAAGTTCATTTGCCTTTGTTTCAGGCTTTACTACTGCTTTAACCAGAATAACTTTGAGTTTCTTACTTGAAACGGAGAAAACCAAACAGAAACAAAACAAGAGGCTTTTCTCTGCATACATTTATGACCCTTTACTTTAAAACTAAACTAAACTTTAAATTGCCTGTAAACTAGCTTGAACCATTTTTCCTCTGAAAGATCACAGACTTATTTTATTTAATGATTTATATTTCAGGTGGTAAGAGCATTGGACTGTGAATCTGATCTCTCCAATGGGGTGAAAGTTGGGCAAAGCACTGCCTATGACTCTGGCCAGTACAATGAAGACATTATGAGATTCAAGAGGATGGCATTAAGCAGCGGAAGCAGCTCGGAGCATGACATGTCCAGTTCAGAATCCAGTTCCAGAGACGTATCTGGACCCCAAAGTACATGGACTCGCCTAGATGGTTCAAGCGGAGAATCAGAAACTCGAGCCTTTAACACACGTGGTGGTGAGCAGAGATTTAACGGTAGCCAAAACAGACGGTTCTGATTTCTAAAGAATGGTGAACTAATTTCTAAATGTCCACATACTCATCTTCACATTGTTAATTAACCCATGGTGCACCAGAGAGAGAGAGAGAGAGAGAGAGAGAGAGAGGAGACTGCACTAGTAATGAAAAGACAAGAAAAAAAAAAAAGATTATAGTTGCATGGATTTCCTTTGTTTGACTTGATCTAATCTAATAGTGTGTAAATTAAGTTGCTGATTCTTTTTTCTTTTTCATTTTTCGTGATGAAAGTGACTATTTTATAGTTCCCTCAAAGCAATAGCAGTGGGAAAGCTTGTAAAGTTAACTAGAGGTATTTTTTAGTCATTAAAATAAACAATTCCTATTGATAGTAGAGCAATAAGAAGATTTCAGTTTTGTTTGCATGTTTATTTTTGAATTAACTGTTTGTGGTTTGGCCATATATCAGTTATATGGATTTAGCATGGATGTAATGTCATCGCAAACTGGCAGCTCAGGCATATAACAAGGAATGATTTGCCATACAATTGTATTTTGACCAAGTCATAGCAGAATATTTGATGTAATGAATGTAAAAGACAAATTTAAAACTTATAAGACTTCTACTTCATCTAACACCCATTAATCTATTTTAGTAGAGAAACATGAGCTTGGATATGGTGGTAGTTTTCTGGATGAAAGAATCAAACTATTCTTAGAATATAAAACAGTAGTTTCCTTGTATACGAGAAGAGTAGTAAAACAACAATATATATCAACTATGTCTTTCAGAACTTCCATACTTTTTACATCATTAATTTTTCAGCTGGTTGAGCAGATCATGCAAAGGACTTGGCTAAAGGAGTACCTAGATTTCCTCAGTTGAAACCTTCAGTTTCTTGAATCAATGATAATCAATCAGCTTATTCCTTTATGAAATGTCTGATTTTGTTTCCCCCGTTAGTTGGATTAACACGTCTCTCAATTTCTTGGCCTGGATAGCAGTGTTTGCCTGTGGACAAAGTGAAAGTATATGTTAGAAAACTGATCAAAGAAATTGTTCTTACTTGCCTATTGACATGATTTCCTATGGAAGGTCCAAATATAAGAAGAAATTTCTTTCTCAGAATCCTACCTCAACCTTGAGGATGTTCAGGACATTTCTGTTAAAGGTGGTAACATTGGCATCAACTACTTGAAGTCCTAAAGAATCCATATTCTCCATCAACCTTGCAAACCCACCTCGGTTCTGCTCACAGAACAACTTAATCAAACAATCTCTTTTGCCAATCTGGTTCACTTCCACATGCACCTGAGGTAGCACATACATGAACCGAACAATTACATATAGTATTATGTATAGTAAGGCACTAAGGTCATGGCAATTTTCACTTCGTAATCAGCACACTGAATGTGTAAGTTGGAACAAGATTGACTGCTCAAGTAGATGTATTAATAAATTGATAACTACTCATACCTCTGTTGGACTTTTTTGGACAAAACGAGAGGAACCCTGTTTGTGCTCTGTAGAAATCAAGCAAATGCTACCTTCTTTTCTCCTGTCTGAGGCCAAAATCTTTACATCTACTTTGTTCTTAGTGAAGTCCTCTTCACCTTCCTTGAGCTCGTCTTGAAGTTCTTTCACCTTCTCCTGCAACTCTTGTATATAGTCAATAGCATCTCCTAGGATGGCAGCTCTATCCATCTACAAGAATTCAATAAAGACATGGTAAGATTAAAATAAACAAGAACAAAGAAAAAATAAATTTTCCCCTGGGGTGTTTGATAGACAACTTGGTCTTAACCTTGGTTATCTTTGGGACTAGAGCACGTAGAGCAAGGAGCCCATCTTTAATCCTATTCCTCCTGTTCCTCTCAGTGACGAGATTCTTGGATTGGAAATGTTGCCTTTCTGTCCTCCTGATAACCTTTGCATTATCTTTCTCTACTACACTGTCACTGCCAGAAACCAAGCCTGCCTGTTGCTTGAACAAGTTGTCGCTGCACTTTGGCTTTTTAGCGCAAGAAGTTTTCTCAAAACAGTTCAAAGACACATGTTGAGGCAAATCAGAATTTAAATCAAATGATTGATGTTCACTTGAAGGATTTGAACCACTGGATGATCTTTCAAGGCTAGGACAGGAGGTAGATTGGGTTACTGAGTGGAAAACCTGTGGCGGCTTAGGAATGAAGTTTGCCAAATTCATAGAAGGTAGCCAGTTCTGTGTGTACTCTTTTGGCAATGGATCAATATGGAGTTCATTAAGGCTTGCACTGGCATTGAGGCTCACATTGGCTTCTTGTTTTAAAGTGACATTAAATGGATCCATAAACAACTGTAACATCTTTTGATTTTCAGGAATCTGAAAAGTGAATTGTTTGTTATTTGAGTGGGATAAGAAAATGTATACTGCTGTCTGCTGATACTGTAGAAATTAAAATGATGCATAAAAACCTTACATTTTTTGTGGCAAAGAGCTCAATCAGACCACCTAGCACCGGGATCAATACTCGGGTTCCAGTTGAGTCCTGCCAAAATAACATTGTTCTAAGTAGAATGTCTACTCCTAGGTGTTCTATATGACCCATATATAATAAAAAATTTGTAGAGGAACCTTGAGAAAGAATTGGGCGTTATATAGCCAGGAGATTTGGTTCTTCTCCGTATGTGATTCTAACTTTCATAATAAAGCTCAAGCAGTGAAAACAATGTAACTATTTGGGTGGTCTCATTTTAAAGGTATACCACCACCACTGTTCTTTTTGAATCACTACAATGATTTGTTGACTACTTGACTGTGACCAACTTCAAGCCCATATTAAAAGACTACTGTTTGTTTGGTTACTGAGAAAAAGTCATCAGAAAAGAACATAGTGAGAAAGTGAGTGCGAGTTACCCACATGGGACTGTGAAGGATTTGAATCCGAGGCATTGACATGGCTGAGCCACCTGGGTTGCGATGAAATGACCACCTCCGTATGAATCCTGAAGCAAAAAGTTTCTTGGTTTGATAAATATGCCACAACCCAAACACACAAAATATGAGGAGGGAGAGAGAGAGAGAGAGAGAGAGTGAGAGAGATGGTGTACCCAGAGTAGAGGGGCATGGAAGAAGGAAGCTGGGCAAGAGCCTCACAAGCCTTTGTCCTAATAGGATGCTCAAGGAAGCCATCTCTGCAAAGTGGAACCCAGTGGTGCTCTTCTCCTTTTTCCTCTTTGACATTAACACAGTCATAACCACCGCCACAACAGCAACCCATCCATTCAATATACCTATACAAATTTATCAAACGCATACAAGTTGAATAGGCTCAAATTTGCAAAGAGACGGAAAATTTTGATGTGGGTTTTAATAGTTTGGTCATATAGAGTTAGTACCTGGAGGGGTCATCACCAAGTTTCCACACAACGCAGTAGTCCCATTGCTTGGCCTTAACAAGGGGTCTAAGCCACTCCACTACTCCCTCCATTTCCAAACCTCCCATTGTGATTTGTGACTCTGTCTCCTCCTTCTGTGACACTTTGCTTTGAGCAGTGAGTACTAATTAATTAGTATGAGTCTGACAGTACTGGGTTACAATGGTGGTTTATATAACAGAGTCTAATAATTAAAGCACATGGTACACGACAAGGCCAACCAATTCTTTCTCCTTTTGAATTGGGTCTCTGGGAGTGTATCGTTCCAAGCAGTGGCAAATCTGTTGCAGTGGGAATCTGTCTGATACCAGCACAGATAGGGAGAGAGAGAGAGAGAGAGAGAAGGTGGGCCGTGGCAGAGTCAGTTTTGACTGACTACCAAAATCAGAGTACAAACGAGCATCGAATGGTTCAAAACCTACAATGAAATTGAAAGCTACCCATAACTGAATACGATTCACCCACATACATTTCTTGGGGCAAAAGAATGCGCGCCGGTTCACCACTCTCCTTCTCAGTGTTGGTCAAGAGACTCAAGACCCAAGTGTCGCACTTAGAGTTGTGCTTTCGTGACATTAACATGAAGTATGGAGGGTCAAATGTCAAGAGAATAATATTTGTTTGGCGAAGAGTGATCGGATTGCGTGCGTAAAAAGGTAATATTGTAATTTGGCTATTTTGGGGTCTTCTGGTTGGAATTTGAAAAATCTAAAAATATCGGTAAATTCAGGAGGTCGAAACAAGTCCAACGCAACTGACGGTTCGTCATTCGAAGTTTGGATGAATTAATTATTGCCAATTATGACTCATCGTGCAAGTTGATATTTTATCCTGCTTTGTGAAAAAAGGCATGAAATGCTCTTTAGGGGGGCATGGTGTTAGGCTCTTCACCACCCCTGACGCCCACACCTATGGAGCGTTAAGCGAGCTACTCTAAGAATCTTTGGGGACCTAGGGGCAGTCACATGACTTTCGGAGGGTGGTAATGTGTCTTCGCAGGACAAGAGGTCCCATGGACAGTACAAGTGAGCGGAAGTGCTTGTATTGCGCTGGGCATGTGCACACAAGGCTACAAGAGGAATTCCTTTATACTGCGCCGTATGTACAACACGCAACTACTTGTAAACTTTCGGAGACTCCATGGTGCACATTGGCCATGTAGTACTCAACGAGGGCATCGGCTTGGGTTCAGCCATGCACAATATATGATGCTAGCAAGCACGGGATGAGGCAACCTCGTGCCAATGAGAGAAAACTAATGTGGGGTATTGGAGAAGAGTTGCTCGCTCAGGTGGCATGCTTGCCTGCATGTTCAACTTGAGGAAAAGACTATGGGCGCGAGCTAGCCCTTAGTGCCATGACGGTTGAGATGTGGAAACAAAGCAAGACCGAACATGAGAGAATAGAATGTCGACGTCATAAGAACCTATCGATCGGGCGAGTGTCTTGGCTAAGAACCTTGACACAAGGAAGCAATCGTATAGTCGCTACGAACGAGACTTGAGATGAGTAATTATTGTTGGTAAACCTTAAGAAGGCAACAAATGAGTCTAAATCTTGAAAGAAGCATACGAGAAGGAATGGTTGGCCTTGATTCAGAGGATCTTGGCGCTGTATGGGCAAATTCCGCTGCGTAAAAAGTGAGCCCGTGACATTAAGCATAGTAGGCTTGCCAAAGATTTTTAATGTTAATTGGTCAAAAAAAAAGATTTTTAATGTTACTTAGAAAAAAATATTAGTGTATCAGTGTATGTGACCGCATGGTATATAAAGTTTATTTTTATATAATAAAATATTTGAAAAAAAAAAAAACAAAATTTATTTGCATGTTGTGACTTGTGAGTTGTGAGATATAACTACTAGATACAAAAATTCTTCGCCCTCTCTTAGTGTTACTTCTTCTTTTGGATCAAAATCCAAGTCCTACATGATTTATAGATTTTAGTCACCCTCATGTATATAGTCAAAGTGGTGAAGTGTTTAATCTTAGATTACAGGGTAATGGTTTTCAATTTCTTTTTTTCTTTTTCTTCTTTTTTGGCCAACAATGGTTTTCAATTTCAATGCAATAGATGTTACCAAAGATAAATGCAATGGCAATAGCGAATCATAATGTTATATATATATATATATATATATTTTAGCATGTATGTACTTTTTTTTTTTGGCCATTAGAATGTATGTACTTTAACTTTGCATAATATTCTTAATATGTGTTTGTGGATAAATCCACATGGATTCAATGGCCAATCACAAACCAACACGTGGCACACCAGGTCCCATTTTTTCTCTGACTTTTCAATGGTCAACTTGATCAGACCCAGCCATCTATGTCATCATCACAGCTTAGCAATGCCAATGACATGTACATATGAGATCGGCTCTTACCTCCGAGTCACCCGTGTCCGATCCGAACTAACATTGGGATCCACCAGAAATTCGAGAGATCATCTTTTTCGGATACCATCAGTTCGGCTCGGATTTGGAGATCATCTTTCTCCAGTCACATCTCAACCATTAAACATTCTATTAGAACCTGGAACATCACTTCCAAAATCTTCAGCTCGGATCATCTCGACCATTGGTTCGGCTCGGCCCGGACCGGCCCAATGACCGGTCATGATCAGACTTGCTTTGACAATCTTGTCATCACCGAATCATCTCGACCATTGGTTCGGCTCGGCCCGGTCCGGCTCAATGACCAGTCATGATTGGACTCGCTTTCACAATCTTGTCACCACTGGATCATCTCGACCATTGGTTCGGCTCGGCCCGGTCCGGCTCAATGACCAGTCATGATTGGACTCACTTTGACAATCTTGTCACCACTGGATCATCTCGACCATTGGTTCGGCTCGGCCCGGTCCGGCTCAATGACCAGTCATGATTGGACTCGCTTTGACAATCTTGTCACCACTGGATCATCTCGACCATTGGTTCGGCTCGGCCCGGACCAGCCCAATGACCGGTCATGATCAGACTTGCTTTGACAATCTTGTGATCACCGAATCATTTCGACCATTTGGTTCGGCTCGGCCTAGGAACTGCCTCCTGTCGATCCGAACATATCAACACTTGCTCTACACTTGGAGAAATCCATCATGAAGTGGACACCCGGCTCGACTCGGCCTTTGGTGATCATCCTCTCAAATTCTAGTCACAGCCAACTACGACTTGAAGAGATCACTACCTACCGGATTGGCTCGACCGGCTTGTCCATGTCCGATCCGATCACACATGGGTTTCTTGTCTACACATGAGAACATGTGTTCGGATCGGCTCGGCTCGGCTTCCCACCGCCATTCTAAAGAAGATCACGTTGGGACGAACCGCTATACTTAAGTACACCTGACAGGACTCTCTGACATATGAGACTTCCTAGCTCACAGTCATGACTATTGGGGCATCCCAGTTTATCTTCCATCCTTGCATTTAATGCAGCATTGAATGTAAAGATGGTGAGTAGCTGTGCATGCCACTATTCATGACCGAACGCGTGGCCTCTTCTCAACCATTCACCCTCATGCAGGTAACTTACCCCTCACCATTTTCTTTGCCTATATAAGCTGCCTTATGTGCACAAAAAGGGGGATCTAATACACAACTTCACTCACCAAAAAGCCTATCAGAATATCTCCTACTTGCTGAGAATAAACCCAGGAGATCTTACCTTGTTCTTCCTCATTCTCCCAAGTTCATCACATGTTCTTCCTTGTTCTTACACAAACACCTCCAAATACACATCACTGACCTCATCATCGGAGCGTATTTGGCTGGTACTACACCGGTCCATCTCTTTTGATCTTATGTTCGTGCAGGAAGATCTCGGTTCAACCTCCACTTCATCATCCAGCAAAGCTTCAGATCAGCCAGATCATCCCTTCTAAATTGTTACATCTCTCTTACGGAAATTTGCATCAACAATATGCATAATATTCTTAATATTTCATAATGTTCTTAAGTTGTGCATTATAAACTTTGCTACTTGTGCGTTATTATCTCCTGTAGCTGGTGGATAAAACTGTGGTGTGGGGGGCAAGGAATATTACGGTTAATCCGTATGGCTTCCTCCAGCAGTTACAGTTCTCTGATCATTCCCAAACATCTGTTTTTTTTTTTTTTTGGGTCAAAAAACAGTACATCTGTTGAAAGGCAGTTGTGTATAGATATTGGGGACGTCATGGGCCTGAGGCCCAACCCAGCTACACAAACACGCCAAATAAATGACGACGGACCAAACAACCCACTGCATTTTGGGACAATCATTATTTCAATCGGACGGCTGATGATAGCCTACCAATACCCAGCTGCATAGCTGATACTTTAAGGAAAAAAAAAAAAAAAACCTTACTGATGAAGGCTTGCATTCTCTGTTTTTACAATCTGAATTCGACTAGGGATATAATTATTCATATTACATGTTTTACACTACATCATACCTTATAGAGAGGTAGTACCAATATGGTATAAAAAATGTTGCACATTTAGCATTATTTAGGAAGATCTCTTCGTTTTCTTTCGTAAGTATACTTGCCAAATTAATTTATAGGCAAATGTTGAATCCGAATCCGCGAATATATGTTAAAGGTTAAATTTATGACGAGGGGTTTCGTTTTTCTTAGGGGATTTGAATATCATATATGCAATGCCATAATAAGTTGATACATGCCACAATACCTTGTAATATTATGTAATGCTTGATGTTGCAGTTGGAAATTAAAAAGACAAGAGGATAACAATGAAAACAAGAGGATTTTGGTACAGCCAGCTGCTACAAGTTAATTACTGAAGGAGAAATTAAGCTCCTGAATTCCTGATCATCATTCATCCACGGGCTCTGAATTCACCAGTTCCAGCATGATCATGATGACCAGGCTTCACTTCCCCTTTCATCACGTGACCACCATTTACATGATGATCATACGGTTTGTGATGGTATCCTCTGCTCTCTGATCTGATGCCATTGCCAAGATTGCCATTAATGCCACTTGGGATTCTCTTATCGAACCCGAATTCGACATCTCCATCTTTGGGGCGGAAGTTGGGGTTCCCAAACTCCACGTCCCCTGAGGCTGCAGCTTCTTTGGGGCGAAAGCTGTTGTGCTTGGACGAGTGCTTGTTGGGTTTTGGTGAGTTGTGGTTGTGCTCCTTGTGGAAGCGCCTGTTACAAAGCCTTCCGAGAAAGCAAGCAATGGCTGATATCACAATTATCACGGCCAGAACAATGAAAACTGTCCCGAACGACCCATTTGAATGGTGGGATGGTGGCTGTTTGTTGACATTGTTTGGGTAAACAAGAACAGGCTGTTGCTGCTGTTGTTGTGGTTGCAAAGAGGTCATCTTCTTAATTGACTGATCTTGAGGATTGGGATTTTAGTGGGATAGATAAGATCACAAATTAAGGGATTGGGGTTTAATTAGTATAAGAGTCTGCAGCTAGCTAGCTCTTGTTCTTTGAGTGCAGACAAAGGGAGGGAGACTTTGGTTTACTCATGAATCAAGCAAGGACAATGTCTGTGTGATGGGGTTATGTATAAGATTGGGATTCAAATATTTCTTGGGTTTATGAATTCAACAAAGAAGCTAGCTAGCTAGGAACTTTCTTTAATAAAGAGGCAGATAAAGATATTCCTTTGTTCTCTTTACTGCGGAACAAGGAAGGAGGTATTAGAGATTGCTTTGTATGGAGAGAAAGCAAGATTTTGGAGCCTTTGGAGTTTGGACAGCACATTAATTCTCAAAAGGGGCCCTTGAAAAAGCAGCATTTGTTTGCTAGGCCCTATCATAAGTGCATGATTGGATTAATGATCGTGATGACCCATCATTGCAATCAAGTACACTACATATGGTACAGACACACTATAATTGACTAATTGAGCAGATATTCATCTGCAGTTTATTGGTGGGTACGTTTTGATCTGGGAGAATATATATAAATCTTTGAAAACTGTTATTGGATGACTTAAATTGATTTAATATGTACATCCAATTAATTCTATAAACATGGGACACATTAGAGAAAGAAGTATCGATTACTAGGAAAATGGGGATATCAGGGGATATGGGGTCACTCTCTCCTTGATTGCAATCTTTATTCCTTTTTCTTTTTTAAAGAACGATTCTGCTAGGTGGGCTGAGCTTGATTTTAGGACTTTTTTTAATGATCAGATGGAGCAATCATATGCAAAAGTGTATGTACATTATGCATGTACTACAAAAAAATTTATTATTTTTTTTACTGGTTAATTTGTGCCAACATATATACATTCTGTAGTATATAGGATGAGCAAGTGCAGGCATGGTGGGAAAGGAATGCCCTTTACTTCTAACACTTCTATCTTCTAACAGCTCCTTAATATGGTTTGAATGTCAAAGATTCATCTCAAATGTGTGAACTTAATTCGCGCGACTCTGGTCAATCCTGTGGGCATTGGCTGGTCAAAAGCTATATTTATCCAAACACGGTCTTCAAAGGGAAAGCCCAAAACTAAAGCATGCACAAACTACTTCACACCAAATTGGTTTTTTTTTTTTTTTGGGTCATGCAGTTCACACCAAAACAGACCAAACACAACTAAAACTACTAGCTCTTCGGTACAATCATCCCAATTTAAACTCAATCAATCCATCAAATAAGTACTCAGCATCAACTTAATTGTTCTCAATTATTCAAACTGCAAACATGCCAAAGCAATTTGATCATAAGCTCTTCATCCTCTCCAAATTCTCACTCTTCCTGCTCCATCTCCTCTCACACTCAAAAGGTGTTATTTTGGTAAACTTTTCATTTAATTTTGACACAAAGGTTGCATGCATGCATGGCATCAAATAACCAACTAAAGTTATTATAATTGTGCGAGTTGTTGGTGCAGCTGCAGCCACAGTTGGAATCTGCTACGGCCGCGTAGCCAACAACCTCCCGCCACCCTCCACGGCCGTCCAAATCCTCGAAAGCAACAACATATCGAGTGTGCGGCTCTTCAACACGGACCCCACCACCCTCCGGTCCTTCTCCGGCACCGGAATCAGCCTCATGATCGGCGTACCCAACGAAGTCCTCCCCACTCTCGCCGCCGGCCCCGCCGCCCTGAACTGGCTCCAATCCAACATCTTCTTCCACGTCCCGGCGTACCAAGTCCGATACATCGCCGTAGGCAACGAGGTGTTTCTCAAAGATCCCTTCTACGTACACACCCTTCGTGGTTCCCGCCATTCTGAACCTCCACCAAGCCCTCCAAGCCCTCGGCCTCGCCAACTCCATCAAGCTCTCCTCGCCGCAAGCCGCCTCCGTGCTCTCCACCTCCTACCCTCCTTCCTCCGCCTCCTTCGACCCCTCCGCCAAATTCCTTCTTCTTCCTCTCCTCCAGTTCCTCCGGGACACCCAATCTCCGTTCATGGTCAACTCCTATCCCTACTTCAGCTTCTTGAACAACAAACCCTACATTTCTCTGGACTACGCTCTCTTCGGAGCTCCGAACCCGGTTCAAGACGGCGGGTTGGTGTATGCCAATCTCTTCGATGCCAGTGTCGACGCTTTTGTGAATGCGATGGAGAGAGAGGGCTTCGGCGGAGTGCCGGTGGTGGTTTCCGAGACCGGGTGGCCCACAAGCGGCGGCGAAGCGGCGAGTGCAGCCAACGCCCTGGTGTATAACCAGAACGTGGTGACACGGGCGTTGGACAGAGTTGGGACGCCCAAGAGGCCAGGGGTGGGAGTGGAGGTTTACTTGTTTGCCCTTTTTGATGAGAATGAGAAAACTGGAGAGGAGAACGAGAGGCATTTTGGGATTTTTAGGCCTGATGGGCTTAAGGCTTATGACCTTACTTTCAACTGAGAGATGGGTTGGTCCATCCTGGAGCAAATATTTATGGCCCATGTTAGCCCACTTATTTGGGTCAAGCTAAGCCCAACCCTTTGATGGGCTTAAGTTGGGCAATTGTTCACTACATCAGGCTAAAACCCATCAAGGTCATGAGTTGTATGGTTTGATGACCTTTGGTGGCATAAAGTCAATGTTTTAGGGGTGGGTCTTGCTTCGGAGTTTGGAGTACTTTGCCTTATCTTTATGGGGGGCCATAGATTGCTTATTCCTTCTCTATTTTATGTCATGCCAGACAAGTCTTATTTAGAGTGACCCACCATTGTCATTCCCAAATCCCAATCTAAATTACCAACAAAAAATTACCAAAACGTACAAAAATGGAATATTCCAAACATTATGAATGGATGAGTGAACATTTTGAAAAATGATGTGTATTGGATAACTTTGTGAGTGTTCATACGAACATAGAGGTCTTGCGAGTGGGCCGGAAAGCACTCATTACTATTCCTACATTCACACTTGTAGACTTCTAGGCTATGTTTGACACACTGGACTGTTTGGTTTGGACAATTTTTATGGATTATACTGGATAGTGTTGGACTGGAGTAAGCTGGACTAATGTTATCCTGTGTTTGGTGTTGTATCGGACTATGAAGCTGGATAAGCTAAATAACACTCTCCTGTGTTTGGTGTATGGTCGGACTGAGTTATAATTATATTAATTTATAAATAAATAAAATATATTAATTATCAAAATAAATTTTATGCCTAAAAATATAAATTAATCTATGTATTTTATTAAAAAAATATGCTTTTATAACAAAAGTCTCACTCCCAATACACTACCATTTCAAATAAAAAATTGTAATTGATAACAAATAAGAAGGCAGAGCAAATAGAAAAACTCACTCCCAACCTCCCAGGCCGTCACTTTCACTCCCTCCCTCATTTATCTCTATTTATCTCTAGTCTCTCCCCAACGCCATCCTTCATCTCCTTATCTCACTCAAACGAAAAACCAAAACCATCATCTCTTTCTTCTTTCTGTCTCTCTCTCTCTCTCAATCTCTCTTTCTCTCCGCGCCATCTTCTCCTCCTATGTCTACTGATGATGGCGTTTCAAAATCAGAGAAATCGAGGACCTCCGCTGTCGACCATTCTTTTCCAGCGACGTCGTGAGTCCCTGTTGGTACCAGCTTCTTCCTCTCATCGAGCTGGACCCAAAGGTGGCTTTTGATCATTCATCGGACCACCACAATTGCCCAATCGAAGCTCCAAAGCCACGACCTCCCTCTGCCGATCTCCGGCGACTCCGACGGCGGATGGTGACGATCTTCAATGGGCTTTTCTCCTCTCTTTCTGCTCTTTCCATTGGTGTAGATGCACGTGGTCAATTGTGCTCGAATCAAAAAGCCCCAAATTGCAGGAACCAATTTTGGTATTCTGATTTGCAGGAACCAGTTAATCAACAAATCAATTGCCTCTGTTTTGGTCTTTCTGAGTTGCAGGAACAAGTTCTTAGATAGCGAGGTTCCTTTAGCGTTAATCCGGTTCTTAGATAGCGAGGTGTTTTCATCCTTCGCTATTTACCAACCCACAATCCGGTGTTTTAGGAGGAGCGGTGCTAAATAGTCTCATTTAAAATACTATCGAGCCTTACCAAACATGGGTTTACTATGTTATTTAACACAATCCTAACTAACACGGTGAAACAAACGAGGCCCTAAAATATTAAATTATTAATTATAACTTTGCAAGGAAGGAACTAGGAATAGACCTAATATGGATAAATCCGATATAATTAACGGGATATCAATTTGTGATATAAATTTGATAATTTGATTAAGATTTGAATTTGATAATTCATAAACTTAACAAATCAAATATCGATTCAAGTTAATCTCGATACTAATCTGATCCGACTTAATATTATATGTGATATATATTTTTTTATTTTGAATAAAAATTATTTGTAAAAGTAATTTTAGATTTTTAACACATTAAAAATACACTAAAGTAATTGTACTTATTTGACCACTTTTTCTTTGGGAAGGAATCGTTTTTGTAGTAAAAAAGCTTGTGCACGTAGTTCGCTGGAAGCTATAGCCCAAAAACAAACTGCAATAGCGGTTTTAGTAGTAGTTTCTTAAGGAACTACTAAAACTGTAGTAAGGTCTTAAGGAACTATTAAAATTGGAACAGCGGTTTTAGTAGTTCCTTAAGAAGACCTTATTACTAATCTATTTATAGTCAAGCAAGCCTTTCACCTGGCTAACTCACAAAAAAGCACTTGACGGGCTTTAACTTTAAGCTGCGCCCGAAGCTGGTGGGCTTGATGCTTAAAACACTGGGGGAGCTCTTAGCCATTGTGGAAACAGCGGCTACCCTCAAAGATCATGAAAAAGAGAAGGGTGGTCGTAGATCATAAAAGGCGAGTCTTCTAAAACAAAAAATAAAGAATCAATGGCGATACAAGTTGCTGGACAGGAAAAGCCCAACGCCCCTGCACAAAAGAACAAAAAAAAGGATGAAAAGAAACAGGCAAAGAAATTCTCTCTCAAAGAAAAGAATACATACATAGACAAAAAAAGACCGATATTCAACTTAATACTAATAAAGTTTTAATCATATTTAGATCTCTAAATAAATTCGAATAACATCCGATTTGAATCTGATACTAATCAAGACATGTTGAATCCGTTAATCCAAATATGATTCGAATATGTTAATCTGATTATGAATAGATCTATATTTGAATTTAGGTTGGTCCGATCCGAATTCGATCCATTTTATATAACTAGGAAGGAACTTGCTACTAATATTATTTTTTTATATTGATCAACCAAAGCAAGAATGCTATAAAGTAGATTAAGAAAAGAGATAATGTTAAAAAAAAAGGTTAAATACAAAAATGGTACCAATTTGTCACTTTGGTCCACCAATGTTAAAAAACGTCAATTTGGTTTACGAATTTTTTAAGTTGTATTAAAGCAGTACAAATGTTAACTTCAATTCGAAAATTAACGGAATTGATCACATAAAAATGTGATTAACAAATTGAAATGCCCCTGAAAATGTAGTCACTTGCTATATACATGATTAGTTTTTGTTAAATTTTTCGATGAAAATTAACGTTTGTACTGATTTAGTACAACCGTACAACTTGAAAACTTTGTAGACCAAATTGATATTTTTTATAATTAATAGATCAAATTAAAATTTACTATAAAATTCATAAATCATTTTTATATTTAATCATAAAAAAAACTTATTACACACTTTTTAATGACAAATAAATTTATTTTTTATAATCAAAACAACTGGATCCACGTATAAAATAAAATTGACTATTGTTCCAAGAACGTGTTCCGATGCTCTTTACTAGATGTTTGAATGCCCATTGATTTTTTTTTTTTTTTTTACACTCCATTAGAACTGTTGAATAATTACACGCGTACGTGGTTGTAATTTATCAGCACTTACAAATTTTCAATAGTATTTTTAAAATTTGAACTTTAGCTTATACCTTTTTTATAATTGTGTATTTATATTTGACAAATAATATGAAAAAGCCCCATAAAAATGACTTTTTTTTTTTTTTTTTTGACAGGTTATAACTATGATAATTGTCAGTTTCAAAAGAGATACAAGTTGCATACAACCAAACGTTACAAGTATATTGCGTAAATACTTGCAATTAATAAACTTTATAGTATTGACTTGCTGACGCATCTATGCTGATGCATCCAACGCAGCAACTACGCGGAACTGACCAAAAAAGATGCTCTTTTCAAATCATTTGCTTATTCACTAAGAAAATTCTAGACTCGAATCGAACCCGTGAAAACAAAACAGTGCAAGCAAAATTTCACTCCTTCCCAGTCCTTAAATACCCCCTCTGGGTTCTCACTTCTCACCCAAACTCCTCACTTTCACAAATCACAAGCTCTACAACTTCTAAACTAGTCAACCAATTTTGTTGAACAAAGAAACCAACAGAAAAAAAATGTCGGGTGGTGTAGATAACGAAGCCCACGACTTTCAGTCGCTTCTTTCTTCTTCCCAGAGGGACTTTCTTGTCCGCAACAATGGTGATCAGGTAAATTTTCAGCTCTTTATCTGATTGGATCGGGTGTTCTTGTCTATTTCTTATCGGGAAAATATGGGTGTTGGCAAAGTTCGTGAGATTAGTGAAATATTGTCAGTTTGCGTCGTTGAATTTGTTTTTGAACTAGTTTGGCAATTGGGTCTATGATTATAGTGGCAGAGGTATTCGAAACAAGAAAATAAAAAGATGTTAGGCTTCAGAGGCAAAGGAAAAGCTCGTTACTTTCTTCAATTGCTCTGTTTGCTAAGGTTTTATATTTGGATAGGCCAAAATTTATATTTCGGATGAACTAAATTCAGCATTTGTGTATGTATATGTCTTCAATGGTTTTATATATGGCACGCTTATATTAATTTGAATGGTATTTTGTTCGCATATATGTTTAATTTGAATAGTGTCTTATTTAAAAAGACTACTTAGTAAAGTTCACTGAACTTGGGAAAAGCAGATTTATTATTACGATGTAGAGGGGTTAGGATCTATCATAACGCATAAGTCATAACATTGCCTGTGAAAGTTATGGGGTTAATTTGAGAGTGAAATCATTTGTTAAATTCTGGATTTGCAGATTAAGGTTGAAAGCTTGAAGGGGAAGAAACTTGGGTTGTATTTTTCTGCATCATGGTGTGGTCCGTGTCAACGATTCACCCCAGCTTTAGTGGAGACCTACAATGAACTCTCTCCAAATGGTGATTTTGAGATCGTCTTTATCTCAGCTGATGAAGATGATGAGTCATTCAATGGGTACTTCTCCAAGATGCCATGGCTTGCAATTCCATTTTCTGATTCAGAGGCACGTGATCGTGTGGATGGACTGTTCAAGGTGAGAGGGATACCCCACCTTGTGATCCTTGGTGAAGATGGGAAAGTTTTGACTACCAATGGAGTTGCGGTTGTTCAAGAGTATGGAGCTGATGGCTACCCTTTTACACTAGAAAAGATAAAAGAACTAAAAGACCAAGAAGAAGCAGCCAGAAGGGAACAATCCTTGAAAACGATCTTGGTCTCCCGCTCACGTGACTTTGTAATTTCATATGATGGAAAGAAGGTAAGAGTCAATACCACTGCTTGTTTATGCTACTAAATTACTAGTCTCGTATATTATAAATTTACCATCTAATGTTGTTCTTAATGTGTGCATTAATTTAGGTGCCGATCTCTGAACTTGAAGGGAAGATAGTGGGTCTCTATTTCTCATTGTCTACATACCGTCCATCCAAAGAATTTACTCCAAAACTTCTTGAGGTTTATGAGAAGCTAAAAGCAAAGGGAGAGAGCTTTGAGATTGTGTTGATACCACTTGATGACGATGAAGAATCATTCAAGCAAGATTTTAAGAACATGCCTTGGTTTGCATTGCCTCTCAAGGACAAAAGCTGTGAGAAGTTGGCTCGGTATTTTGATCTCTCAACCTTACCCACTTTGGTTATTATTGGGGCAGATGGTAAAACTCTTCATACCAACGTTTCTGAAGCCATTGAAGAGCATGGGATTCTGGCGTACCCCTTCACCCCAGAGAAATTTGCAGAGCTCATTCAGATAGAAAAAGAGAAAGAGAAAAATCAAACCTTGGAGTCATTCTTGATTTCTGGGGATCGAAACTTTGTCATTGGAAAAGGTGGAAATGAGGTAAGATAATAGTTAACTTTTATGTAGTCTTTGTCTTATTTTTTATTGGTTTGAAATGTGATATTCTTATCTGCGATGTGGGAAAGTCGGTTCTTTCATGTAATGTAACCTCAGTGTCTGAATGTCTGTATGTCATGTGTGGTGATGAGTTAAATTAGTTAATAACAAGTATTATTTGTGAATTCAGATTCCTGTGTCAGATCTAGTGGGGAAGAACATCCTCCTTTATTTCTCAGCTCATTGGTGCCCTCCATGCCGTGCCTTTCTACCAAAGCTTATTGAAGCCTACCACAAGATTAAGGCAAAGGATGATGCATTTGAAGTTATTTTCATCTCTAGTGACAGGGACCAAGCCTCTTTTGATGAGTTTTTCTCTGGAATGCCATGGCTTGCTCTTCCCTTTGGTGACTCAAGAAAGGCATCCCTGAGTCGCTTATTCAAGGTCCAAGGGATCCCCATGCTTGTAGCCATTGGTCCTAGTGGTCAAACAGTCACAAAAGAGGCAAGAGATCTCGTCGCGATTCATGGGGCAGATGCTTATCCTTTCACTGAAGAGCGACTGAAAGAGATAGAAGCAAAATTTGAGGAGATGGCAAAGGGTTGGCCTGAGAAGTTGACTCATGCACTCCATGAGGAGCACGAACTTGTGCGCGCTCGCCGCAGAAGTTATGTGTGTGACGGGTGCAATGAACCGGGAGAGGTGTGGTCATTCTATTGCAAGGAGTGTGACTTTGATCTCCATCCAAAGTGTGCTTTGGAGGAAGAGAAAGGAACACAAAATGATGTCAAGCAGGAAGAAGACCCCAAAGAAGGATGGGTGTGTGATGGTGATGTTTGTAAAAAAGCTTAAGAAGTCTGTGATTTAAAGGCTTAAAAAATAAAAACGAGGTCTTCTGATCTTCATTCGCTGTCATCAATTTCCCCAGTGTGTCTATCTGCTTATGATGGGAGTCTAAAGCTTTGAATGTATCTTTTTCTAGAGAAGCTTAGAAATACGATTGGGTTATGTAGATGATTATATATGGGTTTCTTAATATAATGATTAGTTAAATGTTGAATAATTTTTGTTGTGTGTCGATGTATGGTTGTTATGGATGCTACCATATTTATATTGTTACAAAAATTAAAGTGGTGGAGTGGAGTCACTTTTTAATCTTTGAGATTGGACTTAGCAAAGACCATTGGTAAATTGTTTTCTATTTGACTTTGCGACCTTGTGACTTTCAACCAAGACAGAACTAGGGAGGTGGTACTGGTGGGTTTGTGCATTTGGGTCGTTTGTTGGGGTAGGCATGTGTCTTGTGCCTTTGGGGTTGGTGAATGATTTGTCTTGGATGGGCTAAATGGGCTGACCTTTAGGGTTAGGTTGTGCCAAACATTGTATGCCCAAGCTAGCCCTCTTAATAGGAGCGTCAGGTTGGCCCAACCTACTGGTGGGCTTAGGTTGGGCTATGCACTAGAAGAGGCTAATGCCATTGTCCCATAAAGTCAATTATCCGAGAGTGGACCTAGCTTTAGAGTTTTGCCAATTACCATATATATCTTCAAATAATTATCTTAAAGTCCATATTTGAAAAAGCTCATTTGCTACAGGACCGATCCACCTTTTAATTTGAATAGTCACACCCCGTCTTCTCCTACCTTTCTTCTGCCAATCTACTGTCCGATCTCACTCTGTTCTCTCTCTGTGCTCTCTCTCTCATCTCATCGTTTGCTACTCTCTCTCTCTCTCTCTCTCCTTGAAGGAAGTCGGCGACCTCAGATTTGGAAGTACTGGCGCAATCTGGAAGTGTTAGGAGCAATTTGGAAGTGTTGGGCAATCGATTATTATTGTCTTGAGTATTCTCAAATAGTTACTATTTTGACAGTCACAATTATTGTCACTGTTAAAATTCAGATTTTTTATTCCAAAAACTTGAATTTTTGTGTTTTGTGTTCGTTTTATGGTTTTGTTTTGACATGTTTAAGTATACAAAAGACAGAAACTTTATATAATTAAGTTGTGTTGTCTTTGGGTGTTGTTGTGTAGTGAGAATTGCCACCGTAGGACAATGACAAATTCTCCTGAAGTGAAGAAAAAAAAAAAAAAAAAAGGCTAGGGGTCCAACACATTTTTGCAGGTGTTTTCATTAAAATTGATTGCATTGTGACTTGCTTTTTGATAATGGATCTTAAAAACACATATTTTCTATAATGGACTTCTAAAAAAAAAAACTCATATATCTTTATGGGGGCCGACATGTATATTCCTTCTCTTTCGTTTTTATCTTCCCAAACAAGTCATGTTAGAGACTTAGAGTGACACTATTGTCATCCAGTCAACTCCAATGTAATTACCAACCAAAAAACAGTTGCTGAAGAGATAAATGAAAAATTTAAAGAAATTTTGAATAATGAGGTTGGTGAGTGTACACACCAACAAAAAAGTTATGAGTGGGATGAGAGGATTAATATATTTTCAATATTAGTTGAGAGGATTTAAACTTAAAATTTCTCCAAAATTGTAGAGAAAAATATCATTAAATCACAAGCTGGTTGATTAGTAAAAAGATTTTGAACTATGATATAAAGTCATTGTTATTCCAATGTTCACACTCGTAGACTTATAAATAATGAATTGCAAGGACTGGAAGGATTTGCTAGTACCATTATTTTTCATTATTGTTAACTTTATATTGAGCAGCCCCCACAATGTGGAAAATTTTATATTTATAGGATAAATGATGCCAAGGAGGAACAAGACTCCAAAGGCCCAGAGATATGGTTAAGTATGTGACGGAAATGCTTGCGAAAAAGGTTAACAAGACTCTGTGTGATCTAAAGCATAAGACTGGGGTCTTGTGAAGATCTTCATTTGCTTTCGTTATTTTTCCTAGTGGGTCTGCTTTACTGCTTATGATGGGAGTATATCTTTTTCTTAAGAAGCTTAGAAATATATATACTTGAGCCTTTGAGGTGATGTAGATGATTACATATGGGTGTTTTTGTTTTTTTTTTGGCCACTACATATGGGTGCTTCAATATAGTGGGTTGCTATGTTGTACTGTGACTCTGTCCCAGTCTATGGTTGTTGAATGTAATATTATATTAGTGCCTAATTTTAAACACCCTACTCACCAAAAAAATTTGTCTAAACCCCCACCCATCTAGAAACTCTTTCTAAACTCCCTAAAACTTATAATCCTAAATTACCCTTCTGACGCGCGCTGACGCATGCTGACGCGCGCTGACGCATGCTGACACATGCTGACGTTACTGTAACTGTATTTTGGTGAAACTGTTTTTTTTTTTTTTTTTTTTTTTTGGAATTGAAGTTTTTGCTAAAACTCAATATTTCATTAAAACTAAAATCAAACACTGAAATTGAATTTCATTACACTAAAACTGAATTTCAAAAATTCAGTTACACTGAAACTGAATTTCAAAAATTCAGTTACACTGAAACTGAATTTCAAGAATTCAATTATACTGAAACTGAATTTCAGGAATTCAGTTACACTAAATTGAAGAATTCAGTTATGAATTCACTTACTGAAACTGAATTAAGTGATGAAACAATTACACCTCGACTAAAATACAATTACACCTTAATTAAAAAACAATTACACCTTTACTAAAACAATTACACTTCACTAAAACAGTTACACCTTTACTGAATTCCGTTTCACTAAAAAGAACACAGTAACCTTATAAAAAAAAATACAATAAAAATACAATAAGCCATTGAGATGAGAGGAGTAGCCAACAATACAACGTCGTCCGATCATCTCACGCGCGACGAGTACACGACAGTCGCCACTGCCTCGATCTGTTTCTACCTGCAAATTTGATTCATCATATTTCAGAACCATAATTGCATTCAAAATTCATTTAAAACTCATGTTTCACGAGCTGAAACTGTTTCATGAGCTGAAACTGTTTCACGAGCTGAAACTGTTTCACGAACTGAAACTGTTTAATCAATAAATGTAGGCTTAAAGTTCCCTATACACAGTTACAACAACACACAATGAGGTTCGATTTGGGGTTTTTTGATTCATCAGCAATTGGTCTAATCCAAACACATAGTATTGAAGAGTACAATGAGGAGAAGAATATTAGTACCTGACTCGACGGAAATGGCTGTCGGAAAAGCCAGATCGCCGGCGGAGAAGCCGCGGCCTTTGTGGCTTCGATCTGCCGCCGTGGTTGATCAGATGGAAAATCCGAGCACACCATCGTACTCAGGACGTCGAGAGGAAGAAGGCTTGGGTGGTTTGGCATTCCAACTCCGCCGAAAAAGGCAGATCGCCGGCGGAGAAGCCGCGGCCTTTGTGGCATCGATCTGCCGCCGTGGCTGATCGGATGGAGAATCCGAGCATACCATCGTGCTCAGGACGTCGAGAGGAAGAAGACTTGGGTGGTCCGGCATTCCAACTCCGTCGAAAAAGGCAGATCGCCGGCGAGCACCACCGATCGTAGTCGCGGCGATCTGGGCTGTTTGGGCTTGATTCGGGGCGAGTGATGACAGAGGGAGAAAGACGAAGCTGATGGTGGTGGTCTTGCTGGCAACCGTTGCCGGACGACACCACACGCGCCGACGACAGCCGCGCGTGGAGGAGATAGAACAGAGAAGGTGCGGGAATGAAAGAGAGAGAGAGAGAGAGCGTGAGGATGAGGATGAGAGAAATTAAAAAAAAAAAAAACTGATTTGAATAACATGGTTATAATAGGAATATTTAAAAAAATGTGGGTCAAACATAAGTGGATGTTAGTTGACCAGGGGGTTTTGGGAGAGTTTAAATGACTAGGCTTAATTATTCATTTACCACCCAAAACTGTAACTCATTCCCACTTTACCACCTGAAAGTTTTTTTGTCCCAGATTACCACCTGTAACTTACATCCGTGTCCCATTTTACCTTGTTCCGTCAACAATTCCGTTAATGCTGACGATCTGGCCGTTAATGCTGACGTGGCGCGCTAGATGTGCGCCACGTGTCACATTTTTTTTTTTCTTCACATTTTTTTATTTTTATAAACTTTGAAAATTAATTAAAAATAGCTCCGAAATCAGAAAAATACACGAAAAATTCCTACGGACTCATCTTGACTAGCACTAATTTAATATAAGGTTAAATTACCAATTTACCCTCTAAAAATTTTCAAAAAAATTAGAAAGTCCAAATTTATTTCTAAAAAATTAAAATAAATTTTCCTCTATTAAATAAATTCTAGAATTTTCGTAAACTCTTGGACAAATTCTCAAAAATATTTTGAAAAATTACCAAAAGCTTGTTTTAGAGAATTATTTCGAGACTTTACAGAAATTTTAGAATTTTTCTAGAATTTATTTTATAGGGAATTTTATTTTTCTCTAAGACCGAGAGGTCTTTTGGGTAGCAAGTGTTCACGAGAAAGGTATTGTTAGTTTTTAGAAGACTAACGGTGCAGACCTCATATTTTTTGGAGTTCGGGAGATTATTCTATGAATTTTCAAAGAGTCTAGAGTATTTTAATTTTCTAGAAATAAATTTGGACTTTCCAAATTTTTTGGAAATTTTTAGAGGGAAAATTGGCATTTTGACCCCATAGTAAATTAGTACTAGTTAAGACAAGTCGGTAGGAATTTTCCGTGTATTTTTCTAAGTTCGGAGCTATTTTTAATTAATTTTCAAAGTTTATAAAAATAGAAAAATCAAAAAAATCAAAAAATACAAAAAAATTGTGACACGTGGCGCACATCCAGCGCGCCACGTCAGCATTAACGGAATTGTTGACGGAACAAGGTAAAATGGGACACGAATGTAAGTTATAGGTGGTAATCTGGGACAAAAAAACTTTCAGGTGGTAAAGTGGGAATGAGTTACAATTTTGGGTGGTAAATCGATAATTAAGCCTAAATGACTAATAGGGGGTTTTGAATTATTTTTAATAAGGGTGGAGGTTTTGAAATAACTAAACTCTAATTAGGGGGTTTTGAATAGTTTACATATATTATATTAATAATTAATGAGAAAATTATCCGTAAGTATCTCAATTATACACTGACTTTTAACTTAGTACCTCAATTTTGAAAACTTGACAAAAAGTATCTCAATTTTCCATTTGTGTCAAAATAGTACCTCCATTAGTTTTTTTGTCAAATAAATCGTTATCTGCTGATGTGGCTGGGGTATTTTCGTCTTTTTTTTCACATTTAAAAGATAATAATTTTTTTAAAAGAGTAAATTACAATTTAATACTTTAACTATACACTGACTTTCAACTTAGTACCCCAACTTTGAAAACCTGACAAAAAAGTACCACAACTTTCATTTTGTGTCAAAATAGTATCTCCGTTAGTTTTTCTGTCAAATGAACCGTTATTTGCTGACGTGGTAGAGGTATTTTTGTCTTTTTCCCCACATTTAAAAGATAATAATATTTTAAAAAACTTTTTAATAAAAAAATTTCTTAAAATAAAAACCTTCCCATTCCCCTTTCCCCAGCCTTGCCCCATGCAGCATCACTTCTCAGCCCCAGCTCCAGCCCCGTCCCTCTCCCATCCCCTCCCCTCCCCCACCCAGCTAGCCCTTACCCCAGCCCCTTTCCCTGCCCGACCCACCCTCTCCCCCCACCCCAGTCTCATCGCACCCCCTCCCCCCCAGCCCCAACCATGTTGCACCCCCTTCCCCCAGCCCTCCCCCACCCATCCTCTCCCCTTCCCGCCCCCACCCAACCCTCCCTCACCCCCCTTACCCAACCCCGACCCTCCCTACCCATCCCCCAAATTTTTTTTAAATTTTTAAAAGTTTTTATTTTTTACGATTTTTTTTTTATTCAAAATTTTTTAAAAATATTATTATCTTTTAAATGTGAGGAAAAAAATGAAAATACCCCTGCCACGTCAATAGATAATGGTTCATTTAACAGAAAAACTAACGGAGATACTATTTTGACACAAAATAAAAATTAAGGTACTTTTTTGTCAGGTTTCAAAATTGGAGTACTAAGTTGAAAGTCAATGTATAGTTAAGGTACTAAATTGTAATTTGCTCTTTTAAGAATATTATTATCTTTTAAATGTGGGAAAAAAGACAAAAATACCCCTGTCACGTCAGCAGATAACGGTTTATTTGACAAAAAAACTAACGGAGGTACTATTTTGACACAAAATGAAAATTTAGGTACTTTTTGTCAAGTTTTCAAAATTGAGATATTAAGTTGAAAGTCAGTATATAATTGAGGTACTTACGGATAATTTGCTCATAATTAATTACACAATAATTAAAAGTGAGGGTGGCGAAGTCATACCCAGCTTCTTTAATCTTCGAAATTGGGCTTTTGCAAAGACCATAGGCAAATTGCTTTCTTTATGGGCTTAATGATTCAAACATTAATTTATACCAACTACTTATACATTTAGTGGTATTTCTTCTATAATGAGATTTTAAGTTCGAATTTTATCATTTATAACAACAACAAAAAGTTCGAATTCATCATTCCAAGTAAAATAAATAAATGATCTAAACACCCATTATTATAAAAACTTACCTATAATAGGAATAGAATCTGATTTGGCATCCCAAGAAATATATTATGTCTTGCAATTAAAAAGAATGTTATGCAATGAAGTATAAAAATATAGGTATCATCAAGTTATTGAATAAATCAGACATATTCTTATTGCTGGGAAGTTTCTCTCCCCATTATATATTTATAAATAATAAACAAACTTACTTGCTATAATTAGATAAATTTTAGTTGAGAGAAACTTCTCTGTGACAGCTAATTTATTGTTAACTAATAAATAATGAATTAGATCAATGTTCACACTAGTACACTTATAAATAATGAATTGCAAGGACTGGCCGGGAGGACTTGCTAGTACCATTATTTTTCATTATTGTTATAGCTAATTTATATTGAGCAGCCCCCACAAAGTGGAAAATTTTATATTTATAGGATAAATGATTGCATTTAAAAAGAGTAAAAAATTAAAGAGATTGACCAGAGAGGTTATTTAAAAAAAAAATTGTGAGTGGAAAAGCACTCATTGATTTTATTTTCCTTAAATGGACTATTTTATGATTTATATAGAGGGCTGCTATTTGCACACCCTTAAATTTCTTTTTGCACACTCTTTCTAAAAAAAAAAAAAAAAACTAAAAAAAAAAGACCATTTGGCCCTCCCCTCACCCACACACCCCCATCCCCATCTCCCCCCCTCCCCCGTACACACCCCATCTTCCCATCTCCATCCTTTTTTTTCTTCTTCACCGTCGAAGCCCACCCCCCACCCTCCACCCTCCACCCTCCACCCTCTCTCTCTCTCTCTCTCTCTCTCTCTCTCTCTCTCTCTCTCACCCAAGCAGACAACCAAAAAAAAAAAAAAATTTGCAGCGGGTTCGGCGGACCAGTGCCGAACCCGGTGGTTTCGTTCGACAGGTACCCGCCGAATAGAATAGGATTGTTCGGTGGGTACCTACCGAACGAAACCACCGAGTTCGGCACTGGTCCACCGAACCCGCTCCAATTTTGTTTTTTCTTCTCCGGCGAGCTGGGTAGGTTAGGTGGTCGGCGTGGTCTTGGCGGCTCTGCATGCATGTGTGCAAGTTGGGTGGGGGGAGGAGCGAGGGAGGGGGTGGGTTGTGTATGGAAGTTTGTGGTCTGTGGGGGTGGGCTGTGGGGGTGTGGCAGGGGGAGGGGAGGGCGATGGCAGAGGGAAGAAGAGAAATGGAAGGAGAAAAAGGAAAGGAGATGGGGAGAGAGAGAAGAGAAGGGAAGGGTTGAGCCGCCGGCAACCCCGCCGGCGACCTTGCCGACGGTGGGGGTGGCTGAGGGAGGTGTCGGGGTGGGGTGTGTGTTGTCTGGGTTTTGGGAGGGGTGTGTATAAGTTGGGATATTTTGGTAATTGGGAGGGGTGTGTATATGAGAAATGTTAATTGTGGGAGGAGTGTGGGGGTGTGAAGTGAGAAAAAGTGAGAAAAAGGTGTGCAAAAAGAAATTTATGAGTGTGCAAATAGCAGCACTCTTTATATATGTGTCATTTTTGTGCAAAGCTCGCAAAGGGCCGGTAGGCCCGGTATAATAATTTTCTCTGAATGTTTCCAACAAAATGACTCATTTTCTATAGACTTCTAGATAATGAATTTCAAGGAATGTAGACACCAACTATTACTACTATTTTTCATTATTGTTAACTTTGTATTGAGCAGTCACCACAAAGAAAATGACAGAACGAATTTTTATATCTATCAAGAAGAAAAAAGCTTAATGGATTCTTAAAAAGAGAGTGAAGAAAGAGAGGGGGGAAGAAAATGGGTTTAATTTGGACCTTCTGGTGATGGGTGAGAAGGGAGAGAAGGAGAGTGAAAAGGAATGAGGCTTTTTGTTTAAAGAATGAACACGTGTCAATGGTTGGTTTACCATTTTTTAAATCCTTTTCAGTCCGTCCAATCCAACGGCTGTGATTTATTTGTCGAGGAGAACAAAGATGCGCGACTTGTGATTGACTTGCATGCTGAGGCATGCATGCTGATGCATGCAAAGCAGCGACTACGTGGGCCTGGAGTAGGACCGGTGTAGCACTATGAGAGCTGCTGTGAGTGGTACACAGGAATTCTTCAGTCAGTCAATTGGTACAGTGAGAGCCAGAGCCCAATCAGGCGATCCCCCCATGGCCATTTCTTGGACACAATAAATATGGGCGACCTGGAAGAAACCGATATCACATATCTTCTTCACATAAACAAATTAACAAACACCATAACATTAAGCAAATTGAGTCTAGCTCATGGACTTGTTCAACAAAGCCAAGGTGGTGACGCTCCGAAGCCACCATGACAAGTACCTGGTCGCCGACGCCGACCAGAAGACCGTGCGCCAGAGCAACGACGGGACCTCCAGAAAAGCCCGATGGAGGGTCGAGTTGGTCGAGAACAAAGCCCACGTGGTACGCCTCAAGAGCTGTCACGGGCTCTACCTCACCGCCATGGACCTGCCCTTTCTCTTGGGCATGACCGGGCAAAAGGTGCTCCAAACTGACGGCGCCGCCGACAACATCTCCGACTTGAAGATCGAGTGGGAACCCATCAGAGTCGATGGGTGTCAGATGAAGCTGAGGACGTGGTCCGGAATGTACTTGCGGGCTAACACTGGGCTGCCACCGTGGAGGAACTCCGTCACCCACGACGAACCGCTTAGGTCATCCACACAGGATTGGATTTTGTGGTTGGTTGGAGTGGTGGAGGTGGAGGGGGAGGCTCCGTCTACGGAGCTTGTTCCTACCGACTCTTTGTTGTCCCAGCAGTCCAGTGTTTCCAGCTCCTTCTCCGACGAGCTTAACGGGTCGGAACACGGGTCGCCCATGTCAAGTGGTAAAGATAACGTTAAGGAGCTGATCAATAGCGCTAGCGACCTTTCTTTAAAGACGGACTCTCTTATCCTCAACAACGCTGATCAGGTAACTTTTTTGGCTCTTTAATTATCTGATTGGAGGGTGTTATTCTTGTCGATTTATTTCTTCTCGGGATTGGGTCTCTGGTCACACTGGTAGAGGTATTCCAATCGAAAGACAACAATACAAGGAGGTTGACCTTCAGGCAAAAGAAAAGCTAATTAATTTCTTCAATTGCTCTCTTTGCTGAGGCTTTAGATTTGGATAGGCCAGAATTTATATTTTTGATGAACTCAATTCAACATTTGTGTGTGTTTGTCAAGCAGGAACAAGACCCCGAAGAAAAAGTAGCCAAAAATAATGTTAGGGAGCCGATCAATAGCGACCCTTCTTTAAAGACCAACTTTCTTGTCCGCAACATTAATGGTGATCAGGTATCAACTGTTCTTATTATTGAAATTCATTGTTGGTGGATGTGGATGGATACACCTAATAATTTTTCCGGATCAATTAGGATGTATCATAACATTAATTGGTAATCATATTTTAAGAGCCCGTAAGAATTATGAGGATAATTTGAGTGAGAAATCATATATGTGTTAAATTGTGGATGTGCAGATTAAGGTTGAAAGCTTGAAGGGGAAGAAGCTTGGGATTTATTCGTCTGCATCACAGAGCCCTCCATGTGAAGACTTCATGCGAGTTTTAGTGGAGGTCTACAATGAACTCTCTCCGAAAGGAGATTTTGAGATCGTCTTTTTCTCAGCTGATGAAGATGAGGAGTCATTCAATGCGCACTTCCCTAAGATGCCATGGCTTGCTGTTCAGTTTTCTGATCTCAAAAAGGAAGAGATTGCCAAAGATGAGGTACCCTTGCTTGTGATCTATGATGAAGATGGGAAAGTTCTGGGTGCAAATGGAGTTGAGATTATTCAGGAGTATGGAGCTGATGCCTACCCTTTTACACCAGAAAGGATAAAAGAACTAAAAGAACTAAAAGATCTAAAAGCCAGAAGGGAACGGTTGAAAACCATCCTGGTCTCCCCCTTACGTGATTTTGTAATTTCATATGATGGGAAAAAGGTAATTAAGTTTCAATATTACCACTGCTTAATTGTTTATGCTACCAACTTACTAGTCTCATATTTTGTAATCCTAATTAATTATGTGCGCATGAACTAATTAATTAGGTGCCTGTCTCTCAAGTTGAAGCTAAGATAGTGGGTCTCTATTTCTCATTGTCTTCACACAGACCATGCATAGAATTCACTCCCAAACTTGTGGAGGTTTATGAGAAGCTCAAAGCAAAGGGAGAAAGCTTTGAGATTGTGCTGATGCCACTTGGTAATAATGAAGAATTTTTCAGGCAAGATTTTGCGAAGATGCCTTGGTTTGCATTGCCCCTCGACGACGAAAGCTGTCAGAAGTCGGCTAAGAATTTTGATGTCAAAATTTTTCCCTCTTTGGTTATTATTGGGGCAGATGGTAATACTCTTCATACCAACGTTGCGGAAGCCATTGAAGACCATGGGACTCTGGCTTACCCCTTCACCCCAGAGAAATTTGCAGAGCTCATTCAGATAGAAGAAGAGAGAGAGAAAAATCAAACCCTGGAGTCAATTTTGATCTCCGGGGATCGAAATTTTCTCATTGGCAAAGGTGGAACCAAGGTAATATATACTTCATTTTGATTTCTCAGCGTCTGACTGTTTTTGTGTCTGCATGTACGTGTGGTAATATGCATGTGAAATTAGTCAATGACATTTGCCATATTAATTATTTGTGAATTTTCAGATTCCTGTGTCTGGTCTAGTGGGGAAGAACATCCTCCTTTATTTCTCAGCTCATTGGGTCCCTTCAAGCCATGCCTTTCTACCAATACTTATCGAAACCTACCACAAGATTAAGGCAAAAGATGATGCATTTGAAGTTATTTTCATCTCTAGTGACAGGGACCAAGCCTCTTTTGATGAGTTTTTATCTGGAATGCCATGGCTTGCTCTGCCCTTTGGTGACTCAAGAAAGGCATCCTTGAGCCACACATTAAAGGTGAAAGACATCCCCATGCTTGTAGCCATTGGTCCTAGTGGTCAAACAGTCACAAAAGAGGCAAGAGATCTCGTCACCAAACATGGGGCTCATGCTTATCCTTTCACTCAAGAGCGACTGAAAGAGATACAAGCTAAATTTGAGGAGGAACAAGACCCCAAAGAAAACCCAGCCAAAACCAAAAGTGATGCCAAGCAGGAACAAGATTCCCAAGAAAAAGCAATCACAATTAACGATGCCAAGAAGCATGTGACGGCTCTGACGGGAGTGTTTGGGAAAAAGCTTAACAAGTCTCTGTGTGATTTAAAGCAAAAGACCGGGTTATTCTAATTTCTAATCTTCATTTGCTTTCGTTATTAATTTTTCCTTGTGGGTCTGCTTTACTGCTTAAGAAGCTTAGAAATATGCTTCAGCCTTGAGGTGATGTAGATGATTACATATGGTGCTTTAATATAGTGCGTTGCTGTGTTGTTCTGGTTGTTGAATGTAATATTATATTATTACAAAATAAAAGTGGAGTAAGTCGTGCCTAACTTCTTTAATCTTCGAAATTGGGCTTTAGCAAAGACCACAGGCAAATTGCTTTCTTATGGGCTTAATGATTCAAACATTCATACCAACTACTTATATATTTAGTGGTATTTCTTCTATAATCAGTTAAGGATTAATATATTTATAATATTAGTTGAGGGGATTTGAATTTAAAATCTCTCCAAAATTATAGAGAGAAATACTATTCACATGTTAATTAGTTGGTTAATAAAAGGACTTGTGAACTTCAAAAGTCATTGTACGTTATTCCAATGTTCACACTTGTAGACTCGTAAAAAATGAATTGCAAGGACTGGAGGACTTCCCAGTACCATTATTTTTCATTATTGTTAACTTTATATTGAGCATCCCCCACGGTGGAGAAATTATTGCATTTAAAAAGAGAAAAATTAAAGAGACTGAACAAAGAGGTTGTTAGAAGTAGGAAAGCACTCAATGATGTTTTTTATTAAGTACTGCTAGAGATTTCAGCTCTATTTTCCAACTTACATGGTATTTATATATTGAACACTAAAAAATAAAAAATAAAGGGAAATGTCATGTCTAGTAAGGTAATGACACATAAAGTGAAAAATAAAAGTTAGAAAAAAAAATTTGGGACTCTTAGGCCCCGTTTGGTATCTAATTCAAAAGATATTTTTAAAAACTATGATTTATTTTGAAAATATGAATTTTGAGGAACAATTTTTATAATTTAAATATCTGTTTGGTATAAAATAACAAGTAAATTGATGATTTATGTTATCCACTTAATCAAGCACAAAGCTGATGAAAAAATCTCATTAATCCTAAACAAAACAAAGCAGAACGACCATGGGTGGCAACTGGCAAGTTTTCTATGGCTTTCTCAACAACCAAACAGAAATTGGTTTTGCTTAATTGCCTCTGGATTTGAAACTCTTATGAAATCTGAAACTTAATTCCTCTCTCTCTCTCTCCATTTCTCTCTCTTTATCTATGGTGTGGGTTTGTGCTCTGCACATAGAGGGAGATAAAGCAGAGTATAGGTGGTGAGTCAAAGAAGACGTGTGAAAGAAAAAAAAAAAAAAACTTTGAAAAACAATGTTTAATCATTTTTGGAAAAGGAGTTGTTTTTGAAATTTTTTCAAATACTCATTTTCAAAAATAGTCTACCAAACACATTTTTAAAATTTAAAAACAATTTTGTATTTTTAAATACATAAAATGGTTTTTAAATAGAGTACCAAATGAACCCTTAGCATTTTCCCTTTTTCCTTGAACGGTCTATTTTATAAATATATGTATCATTTTTGTGTAATGGCAAAGGACTATATGATAATCTTCTCCATTCAATTTAGATGTTTAAAAAAAAAACGATTCATTGTTATTTTGATATTCTTTTTAGATGATGAATTTCAATGAATGAATGGAGACACTAATTACCACTACTATTTTTAATTATTGTTAACTTTATAATGAGCACTTTGAGCAGTCACCACAAAGTGGATTAAGAAAATGACTGAACGAAGTTTGATATCTATCAAAGAAGAAAAAAGCTTATAGGATTCTTAAAAAGAGCGTGAAGAAAGAGAGAGGGGCCGGACTAAAATGGGTTTTGGACCTTCTGGTGATGCGAGAGCCGAGAGGAGGGAGAGAAGAGGAGAGTGAAAGGAAGGAGGCTTTTTCTTTAAAAGACTGGACACATGTCCATGCTTGGTTTACCATTTTATAAACTCTTTTCAGTCCGTCGATCCAAATTGGAACGGTTGTGATTTATTTGTCGGGGAGAACAAAAATGCGCGACTTGTGATTGACTTGCATGCTGATGCATGCAAAGCATGCAGCGACTACGTGGGACTGGAGTAGGACCGGTGTAGCACTATGAGCTGCTGTGAGTGGTACACAGGAATTCTTCAGTCAGTCAATTGGTACAGTGAGAGACAGAGCCAATCAGGCGATCCCCCATGGCCATTTCTTGGACACAATAAATATGGGCGACCTGGAAGAAAGGGATATCACATATCTTCTTCACATAAACAAATTAACAAACACCATAACATTAAGCAAACTGAGTCTAGCTCATGGACTTGTTCAACAAAGCCAAGGTGGTGACACTCCGAAGCCACCATGACAAGTACCTGGTCGCCGACGCCGACCAGCAGACCGTGCGCCAGAGCCACAACGGGAATTCCAGAAAAGCCCGATGGAGGGTCGAGCTGGTCGAGAATAAACCCCACGTGGTACGCCTCAAGAGTTGTCACGGGCTCTACCTCACCGCCACCGACCTGCCCTTTCTCTTGGGCATGACCGGGCAAAAGGTGCTCCAAACCGACGGCGCCGCCGACAACATCTCCGACTCGAAGATCGAGTGGGAACCCATCCGAGTCGACGGGTGTCAGATGAAGCTGAGGACGTGGTCCGGAATGCACTTGCGGGCTAACAGTTGGCTGCCACCGTGGAGGAACTCCGTCACCCACGACGAACCGTTTCGGTCATCCACACAGGATTGGGTTTTGTGGTTGGTGGGAGTGGTGGAGGTGGAGGCTCTGTCTACGGAGCTTGTTCCGACCGACTCTTTGTTGTCCCAGCAGTCTAGTGTTTCCAGCTCCTTCTCCGACGAGCTTAACGGGTCGGAAAACGGGTCGCCCATGTCAAGTGGTAAAGATAACGTTATGCAGCTGATCAATATTAGCGACCTTTCTTTAAAGACGGACTCTCTTATCCTCCACAACGCTGATCAGGTAACCTTTTTTGCTCTTTAATTATCTGATTGGGTTGGCCGGGTGTTCTTGTCTATTTCTTCTCGGGATTGGTTTTTGAACTATATATAGACTAGAAAGGAAAAGTATAGTTAACCATTGGGTCTCTGCATGGTCACACTGGTAGAGCTATTCCAATTGAAAGATAACGTACAATAAAAAGAGTTGAGCTTCAGGCAAAACAAAAGCTCGTTAATTAATTTCTTCAGTTGCTCTCTTTGCTTAGGCTTTAGATTTGGATAGGCCAGAATTTATATTTTGGATGATCGAACTCAATATATTATATATTCAGCAGTTGTGTGTGTTTGTCAAGCAGGAACAAGACCCCAAAGAAAAAGCAGCCAAAAATGATGCCAAGCAGGAACAAGACTCCAAAGGCCCAGAGATGGTTAAGTATGTGACGGAAATGCTTGCGCAAAAGGTTAACAAGACTCTGTGTGATCTAAAGCATAAGACTGGGGTCTTGTGAAGATCTTCATTAATTTGCTTTCGTTATCTTTCCTAGTGGGTCTGCTTTACTGCTTATGATGGGCCGGAGTAAATCTTTTACTTAAGAAGCTTAGAAATATATACGCTTGAGGTGATGTAGATGATTACATATGGGTGCTTTTTTTTTTTTTTTGGCTACTACATATGGGTGCTTTAATATATATAGTGGGTTGCTACGTTGTTCTGTCCCAGTGTATGGTTGTTGAATGTAAAATATTATATTATTAATTACAAAATAAAAGTGGGTGGCGGAGTCTACCCAACTTCTTTAATCTTCGAAATTGGGCTTTTGCAAAGACCATAGGCAAATTGCTTTCTTTATGGATGATTCAAACATTAATTTATACCAACTACTTATATATGTAGTGGTATTTCTTCTATAATGAGATTTTAAGTTCGAATTCTATCATTTTTAACAACAACAAAAAAATTCGAATTCATCATTCCAAATAAAATAAATAAATGATCTAAACACCCATATATATATATTTATAAATAATAAACAAACTTACTTGCTATAATTAGATCAATTTTAGTTTATACAGTAATGATATATCACTTGCTCATCTAACCACTCACTCACTACAAAGTTGAAATAATGTTTATAGTAATACACTAGTTAAACAATTTTCGATTTGACCTATTTTTTGCATGCAATGATGATCTTTAAATGATATCCTAAAATATGAATTGTTTCGATCATTGAATTTGTTACTAAGTGATTTGGTGAGCGGATAACTCTCTGCTTTATGATAAGCAAGTGATCATTTAATTTATCTATATTACAAATTTACAAGCATATGTGGTTATAAATACAAACTGTGGGTTTGAATGCTAAACATAAGAATTTAAAAGTGGACTAGTTTGTATTATTTAAGTTATGATTCTAATCATCTAGGCTCATTTTTGATACATTGGATCAACCTTGAGTGGAATGAGACTTTGGATTTGTGGGGTTATTTGAATGTAAATTTTATCATTTTTTCACCACTTGCAGAAGGATTCATGGATGATTCCTTTTACAGAAAAAAATTAATAAATAGAATGAAGGAATGGATAACATTAGATTCCATACTGAATATCAATTATGTCTACCTCACCATTTAACACTTTTTCTAATTTTCATACCTTATTTTCATTCATTCCACGTCAATGTCTAACAACCAAACATTATCTTAATTAATAATTAATTGCACTCTGCCAACATGTGCTTATAAAGTTATAATAAGTTGGGCATGGCCTGCGCTGCTCAGTGGCCAACCCTGAAGCTTCAATCTTCCAACTACTACCTACCTTTGACCTTTCCCGAGGTTCAAAGAATGTGGTTTCATACTCGACAGTCACGACTCACAACTCACAAAGTCTTCGTCTCCCTTTCCTTGTAATTTAATAATAACAAAAATGCTATGATTAATTGATTATTGCAAGGCTTAATTAATATATAATCTAAGGAATTACATGTAAGATTTACTCCGTGAAACGGTTTATTTTTCAAGTTTCTATTAAAAAATTAATTTTACAAAATTTAGATAAACAAGAGTTTATTGACAAATATTGTTCTTAAATCTTAATTTTATTATAGTTAGATGATTAATAATTTTCAATTTGTCTAATATTTTTTTTTTAAAAAATTATCCTTAAATAATAGATGGCTCCAACTATTAAACTATAATGAAGTGGGCACCATACAAATTTTTTTACATAATCTTAATCAAGAGATTTTTTATGAAAATTTCCTATACATATAGATGTCTTGTTCACAAATTTGCAATTTATGGGGATGTATTCAATTAGGATTTTAATGGACTTTTGTAGAGTTTTTAAAAGTCATTGACTTTGGTAGAGTTGATGAATTTTTAATGACTTTCATAAACTCCACATACACTTTGACATAATTCTATTTAGAGTTTCCCTGACTTTTCTCGTAGATTTTGAAGGATTTTTATAGACTTCTAATAACTTTGATATATATATATATATTTTTTTTTTATGATTTCTCCAATATGTTTTTTAATTTTTTGTCCTCTGTAAGTGAGTGGAATGGGGATGAGCTTCAAGACCGAGATGCATGTGTTATAAATTGTCCTAACATTACAAACAATATAAAAAGTTGAGACTAAAATTGTAAGGACTAAAATTATTTGTTCCATAATTTATTATAAGTGTTATGAATTTTATGTTTTTATGTTGTTAGACTGTCAAATATTGTGTTTTAACGAGTTGTTAAAATTTGTTTAATTTGATTGACATGTTGAGAACATTATATGATGTGGTGGTAACATTATTTCTCAAATTATGAATATATATAATTTTGTGATTTTGTTGAGTACGTACTTAAAGATTGTGAAGTGATTGGTTTAAATATCTTGTTGTTACATTGCATTGTGGCAACACTATTGGTTCCAACTCAGGATGAATAGTCAATTAATATAAGAGAAAAAGAAAATTAGGGCCAGTTTGGTATTGCTGTGAGAAAAAATAGCTGTGAAGTAAAACAGTTGTGAAGTAAAGTCAGCTAAAGCAGTTGAGTGTTTGATAAACTATGTTTTCAAAAGTGTTGTGAGTGCAAAAAACAGTATCAAAGTGTTTGGTAAATGTTAATATAAAAATGTTGTGACTGTGTATAATTACTAAAATGGACATGATGCTGAAAGTGCATTTCACTTATTTGTTTGGTAAAAATAATATGTTTTTGAAATTTGTTTTTGAAATTTTTGACTACAAATTTTTATTCTCATTAATTTTTCTAAGAACAACATTATTAAATAAGTATGCCTATTATTTTTTAGGTCCATTGATTTTAACTACTAAATTTTAATAACTTTTTAATTTAGGTACCAAAATTAAATAACATTTTAGATTAGGTACTAGTTGAAAAGTCAAACAAATTAATAAAGTAAAAAGTATTAGAATTTACAAATATTACATCACATGCCACTACAATAAAAAAAATTAAAAAAATATTACATCACAAATATTATATTAATTTATACTATATTGTATAATAAAAAAAAATAAATCAATCAAGTCACAACTTAACTGTGACTGTCTTGGTAAATTGAAAGAGATAACTCACACCACTATATTATATATTATTTTGAGTAAAAGTATTGTTTTGACCTCTATTTATACTATATTGTAGTATAATTTCTCTAAAAAAAATTTAATTAAGTCACAACTTAGATGTGACTGTCATTTAGTCACAATTAAATTTGAAGTTGTGAGTGTCGTACAGTCACAACTAAATATGAAGTTAATATTACATTAACAAATTTTTAAGATAATATAGCCTTAAGGGCAATTTTGTTAAAATCTTATAAATTTTAACTAACACTCATCATATGTGGGTCAAAGGATAAAAATGTCAAATAAAAAAGGCTTAAATCAAAGGGGCCAACAAATTTATGACCTAATCTAAAAAACTACATTTAAATTTAGTAGTTCAATTGAAATATTATATGGTCTTCATGCTATACCAAAAAATATTGGAATTTAGTATTTAATCCTAATTTTATATTATTTTTTTAGGTATATTATAATTTTAATCCTATAAATAAAATATCATAATTAATTATCACAATATAAAATATAACTAACAGTGGACATATTTTTTAATTTAAAATAAACAAATAAAAATCATAGAAAATCAATGAGGGTATTATGGGTAAAATAAAATATTCATTGTTGTTGTAAGTCACTGCAGTTTTCAACAGTACCTAGAAACCTGCTTTCTTTTTTTGTTGTGGGGAGTTGAGAATTGTGAGAAAAAATAGTTTTTTATTTTTTTACCAAACACCAAAACTGCTGTAAGAGATTGAAAATTGTCATCCACAGCAGCTTTTGGGTCCTCCACCACAATTCCAAACGGGGCCTTAATATAAGGGGATATAGTAATTAGAAAAAAATTAAATTAAGAGGTGGGTGAATAAATAAGATTAGGGGATTTAGCATCACTCTTTTTTTAAAAAATACAACTTTTTTAATAGTTTTTTAATATTTGAAATCCTTTTAAATTTGCAGGGGAAATGCTGGAAAATTATTGACTTTGATATAACATAATTTACACTACAAAGTCTATGAAAGCCTATCATTTAATAAAGTTAATGACTTTTTGAATACCATGTCACTTTTGTAAACTCTCTAAAAGTATTAATTGAATACTATAGACTTTTTAAAAGTCTTAATTAAATGTCACCAGACTTTTATAAACTTTTTAAAAATTTTGATTGAATATCACCAGACTTTTTAATTCCACCAAAATCATTTAAAATCCTAATTGAATACACCCCCTTAATTTCTATTATAATTATTGGTGATATCATAAGAGATTGTAAGTTCTAAGTTCAAATCCTTAAATAAAAAATTGATTTTTAATAATCATCGTATCTCTCACGAATTATAATATGAAATTTTATTACTATTTTTTTCTTACATCAACCACATTCTTCTACGAAAAACCCAAAATCTTATGGAGATTGAAAATAATAGTTTCAAAGAAAAGAAAAGCCTCAGACTCAAACTATGTGCGTGTGTTTATTAATATAATATTCACCCTTAAGAGGTCTCCACGAACCTCAAAAAGTCGGAAAGCTTAGCCGCAAAGCTTATACCAAATACAGCACACCGAGACCGAATATTGAGTAAAACCATGGCTAACGGCGACGCTGACGGCGTCACTCACGACATGTTTTCGCTACTCTCCTCCGATAACAGGGACTTCCTCGTCCGCAACAACGGCCACCAGGTATATCACTCACGACCTGACAATTGTCTCTGATCAAGTTCTCTACTTTATGTTCATGGAGAAGAAAACCAAACCAAACCAAAGTTTTTGCATTCTTTCTGAGAATAACACAACACGTTTAATCGTTCATCTAACTGTATTAGAGAAAAAACCCAGTTGATCATATGCTTTGCAATTGCCTTGTTAAACCTGGTTCATCCCAAAATTGATTTTGACATTAGTTATATGAAAAGCCAGATTGAGATTTTTTTTAATTTTTTTTTCTGGGTCTTGGTGATTTTTGATGAATATAGGTTAAGATCAGTACTTTGACAGGGAAGATTGTGGGGTTGTATTTTTCTGCCTCATGGTGCGGTCCATGCCGCCATTTCACTCCTTCTTTATTGGAGGTCTACCAGGAACTGTCGACCAAAGGGGACTTTGAAGTTGTGTTTGTCTCTTCTGATAGAAATGACGATTCATTCAAGGGGTACTTCTCTGAAATGCCATGGCTTGCTGTTCCATTTTATGATTTCGAGACCCGAAGACGCCTAAAAGAGTTGTTCAAAGTTGAGGGGATTCCTAATCTTGTCATTCTGGATGCCAATGGGAAGGTTTCCACTGATCAAGGGACTAGAATTTTGAGGGAATACGGTGTGGATGGTTATCCATTCACCGCGGAAAGGATCAATTTCTTGAAAGAACAAGAAGAAGCAGCAACTAAGGAGAAGAATCAGTCCTTGAGTTCTCTCTTGGTTTCTAGTTCTCGGGATTATTTGATTTCGAGTGATGGGAATAAGGTACAGCCTATGCTTCTACATTGCTTGTTCTTATCTAATCTTGAGTTATTCTTTTCTTTTACATGAATGAGATAACTGATGATCATTAGTATCGACAGGTTTCTGTATCTGAGCTTGAAGGAAAGATGGTTGGTCTGTATTTCTCACTTCATGGTAACAGGGCATGCAAAGAATTTAGTCAGACGCTTTTGAAGTTCTATAAGAAACTCAAGGAGAACGGAGAGAACTTTGAGCTTGTGTTAGTATCTCTAGGCCATGAAGAAGAACACTTCAAAGCAGGGTTGGCATTGCCAGTTAAGGACAGGAGATGCGAGAAACTTACTCGCTACTTTGAGCTTGGCACTATACCCAGACTAGTTATAATTGGGCAAGATGGGAAGACCATCATGTGCCCCTATGCGACTGAACTCATTGAAGAGTATGGCATTGAAGCCTACCCATTTACAGCAGAGAAGATTGCTGAGCTTGCTGAGATTGAGAAGGAAAAACTCGAAGCACAGACTCTGGAGTCACTTTTGGTTGATGAGGACGCAGACTTTGTGATTGAAAAGAGTGGTTCCAAGGTACAAATTTTCTCGTTGGTTCAAATTTTCTGATCTCTATAATCTTCCATTCTATCCATTGAAATTCACATATTTCTTTATGGTCATTAATTAGAGGTTCTCTAGTTGTATACATTGAGTTTCTTGATAATTGCATCTCTGTTATATCTTTGATTAGGTACCCGTGTCTGAGCTTGTTGGGAAACACATTCTGCTCTATTTCTCAGCTCATTGGTGCCCGCCATGTCGTTCATTCATGCCTAAGTTTATAAAAGTTTATCATGATATTAAGGCAAAGGACAATGCATTTGAAGTCATCTTCATCTCAAGTGATCGTGATCAGTCCTCCTTTGATGAATTCTTTTCAGGCATGCCTTGGTTAGCCCTTCCGTTTGGTGATCCAAGGAAGACATTCCTGCACCGCAGATTCAAAATCCAAGGCATTCCTGCAGCAGTAGCCATTAGCCCCAGTGGCAAGACACTCAGCACAAAAGCCCGGCAGCTCATACAAGCTCATGGAGCTGATGCTTTTCCATTCACTGAAGAGCATTTGAAGCATTTGGAAGAACAGGTAGAGGAAGAAGCAAAGGGGTGGCCTGAGAAAGTGAAGAGTGAACTCCATGTTGAACATGAACTCATACGTATTCGTCACTTTGAATATGTTTGTGATGGGTGTAGGGAGACAGGAAGTGGTTGGTCTTTTAACTGTAAGTTGTGTAACTTTGATCTTCACCCCAAATGTGCTTTGATTAACAATGAAGGGACAAAGGATCGTCCTAAGGCTAAAGAAGGATATGTTTGTGATGGTGATGTGTGCTGTAAAGCTTGAAGAAAGCACCTGAATTACACTATGCATCTGGTTTTTGTAACCTTGCTGTTTACTCTTTATACAAAGGTGTTGTGTGAGATATGCTAACTACAAAATGGAAGAGGCTTAAGCTTATGGGATATAAAATTGTGATCCAAGATGGTGTTATTGAATACTGAGGGTAGATATTGTGATGATGCATGAGAATATGTGGCCTACCCCAAGATTTTTCATAAATAAATTATGACAAGAGACTTTATAATATATGTGAAATCACACAAATCTGTTTAATTTTCTATTTTTATTTTCTGCTCAGACAATATGAAGGAGTTTATGGGCTAATTGGTTCCACAAATCAAATAATCTCCTCAACTGTGAAAGGCCCATGTCAATCTGCAAGGCCTAGAATAGCCGAAAGGAAGACTATAAGGCCTGGGTACATGCTCCTTGTGGCTAGGGGTCCTACAGCACACCATTTTAGATTTACGTGAGTGACATTCTCTTCTCCAAGATCCATATAACTGAAAATGAGAAGTGAATAAAAAAGAAGAAGCAGATTCTTGGATCAGCATAAGTTTGCACAGAGTGCACAATGGCAGACTATACTTTCACTTCAATCAATTCCCCGTTGGGCTGACCATGAATCTTCTTATCTCCTCCATGAGATGCACCAACTGGGGATTGTTGCACCAACTGATGGACCATAAAAGTATCAAAGCCATGCTTTTCATGGCTCATGAATGCACCCAATGCTCCAACAAATCCTTCGTGCCTTAAAAACATTGCTTTAATTTGCTTCTCCTTTAGACCTGCACAAAGGATCAAATTTATATTTTCAAAATTCTTTTTAAATAACTTATTCTTCAATTCTGAGGCATGAAAAGGAAAACAAGTACCCTCAAAGTTACCAGAAATTAACGGCAGCAGAAATCGTGTCCATGGTGTAAACATGACCCCGAATGAAGAATCCTCCAAAAGATATCTGCTTTATCCCATATCTTACTGCAGTCAAGTATGAGAGCTGGAGAGAAGATATTCAACGAAGCAATATGAGAGACAATGAGACATGTTCACTAAATTAGTTATCAGATCTTGTGGTAAAGGTTATGGCAGCAGAAAATAAATAGATTAAAGATACAATAATAGCAAATCTAAGCCTAAAATGTACAGGCACCAATGCATGCATAACACAAACATATATTTTTCCACACCTACATGCATTGCTACTTCCCAATATATCAGTACATCTGTAGTTAAAGAAAAAAAATACATTTAAGTTACTGGTATAGAACTATCATTCAATTTTATATAATGAAGTGATTTTCCCAATTTCATTCAGATAGTCACCATTTCTGTTGGTGAAAATGGAAAGGAGTATGAAAATAAAATTTTGCTTGCCAAGAACACTCCCAACAGTCAGACTTCAGACCAAAGTCAACTCAAATAGTCTCATAGCTCAAACAAAAAATGCCTAACAGACAGGAACCACAGGCGTGGTCATAATAAAAATGAACTGCCATCAAACAGTCAACAAATAGACACTAAAATTTATTCGTTTAATTGATCAATAACTTGTTGGAATTGCATAAAAGAATAATTCATGCTATTTCTTCATACCAATATTTAATAATCCTAGAGAACCTGAAATTTCTCTACAACAGAAGCTGAATTTTGCAATGTTTCACATTTAATGACTCATCCATGGCAAAAAAAAACAGAAAAAGAGAATGACTCATCCACATTTTAGTTCCTTTAAAAAATTATTTCCTCTCATCTTGTGCACATTGTGCACAATGGTGTCCATCCCAACTCACATCCTAAGCAAATAGGACAGGACTTTAAAAAGGTACCAACTTGTACATATCAATATATTTATGTAGAATTAGGATCCCACCTTAAGCAGAAAATTTGATCCCCTCCTCCCTCCTTGCCAAGAAGGGCAAGGAGCTGTTGTTGGATGTTCTGCTAGTTGTTTTTCTAGTTTGCTTCGGTTTGTTTTTTAGTTGCTTGCTGGTGGCTGCTTTTTGTTTTTGTTTGTTGGGTTTCGGCTCCCCTTTGGGTCTCTCTACCTTTGTTTTCTATTCCACCAAAAGAGAAAGAGAACTATTGGGCTTGTTGGATCCACAATCTTCGTTCAAATCTCCTCCTCAAATGTGAAAGACCCATATACAACCACTGGTCATCTACCCAACTTTACCGTTGTCAATGGGCTAGGCCCAGAATGGCCCAAAGGAAGACTACAAGGCCCGGGGATATGCTCATCGTGGCCTCATGGGGTCCACAGCCCAAAGTGTACGCACACCATTTTAGATTTACGTGCACCACTGGTAGCCTGTACATGTGCATCACGTGCTACTCTCTCCAAAATCCATAGAAATTTGAGAAAAGTTAAAAAGGAGCCAAAATTTTTTTAACTCCAAATGAAAAGTGAACTAAAACCAGCAGATTCTTGATCAGCTTCCTTAATTCGAGAGTGGAATGAATTCTGATTAGATTTGCTCTGTAAGTGAACAACCTATTCATTCTGATTTTCCTGCTTAATATTTAGTGAGGTTGTGGTTCGTTTATTGTTGAGCTATGTTTTTCTTTACTGGGATCTTATAATTTGAAGAGCTATGGGGTTTTGCTTTTGCAGTTTATGTTGGTCTCGTTCTTGCGGTTATGCTTTTTACTTGGTATTTCTGAAATTTGAGATGGGTCTTGTTTTTATCTTGATTCTGGTCGACTAAAGGTCTTGAATTTGCTGCAAATGTTGATGGCTAATGCATATTGCTAGTTGTTTATATCAAATTCAGTTCAGTCACAAATATGTGATCGGTGTTCTTGGGTATATTAGTTTGTGATATAGAATGGTGACTGAATCTTGCTAGTATTTGGTTGGTTTTTGGCTTGAGGTTCTAATAATTAAATGAACTTAAAATAAATCTAGCCTGTCTTTAACTACTTTCTATTCTAGTCTTTGTTGAACCCCAGCCAACCATATGCTAACATAACCAAGTCAATGTTTGCTTCCCCAATTTAAATGCATATACAATTTTATAACTGACAGTGAAAGTCACAAGACAACAACCTTTCAACTAATGAAAATGAAATAGCAAGTACAAAATTATTGAAAAACAGCTTATATTTCTAAACAGTTCCAGTTTAATGGGTGAGACAGAGGTGCCCGCGACAAGCATAGACATCCGTGAGAACAAGAGAAATGGGCACCTCAAGGCATTTGATGGAGTGCTTTCTAAAGCTTTTGTGCAGGTTCCTCACAAGCTTCAGAGTTTTCTTAAGGTCAGTCATTTCACTAAATGATTGTTGCTGATGGCTGTCGATTTGATATAGATTTGACACCTGCTTCATCATTTATGTCGCAGTCACAACTCAAAAGACTAGCAAAAGATGATGGAGTAAAAACAGTGAGCTCTGTCCCTAAAAAGGCGACATCTTTGGAGGTTGACCTGGAGACGCAGTTGCAAGCATGGAGAGAAAATCCTTTATGGACTGATCAACCACCAGATTTAAAGGTGAGAAATTTTAGGCCAGAAACAAGAGTGTTTTAGCAGTTACAAATATCAATATACCGCATTTTCTTGGAGGAACATCTCAAGAGTTTATGGCTTCTATATATATCTACTAAACCTTAGTCCCAATGTATTTTTACTATTTGCAGGTCAGTGTACCAAAAGGTTCTCTTTGCAACCTCAATGTAAACGTCAATGTTGGGTTGCCTCCAGATGCGGTATATAATATTGTAACTGACCCTGACAATAAGAGAGTATTCAAGAATATTAAGGCAAGTAATATCATTCCATCCACTTTTATTTCAGATTCAACTAGCAACAGTTTTCTCTTAGGAAACTGAAGAGGCATGAGCAGGCATGCCTTTTGTTTTGGTGATTTGATTTGATGCATGCAATGTTTCTTCTTTATTCCCCAACCTCATGATACATACTCTTTCATATAAAAGTGTATTTTTCAATTTGACAAGTTAATTATCTGTCCCAGGAAGTGATATCCAGAAGAGTTTTGGTAGATGAAGGTCTTAGGCAGGTAGTTGAACTGGAGCAAGCAGCTTTATGGAGATTTCTTTGGTGGTCAGGGACCATTTCGGTTCATGTTTTAGTAGATCAAAACAGAGAAGACCACTCAGTAAGGACTCAGTCTCTTTGTTGTTCTGTAATTTAAGAACTTGTTCTTCGCTGCTTGTCCACCAGCCCGCTCTTCTGTCATACATGTGCTCACCATAAGCTGACAATGTGACTTTAAGCCTGATGACAGAAACAGTGTCTCTGGCTCAAGTACATATTATATTATTGTTGTTGCTGTATGTATTTTCTATTTGAAGCATTTTTCAACCAGTTTGCTGAAGCTTCAATTTGTCCCTCAGTGGATCAAAGCTCATAATCTCTATTTTCTTCTGGCTATACACTTTTCTTATTACACCCTAAAGATATTTGAGTGATGTTGCATGAAGTGGATATCAGGTTTGTGATGTTGACACATGACATATTCAGGATCTCTAGTATGCTTTATTTGTCTGCAGTAGGTATAGTTAATAGTTCCAAAACATGCCAGTCAGTCATATCAATCCAACTAATTGATCTTATATCCAACTTAGGACATGACAGGGTTAGGATAAACGACCTCTGTAATGGCATGGGAAAAGCAGTTCTCTATTTCTAATAATTTCCATTTGCCAGATGAAGTTCAAGCAAGTCAAATCAGGGTTTATGCAGAGATTTGAAGGCTGCTGGAGAGTGGAACCTCTTTTTGTGGATGAAAAGGCGTGCTTTCCCTTCAAACCTAAGACATGGGAAGATTATTATTCATGCACTGGAGGCAAAGGAAGGATCGGGTCAAAGGTGAGCTTGGAGCAACTGATTCAGCCAGCTATTGTTCCTCCTCCGCCCATTTCATGGTATCTAAGGGGTATCACCAGCAAGACCACAGAGATGCTGATAAACGATCTGCTTGCCGAAGCTGCCAGAGTAAGGGAAGAATTAAACCCTGAGAAGTCTAATGAAGAGGTTGAAATGTCTCAGGAAATAATCAGTCAAGTTGTTAATGTGTCTAACATCAAAGAAAGATGGGCCCTGCATAGGAGAAATGCAAAGCAATATCATCGAAGGCTACTGACTGCCAAATGATATTATTTGTGCAGTACTGCTAGATATACAACATTTTTATACCATAATTTCATACCACCTTATGTGACAACTTACATGTCATTCATACATTGGATATTAAAAAATAAAAATAAAAACCTAAAAAAAAAAAGAAAAACTCTGTTCAATAAAGTAATGACACATGAGATGGTATAAGAATGTAGTATAAAAAATATGGTAAGTATAACATTATTCATTATTTGTGTTGTAGTTGAGTTTATATATACACGCGCTTTGTTTGTATTCCATAGTACAATGGGAATTGATATGTAAAAGGTCCATCAATGTTTCTTGTACCTGTCAACTCTTCTCCCTTAAGAATAAGGGTGGAGGGTGAGATCAAGGGTTCAATCCCCGTGTATGTTATATATTCTTATTGTTTATCATAAGCTGTTTGTTGTATCCACCTTGTCTGCCAAATGGCCCAAATCAATGCAATATGCGATTTTAAATCTCAAGTTCTTCACCCCAAATCCCACCTCAAACTCCCGCATCCAAGTGCATTAATGATATATTTATTCCTTCTCTTACTTATTTGCTATCCCTAAATGTACCCATTTTCTCCATAATTAAAACCGTAATAAGTTTGATCAGTCAGTTGGAGCAAATCTTCTCGATTGTGGAAAAAACTGTAGCGCACAAGCACAGTTCAGTACAAGACGAAGTCATTTTAAAAGCTAAAGAAAACAAGCCTGCAATAATAGAGGGGAATTCATTTTATTGAACAATGACGTGCAGTTACAATATTTTAAATAAAATACAGGATACAAAATCCAGATGGATGTTCACAATACACAATTAACCAGGCGAAGTTACATTGTCTACGTTTGAGTAATGAGTTCTCTTTCTCCATCTCAATTTTCACTTTTTAGTTTTGAGTACATGTCCTAGTATTTTACCGACTATGTTACATATGTTACGCAAGTTTCCCGCCCTTGACTTGCACAGAGTGCACAATGGCAACCAAGAATTGCCTCTAAAATCTCGTAAACAAGCCAGGAGGAGAAGCCAAAGCAAATTTTAAGACAGGTAGACACTGCAGGCTATACTTTCGTTTTCAATCAATTCCCCATTCGGTGGTCCATGAATCTTATCTCCTCCATGGGATGCATCAACTGGGGATTGTTGCACCAACTCGTGAACCTTCAAGTTATCAAAGCCGTGCTTTTCATAGCTCATGAATGCACCCAATGCTCCAAGAAATCCTTCGTGCCTTAAAAACATTGCTTTTGCTTCACCTTTAGACCTGCAGAAACGATAAAATGAATGTAATTTAATAAAAATCATGAGAAATGAAGGATGAGTAAGACCAAAACCAAATGAGTCACAGAATATGACAACCTCCCTGGGTGATTTGACCCTGATGCCAGAATGGGAAGCGTGGTTCCTCACCCAGAAAGGAAGCGTACTGTGACATCAGCTAGATAACTAGTTTATTACATGCATGGGATCAAATTTATGTTTTCAAGATTCTTTTGAAATAATTATTCTTCAATTCTGAGGCATGAAAAGGAAAACAAGTTCCCTCAAAGTTACCAGAAATTAACGGCAACAGAAATCGTGTCCATGGTGTAAGCATGACCCCGAATGAAAAATCCTCCAAAAAGTATCCGCTTTAGCCCAAATCTCAGTGCATTCAAGTATGAGATCTGGAGAGAAGATATAAAACAATATGAGAGAAATGTAAAATTAGTTATCAGATCTTGTGGTGAAGGTTATGGCAGCAAAAAATAAACAGATCAAAGATGTACAGGCACCAATGCATGCATAACACAAACAAAAATATTTCCACACCCACATGCATTGCTACTCCACAATATATTAGTACATCTGCAGTTAAGGAAATTTGATTCACTTCAAGATTTTCACCATGGCTTTACCTGTCCAATATTATTTGAAATCATTCTTAAGAGCGATCGAGATATATCTTCAGGTTTGTAATCTTCAAGCTCCTTATTATCGGAAATTGCCCTGCCAAAGCTAGAAGCAATAGTTGTTGATGAAAGACCAATCTGTAATCATCCGAACAATTAAATTGCAGTTATTAAACATGAGATGTAAAGTTAATGGAAAATTGGAAACCCTCATCATCGTGAAAATTTACGAACCCTTTAACATGACATACAGAAATACCAAAAACAGAGTTTTCATCATCCTAAATCAAAAGATGGACTTGTCTATCAAGAATATGTGTACCTTTGTATAGTCCATTCCACCATAGATGTCCCCAACAAGCATGTCTATCACTTTATTATTTCCCCGATGACTTAACTCCAGCAACTCATCAAAACTGAGACTCACACAATAACAGTTTTGGTCCTTAAGTGAAAATCATTTAACAGCATCGATAATTCTACAGGTAAGCAAAAGAAGGCACACACCTCTTGCACTTTGTTAAAAGCCTTCCCAAACCCCAAAAGGTGCCACCACCAACATTAGTTCCACTTACTCTCTCAAATTTACCAGCTCCATCCACCTATATAAGCACAATACAGATAGTAATGTCAAGCCTTAAAAAGGGTTAAATATATGAAACTAATACAGCAACTAAAGTATCTGATATAATGAGAACACCTTGATCATACTGACACCGGAACCAATATTGACAAGGAGATAGGGGTATAGATCATCATGGTCAATCTGCACAAATTCCTTCTGACCATCCAAGTATGCATATGCTTCTTGGTGAACTGCCTACTTAAATAGCAATCAGAATGCCAATTTATCAGAAAAGAAAATCATAAAGGAAACAAGACAACAAGACAAAAAAAATTAAGTTACTGGTGTAAAACCACTCATTCACTTTTTATATAATGAAGTTATTTCCCCGATTTCATTCAGATAGTCACCAGTTCTGTTGGTGAAAACGGAAAGGAGTATGAAAATAAAATTTTGCTTGTCAAAAACACTCCCAACAGTCAGACTTCAGACCAAGGTCAACTAAAATAGTCTCAAAGCTCAAACACAGCACATGCCTAAGAGACAGGAACCAGGCCATGGTCATAATAAAAATGAACTATCATCCAAAACAATCAACAAACGGGTCAATAACATGTTCGAATAGCATAAATGAATGAAACTGTTATTTCCTCATACCAATATTTCATAATCCTATAAAACCTGAAATTTCTCTACAACAGAAGTTGAATTTTGCAAAGTTTCACATTTAATGACTCATCCACATTTCTTTTCCTTTAAAAAAAAAAGAAGTTATTTCCTTTCATCTTGTGCACTTTGGTGTCCCTTCCAACCCACATCCTATGCACGGACTTAAAAAAGGCACCAACTTGTACATACCAATATATGTATGTGGTATTAGGATCCCACCTTAAGCAGAAAATTTGATCCACCCACAAGACAGTCCATTTCATCTTGCTTGTCAAGACAGATCCCAAGCCTTTCTTTAAAGAGATCTGCGTACTTGTATGCCCCTCCACCTGTGGCCTTCTCACCATCGTCACAAGTTAATAACTTAATATATTTGCATACTTCAGAAGTAGATACCACAAACAGTCGCAGTATGGCAGAGCTTAACAATCATTTTACCTTAATAATGCATTTCTCACTGGCAGGAGCCCCATGATGCTGGCGGCCTGAAATCATCTACAACCATGAGCAAATGACCAGAACAAACAGAAATAACTACTACAATTACAGTGCACCTGAAAGCTTCTCAACGAGTAACAGCCATATTCAAGGCATATATCAAACTTCTTTCCTATTCTGTTTTTCGGAAGTTGAAATCGTTCAAGGCTAAAAAAATTCAACTGGGTGGTTTCCGCAATCAGAATAAGGGTTCTTTTTTTTTTTTTTTTTAGCCAAATTTGCAGTGCTCCAACTTTTATTTACAAGAGGGCATGGCAATTCATTTCATGATACCATGTGATGACAATGAATGTCAGTTGTCTAGGATCAAATTCAACATCACCAAACTTAGTTGATGACCAAACAAGCTTAAGCAACAGCATAGCCACTAAGCAAACCTTCCCAACTTGATAAAAATGATACATGATATAAATCAGGATATATGTATATGTATATGTAAAGCACCAAGCTTGTACATACCACTGAGGCGAAGTTTCTTGGATTGAATGAAGTCTATGCAATCATTTATTTTGGCGGTTTCAAATTTAGCAAAATGGAGCTTCCCTTCAAGACCAGGATGCTGGGTTTTATTCCCGTTCGAAGAAGAAGAAGCAGTGTTTGTTGAAAAATACACCAACTTAATCAGAGTGCCTGGCAACAAACAAAAGAGCGAATCATGAGAAATGAGTAAATCAGAAATCTAGCAGAACCGCCCAGAGAGGATTAAAATTCAGTTAATTGCCTCCGATATCCACAGCGATATGGGAAATTTGAGCTTCCGATTGTTGGGTGGGATCCGAATTTTCCCGAATTTCGGCGTTCCCGATATCCATTTGTGTTTCGGCCTCTTGTTCGAATCAAATTGTGCACTTGCTCTTCTGCAGTCTGCACCACCACCTAACCCATCACTGCCTGCCTTTCAACCACATTATATATATATATATATATAAACAAAACGATTTTGCTTTTGGCCGCCAGGAATTTCAATATTCGATAAGCGTTAATTTTTCAATCACTCTCTGTTTACATTTTAACCTTTTTGACTTTCCAGGCGGAGAAGAGCACGTTGCGTTGGCTTCCTCTCAATGGCAGTATTGTAATTTCAAACGAATTCACCCTCTCCACCGATATTACCTAAATTTGACAACTTGGTTAGTTACTTGGTTTACTAAGTAATAGCCATGTGGTTTGCATTGCCAAAAAGATAACCACGAGATTACTAAATGCTATTTAACGTTTTTTTTTTTTTTTTGGGCCATAAATGCTATTTAACGTTTAATTAATAAAATTTAGTACTAGTCCAACCAAAAGCCAGTCAATAATTGGTTTCGTTGCTTGATTTCCACCTACGCTGAGGCAATGGTAGGCTTATCAATAATAGAGCATTGATTAAGTAATTTAGTTTCCACTACGGAGTATGGGCTTACCTATTATATCATGGGTATGCACCAACTTATTATTCTCATTGCTTTCCAGCTATTTGCTTGTCTATTACAACATAAATTTATCATAATTTCGATTATTTTCCTACTACTCGTTAATATTAACTGCAGTTTTTAAAACGTTATTCGTCATAATTATGATAGTTATATTCCTACGTAGGATTGTTAAAAAACAATAATTTGAGCAGAGGAATGCCATATTTCTTGGCGATGTTGATAATGCTAAATAGGGTTTTGTTGAATTTAATCAGTATTCGGTGCCACGTTGCTAGTGAACGCAGTTTGACAACAAAATTTATAGTTTAGTGTCCAGCACTCAATAGAAGACTTTGACCGAAAATTTATTCTTGGTATGCCAGAAGGAGAAACAAGTGTCGGACTTGATATGCCGTTGCATTTTTTTAGTTGCTTCCAGTCTTCCACTTCCCCCAATTGAGTAGCTGTCAAAAGAGTGTGGCACTTTCAGTGGATTTTGCATGTTGTACTTGCACCGGCTCATCCATTAGGACATACAGACATACTGCATGTGTGAAGATTTGACTTTGGAGTTAAGACAATGGAAACATGCAAAGAATATAGAATTAAAACCATTCATATTTTCGTATCATTCAAAGATATTGAACAAACAGAAATATTTTGGAGCTATATCATAGGATTAATATAGAACAAAAGATTTAATCGTTAAAACCATTCATATTTTGGTACGTCATTCAAAGATTACTTTTTCAATAAATTAACCAAATAAAAAATTATTTAATCAATTTATTAGCATCAACATCATGTCAATTTTAGTGACAAAAAAAAAACATCTTGGCAATTTTATTTAATTAATTATGTTTGTTTGTATATTTTAAATGATCAAATAATTATTGGTTTAGCTAATTTTTATAAGAATGAACTTTGAGGAGGAACCCAAAAAATTGACAATTACAATTATTGAACTACATTGTTAAGTGGTACCTTTTGCCACTGCTTCAGAAAAAAGAAAAAAGCAAAAACAAAGCTTGGACTGACCATTTAAAGGGGAGTCCATTTTTGCACACCACAAAAAGGTGGTGACGAGTAAAAATGAATCTATTGAATGGGCACTGTAGGCCCAAGTTACTCATAACTAGTCAGACCCATTTCCCCTGGCCCACTTAGTCTCAAATCCGCTAATTCACTTGGGCCCAAATCCAAGCCCATTATTCAAAAACATTTATAAAGCAGTCCAAATAGCACGTCTCTCATTCTCGCGCGGGACGCCGAGAGTTTCATCTTCCATTCTCTCCCAAAATCCAGACACATTCTCTCCAAGTAAGTTATGAATATCGCTTCAGCTCGAGACCTCTGTCTACAAGTAAGTTTCAATCTTAAGCGAAACCTCCGAAGCATTTGGTTCGATTCGATTATTATTGCCATTAATCTTCGTATTATATTTAACTATATATAATTACAGTTAATATCTTGTGCATTTCAACGATGCCGTGCATCGGAGGACGTTTGCAGACTCTCGGTCGTTCTCAAGCGATCTTCAGCTTCCGATCTCCCCTCTGTTCGAGTTTCAGGTATATCTACGCCTCTCTCTCTTTATTAGTTCGATTTTTGATTCGGATTTTGGAAGTGAAACGGCGTAGTCTCGAGCAATGTGGCAAACGGAGCGCGATTAGTAAAATGACGAAAGTGTCCATGGTTTCCGTGCGAGCAGTGTCGGATACTGGCGTGGGAAGCTGCTTGGAGGAGTTTGAAGGTTTAAAGCTTCGTAGAGAAGCTTTTGGCGCCGAGATTTGGGGTAAGTAAGTAGAGGACTTGAGTAAATTGACCAAAATGCCTGTTTGGCGGTTGCTATATCTCTTTTAATTTAAATAGAAGCATTGTGAATTTGTGATGCAGACGGAGTTCTTTCTGTCACAACCACCAGTGAGTTCTCGTTCTTTCTCAGTAACTGTGCTTTGTTTTGATTAAGTAATTTGATTCAAGTTGTCACAAATAAAACTACGATTTCTAAACTTTTAATTTTGTGAGGCTTCTATTTGAATTCGTGATAATTGCAGGTATTTTTGATAATGAAATATTTAATTATCAGTTCAATCTAAAACAAAGTGTGTCTGCCAGAAGGTTAACCAGACTACCTTCAAATCCTAAGAATGGAGTCAAATTCAGGCATGCAAATTACTTACACTTTGTGATGCTGAATGTTTTCTTCTCTTAAAAAAGAAAAAGAAAATTGTATGGTCATAATTGCTTTATGATTATTCTTATTAATTTTTTGTCGCCAGTGGGACTGAAGTATGTTTGTCAATTTTCGAAAGCATTGATGTTTTACTGGAAGAGATTAATCGCTTCCTTCAAAAGGTTAGTGGTTCTGCACTTCTGCTCTCTCTGCAAGCACTTCTGATTTACTGTGCCTCATAAATCATGACACTGATAAACTATCGGCATTGGTTTTGCAGATCCTCATTCTAAAGATCCCTGTAAGTTCTACTTAGAACTTCAATGCTTTTATGTGTCGAAAACTTTTCATGTTAGAAATCATATATTATTTCAATGAAACGTTACTATAAAAAGCCATTGACAACACCACTTGAAGCATTGTCTTTGAACTTTGTTCTATTTGGAATCTGCTCTCTAGCAATCTTGCATCTTTTATTATAGAAAAAGGGAGGAATTAATCCATATTATGCATGCCAGTAGTGTACCCAACTGCAACGATGACTTCAGCACTAACTAATCAATCAGTTTCACTTGTTTTTTTTTTTCCCCCAGAATGTTGCAATTGAACAGGTGGTTGAACATGGGGATGTTCTTGGATCACGATATGAAAATGTTTTTCTAGCAAATGAGTGGAACCCTTTACCTTTTTCAGCCTCGAATCTTGAACGTTTAAAGTCAGGCCTTGAAGATTATGTTTTTAAGCATGGAAATACATTAAGCAAAAAATGCGAGTCATGCTTCTCAAGTTGGTAAGTTACAGTGAATTCCTTCCAGCTTCCTATCTATCTTTTAGGCTCAACTTGCCTTGATTCAAAAGTTAGTAGGGTAGATCAGACTGCTGCAGTTGCATAACAGGTTGGAGATTTCCTGCCACAGAAATTGAAAGCTCCTTTTGTGAGTCTTACCTGTTTTTGAACTCTTGTAAGGGAGCATCTCAAGGTTGGGAGTGGAGTAGCATGCTGCACAGAAAGCCGCAGGAATTCTGGATCAGTAGTCGAAGCTGTGATTGTAATAAGTGAAATATCAGAGCTAGGCAATACTTGCCTGAGGACATATGGCTCGAAAACAGAGGTTTCTTTTGTTGTCATTAATTCCTTTTACTAAATTGTAACAATAAAATATGTCGCAGTCAATTGTGAGTCTGCAGATGCATACTTTAAATTTTTTGCATTTTGGATATAACATTTCAGACTTGTTATTGCATGCAAAGTTTCATTTTGAATAATATGCTTTAATTGTTTTATCCTTCTGAGCTTACATTTTTCAACTGAGGATTGTTTGCTTGCCGCAACTGATTCCCAATCAAATATTTATACAAGATTTAAATTTCACAGAAAACTAAGAGGAACAGAGCAAGAGCTGTAGCTGTTAATTCAAAAAATTCTTTGGGATCCAGCAAGCCTATATAATTTAGCTTGCAACTGGCAACTGCTACTGCCTATAGCTACTTAGATATCTAGTGCTGATCTTTGTAAATACATATGCATAGATGCACTAAATTTTCATACTATTGGGTATAACTTATATACAGATTCAGATGACTTTAAACAAATTTGGAATTATGCTTTTGGTTCAATCAAATGTGAATGTATTTATGTATACAAATTTTATACGGCAAGTGGTGAATTTTTTTAAACAACTGATATTCTTTTAGAGAAATTTCAACTTTGTATTGGGTGTGGCCCCTATTGTTTTGAGGTATGTTATCCAGTATGCATATGTCATCATAGTGAAGTGATAGGTTAATATAGTCAAAACCCTGCGCAAATGACTTTAAGCATATGATGGACCTTGTTGATGTTGAAAACTAATGATGATAGCAAGGAAACTAAAATACAATTAGGGTCATCAGATAAAAATTTAAGGTCTAAGAAAATTACTCATAATGTAACCTTTTTCAGAAGTGTGTTTTCTTTAGTTCTCATCTGGAAGTTCAATGTAATCCACCTTGAATGATAATACCAGAAGTGACAGAATGTATAGTATTCATCTTTTCTTTGTGCTTGCAAATTTTTCTTTTTAAGTTTATGTTTAACTCAGATGACAATGTTCATTTTCAGGTTTTGTATTTTAAAGATTTCTCACCTTGGCCAATCTCTCAATCAGCTTTGAAGGCATTAACAAGCATTGACTGGAAAAGTTATGGATTGACTTTTGGGAGTGTTGTGGATCAGGGTGGCTTTGCATTATTGGAATGGGAGAACTTGCCGCCACATGTTCAAATTGATATTGTCCTCCATCACTACCATAACCAATATCCAAAATTGTATTTGGATGCTTAATTTTCTTGATATTGATTAACTTCACCCTTGCATGTTTTCATTGTGGTTCCTACCAAATATGACATGTTATATGCATATGCCATTCCTTGACATGGAGCCAAGGTTACAATACCATCAGCAAGGCCAAAGACACAACCTGATCGAAATCTTATAAAAAAAGCAGTTAAACTTGCATTGAATGATTTGAAGGACAAACACGCAGGAGCTCTTCTAAGTGCCCATGCCCTCAAGGTAACTTTCTCACTCTCAGAGCTTGTTGTCAACTTTGAAGTTTCTACCAAAGTGTAAGAGATAGTCTTACACGCTTATATTTATAAAACTTTAGTAGCAGACTGAATTCTCAATTTCAGAAGGTAAACTATTCTTTCTAGAGTGCTCCTAGATTTTTTATTATTAAAATGCTTGAAAATTTGAAATGAAGTTAAATTCCCTCATTATTCAATTACTCCAGAAATAAATAGTTTTTATGTCTTTGTTGTATGTGATCATACCTTTGTTCGAACACATGAAACCTGAATTTTCCTCTTAACAGTACATCCGTAGACTTTGATGGGTTCCAAATTATCTTAATTCAAATTTTGCTAATGGCCAGACACATTTCTTTGGGAACACGGAATCAACCATATTTTATTGCCTCTTGTTGGGTTAATAATTTATTTCGAATAAAACAAAATAATAAAATAAAGTCAAACATTATGGTTTGGTGAAATATTTAAACACATAATAAATACTCTCTTAAGGGGTTAAAAAAATACTATCAACTCTATATTTTTTTTATCTTTCAAAATCAACATGTTATTCCAATTTCTTTTGAGTTTTGAAAAACTTCAAGCACTTGCTATGCACGCATGTTTGTAGTATTAATGGCAAATGGTTAAGCATCTTGTTTTGATCATTGGCTTTACGTCCCCATATTAGCAGCTGGATTTTAGTGATTGCCTTGGTTCTCTCAGGTTCGTAGTTATGCACCTGATCTTGCCAGAACAATTTCTAGCCTAATCTTGTCCTCCAACGACTCGGACTTCAAAGAAGAATGCTTTTCTTTTCTTGGCTTGCAATCTCAAGGAGTTGGAGGTGAAGTTGTTGAAGATTGCATAAAGGAAAAGATCATTGCAGTCATAGAGATGAATGATAGAGACCCCCAGAGAAGCAAAGAAATTCCAACTTTTCTCTTTGAAGATGATCACCTCCAGGAATCAGGGTCTCAAAATGAGGAATACGAAGAAGAGGATGATGCTTTTAGCTCTATGGATATATAACTGTGTCATCAAGCTCTTAAGCAATCCTTGAGATTACTGGTCAATTTCTATTTTTCTTCTTTTCTAAATTGTGCCATCATATTTTTTTTTATTATTATTGCATCATTTTTTAAAGGTCTTGTTCATATGATTAATATTAAATCCTACTTTTGTCGTTCTTCCCAGCTTGGTTAACTGTCTGAAGATCAAAGGGCTCTAGCAAATTTTAAAGGGAAAGAATTACACAAATTGTGTGATTTGCGTTTTGTTATTTTTTTTTCTTGAGTGATCTAAGAAAATCTTAATCGTGTAATGCATTTATCACATGATTTGGTCACGTGATTAATTGTCCTCGGGTCATCTTATCAGTAATCATGATTCGGACGTCCACACCTAAATAAAATTATATATATATATATACAGTATATATAACTTTTCTTTTCAGAAGATATGGATTGTATTTCTTTGCGTCCTCTATGGCTTCACTTGATTTTGAAGTCTCTCTCTGCAAGCATATGGGCCGTTTTGACATTAAACGATGATGATGATGTAAGCGCCTCCACTGGTCCTGAACATCAAATCACTCGGCCGATTTAGAAATCTACAGCTGAGCAAAAATCCAATAGAGTCGACTATCTGATGGTATTGACACCAATGTCCAGATCCATCATAAAATTGCCACGTGTATGGCAAGACAGGTGTCATCTGTTCCCTATACATTCGCAAAGGAACTTTTAGTGGGAAGGCATTGCGAATTGGATGGTAGTCGAGTTCAGTCTGAGTTTGAACCGAGTCAAAGTTCAGTTTAAAACTTTTAATTCGAAATTGGGTTATCCTAGCTCAAGTAACACTAAAGTGGAAAGGAGAAAAATTTGATTTTCAATACGGTTATAAAAAGTAGAGACAGTTGTGGATATTTTACATTAATTACACTAAGAACATGCATGTATATTAAGTGAAGTTTTAGTACATATAATAGAGTTCTCCAATACACTAAAAATATGAAAGACAAAAGTAATGATTTCTTTTGCCGTTAGAGGTACATGTAATTAAGTAATACCAAATACATTAATTCTCATATATATCAATATATGCATGTAATTTTCTGTGAACTCTCAAACCAAGAAAACAAGGCCAATTAAAGCAACCTAAAAGGAGTATATATAATAGGAGTATGAGACAAAAAGAGAAAAGTAAAGGATCACTGATCACACCAACTTTTGATTATATAATTAATCTCTCAACATTATGATCAAGCTGCAGAGGGTGCAGGAATGTAGGAAATCGCAGGCTCGGGCATGGAAGCCATGATCGACGACCTCGAGAAAGTTTCTTCCTCTGCAGCAGCTGGGTTTTCAGCCTTGAAATCGAGGGACTCATCGTTGTAAATATCCCACCATTTTGCTACTAACACCTTGATGTCCTCTCTGTCCATGTTAACTTCCTTGCCGGTGTACCTCCATGGCTTTGATCCCTATAATTTGGTCAAGAAAATTTATTAAAAAGATCGAATTAAGCTTCAGGTAAGAGGTTTTAATTAATCTGCAGTGATCAAACATTGATGAGCTTAATTGATTTGTTAAATTTGAAATGAATGAGTTTGAAGGCAAAGGATCACTTACAGCAGCACAGTAGTGCACCACGTTTACTTTTTCAAGCTCCACGTTCTCTGGGTGGCGCCATAGCATGGCTAGAACTAGGTTGTATACAAGAGGGATGGGCTTGTAAGTCTTTTGGAAGAACATGTTCAAGAAATCCTGTTCAATACACACCAGAGATTATTTAGAAAACCACAACCAAACTGAATTTATTGTATTTTCTTGTTTATTTATTTAAAAATTGATATTGCTTTCTGTTTTGAATATGTCATTTATAAGTATATAACTCACTTGCTCTGCAAAAGGTGTGGGTGGGACGACTTGGAGAGTCTGAAGAAGGGTGTCGTAAGTCAGACGGCTGGGCTCGAAGACGAACATGCCGGCGTTGAAGTACAAGGGAGGAGGAGAGCCCATCTCGGCAGGCCAAGTAACCTTGTCAGGGCACTGCTGGCAATACCCAACTTTGTACTGCGGTGTGTGACTCCATGTTTTCTCACAAAAGCAGTCCATCACAGCATAGAAGTACCCATCAGGTGTGTCAAACAGGTGATCTATGTTCTCAAACACTTGGATATCTGCATCCAAATATATCATCTTGCTGTACTCTTCAAACTGCATATAATTATTATGATACAAATTAAAACATAATCATCATCAATACGTACTAATGCCAAGTATATATAATAATCATATATATAACATGAATTGTATATTTTTTGGCAATTAGGTATATATACATGCATGTTATGTTGTCAGATTGCATGCAAACCTTTGATTATATAGATTTTTCTTTAAACATATGATCCATATGAAAAGTCTAATAACATAACATACTAGATATAGGATGGATGAACTTGTATAGTTATATATACTTACATTCCAAATACGGAGTTTGGAGTAGTTGATGACATAGTAGGCCATAGCAAACTGGATTTGATTCTCAGGAGGGTAAATAGGTTCGATCTCACGGACAATACAACCCTGAGACCTTAGAATCTGACGGTGTTCTTCAGGCACGTCCGGTAATATAGCAACCACAAGAGGGTAGGCACTCTTCACCTTCCTCAAGCCCTTAGCCAATCCCACAACCCCTTTCACATAATCACCATTACCAGCCAAAAATGTGACGTAGGCCCTCTTAGAGTAGCCTTGAGTACTCAGCGTTGAGACTTTTCCTGTGAACACATCTACTGGAACCTCAGGAGGAGCCATTACGTAGAATATTTTGTTTTTGTGTGGTTACTGAGGATGTGTTTGGGTGACTGGAAAGTTGTGTAGAGGGGTTGATAAGATTGGTGTTGATGAGGAGTGTGGGGAAAGCAAATTAGCTACACTGAGGAAGCCACCGTACTAACCTTTGTTCCTGAGTTGTGCTGTCGACCCTTTGTCTGCCTTAAATAGAGCTCAAATGAGCTACTAGATGCTTCTCAAATGAACCCAAATGAAACTCAAATGCAAATTATGGTCCTGTTTTGTTTTTTTAATTAATGTTTTATGGGAGTCTAGGACGATATTGAGGAATAAAAAAACAAAAGATCGAAAACGAATGAACAGTGTTTGCTATTCAACCCACCATTCATATAGAGTCTTATCATCAAGATGACTCGCTGAGATACAATGGGAGGTAAGGTCATGGTCAATTAATTAATAGATGGAAATTAATGCTCCTTTATTTATATATTATAAATATAGTATTATATGTAATTACTTGGTATGGGGAAAATGTATGGGCATCATATATCAAGTGGGAGTCATTTTCCTTTGTGGAAAATTTACATAAATTTATATATATATATATTTAAGAAAGTTAGATCTATGGAGTACTGGAGTTGTCGGTTGATGTGGGGCCTTAATTGATGTAGAAATGAATTTAGAGGTGGATGCCAAATTTTGGGAGGTTTCCAGTCAGCGGTTTACTTGTAGCTATAGGCTCTAGAACCCATTATATAACATTCACCAGTTTGAATATGGTTAATTGGTTTAGCAAGCTTGCCCAAGAGTGCTGCCTAAAAGCTTATTATGTATGTCATCCCAAATTATTCTATTTTTCAATGTGAAGCATTTGAGGTACATGACACATACATCATGCTTTCCTTTGGTGAAACACAAACATCAAGCTTTCAGTAACTTAGAAATGATACTTTTAGAATGCCAATATTAAACATTGAATGAAGGAAACATCAAATATTGTTTTTGATCATTTTGATGCGAAAGTGTAACAACAAATAGAAATTATAAAGATTGACTATTGTTTTTATCAAATGATATTGGGATTGAGTAATAATAAATACCCTTAATTATTAGAGTTACAAGCTCTCACATAAATGTTGCCTTTTTTTAATAATTGGAAATTGACAGTGCAATTGACCTCGGTATATTCCTCTATCCCCTTTAGAAACGACATTTTTTTCTAAAAAACAAAAAAGAAAAAGAAAAGAAGAAAAGAAACAAGAATCAATTAAGAATGAGAGAGAGAAAAGAAAATAGGAGAAAATGATGGAAGAAGTATAACCGTTTGGCACATACTCATGAGGCATGATCATGTGTGATATATGGACAACATATATATAACAAGATTCTCAGTCTCTTTGAAGGTGATCGATAATGAGGTTCACTAAATTTTTGGCTTATAATTACATATGAGCCCACCCAACCAAACTAAATCCCAAGAGCCATATACATTTTGTCTAGACGTTAATATATGCATGTTAGTGGTATTCAGGTAAAGTACAACCTTAAAATTATATTACCTTGCAGTACTACTAGTTCTTATGCAGGAACTGACACTACTAGTTAACGGCCGTACCTTCAGGCCTCAAGTAAAGAACTAATTAAAGATTGGTGACTGAAATCAAAGAAGCATCTATTGTGATTTTGTGAATCGCAAGTTTTATGATTTTGAAGGTGTACTTCTTTAATTAGTTTCTCTGCTTTTCCCTTTGGGCTTTTACTGCACACTTTAGCACCCTGTAAATTAGCCTTGGCCTTTTCACTGTTCTTCTCATGAGTGATTTCTTTATAAAAATGTTTGACAAACTACAACAAAAATCTCTGACTATAACCAGAACTCCAACAGTAAAAAAGGCAATTAATAATGTTATACCAACTGGTTTAAGATTGAACAACTTATAATACCTCAAAAAAAAAAAAAAACAAAAAAGATTGAACAACTTATATATAGTTATATACCATATTTGAAGTCCCCCTAAGACCAAAATGAAAATGATGCGCGGTACTTTAACATTATCTAATATATCGAAATAAAGAAAGCGAAATTCACTTTCACTATCCATACTCTTCCTTATAGATTACATTTACAATATCATGTGATGCATGCTAGGTATATATATATATATATATATATATATATATATCTCACCATGCACAAAGGGATGAATCATATTATAAGATATCCCAAGCAAAAGAATAGATAAACTAAGAAATTCGTACTGTCGGTAATGATAATTAATTATTTGAAGTAAAAAGTTCAACTTAAATCTATCCCTTGATTTTTCTCTTAATTAATTAAGATACGATCTAAGTATCTCCTAGACTCCTACTTGTGGTATATTGTATATTTTACTTTACTTTAACTTACTTTTCTTTTATTATGGAAACTTAAAGATGTCATTGACAAAAAACAATTGTAGACTTACACCAGTCCTGAAACTACAGATTTAGTGGTATCATGTCTCCAGGAATTGGGAAGAATTGGCAATTGGGCCTACCATGTATGCCTTAAAACAGAGACAAAGAGAAAGAAAAGGAAAAAAAATATAGAAAAAATGCTGGGGTCATTCTTGCTCAGATGCTTCCATGTGCCCAACAAGTTAGAGCCTAGCGTGAAGAACAATCTTGATCAATTATCAAACAAACATGCATATGGATATTAATTAATTTAATTTGCAGAGGGCTCTTTATATGTTCGGCCTGCAAGTTGAGCTCCAATTTTATTGAGTGGAACATGATTAACGACCTCTCAAGCTCAGTGTCATTTTCCAAGCACGTTTTTTTTTTGACAATCTGTAAGCAGTGGACTGAGCCTTTGGTTATTCGCTGAGGACACTGAAAGTACTGATCACTTGGTGATCAGTTTGTTTCAAGTTTCACCCAGTCGAGATGGATATTATTGGTTTTGTTTGTCTAATCTCGTCTGTGTACGTATTGGCCCAATAAGTCAATGACATCGGTACTCTTCCATTGTTCGAAAGGTTAAATTTTATTCTTGGTACTTATAGTTTGGATCAAGTTTTACTTTAGTTTTTATAATTTTAATTGTTTCGACTTTGGTCATGTACTATATAAATTGTTACAATTCAATGATATACTAACATTTTCGTCTATTAATTTGTTAAATCTGTCATTGAAGTTAAATAATTTATAATGTACATAACCAAAATCGCAATGGTTTGTAAAGTACATAACCAAAATCGTAATAAATTTAAAGATTTAATGAACATAAGTATTAAGTGTCCTTAAATTGTGATGATTTTGTAAATTAAAACAATTAAAACAATTAAAACTATAGAGACCAAAGTAAAACTTGGTCAAAACAATATGAACAAAAAATGAAATTTGGCTTAGTTAGAATAACCAAAAGTTGGGAACTATAACCCTTGAAGCTAGCTAGCTTTTAGTAGTTAGTAATTTGGAAGGGTAAGAAAATAGAGTCTATTAAATTGTAGAATTTGACAACTAAAATTGTTGATCTAAAATACAATCAGCCAAGTAAGTTAAGTTAAAGTCCAAAATTCAAATAAAGGTCAACCTAGTGCATTTGTAAAAATAAAACAAGTGCATCTGTAAAAATAAAACAAGTGCATCTGCGAAATCAGTGTATTTACGCAAAAAAATTAGTACATTTGTAAAAATAAAACAAGTGCATCTGTGAAATTAATACATCTATAAAAATACAATAAGTGCATTTGTACAATATAACAAGTGCATCAAGACAAAATGGCAAAAAAGAGTAAATACATTAACTTTATAGGCATGAAGAGTCGCATTGTATGGTGTATATACTAAATTACAAAATTAATAAGAGGAAATTAATAATTTTTTTTTGGTTGCGTGCGGATATTTTTATACAAGCTCCATGGCCGGTCTGCCAAGTGGACCAGAATGGGATTTTATTATAGAATGTCAGGTCCCCCTCTGGAGGGTCCCAAACCTGGGAGGGAGGCAGTGGTAACCAAGCAACCAAGAATGAATGGGTCCTCATTCCACAAGATTCAAAAGCTTTGGTCTCCCATTCCATATATGATCATATATTCCTCCTTTTTAAGTGTGGTTCTGCATTACTTGGAAATATGCGGTATTGCGGTGGCAAGAAAATTGAGAAAATTTTGAGTGAGACTCATACCACATTATATTGAGGTTGTAAATTAAATCATTCATGGGAAGTCTCAAGTCTCAACCATTCACAAGACGTGTGCACCAAAACACGAAAGCGAGGCACAACCTCAAGTCCTAAGCAAGTGGTAGGGTCTCATTCATGCCTTCATGGCTCATTCACTCCTTTCCCCTTGTGGAACCCTATAACTCTCCACGACTTAATTTCAAGACTATCATTATCACTTGTAATTGAAAACTAGTGTGCCAATTTTTTTATTTTATTTTTATCGGTTATTGTGTGCAAAGTTCACATACATTACACATCAATCTCACGTAGATCCATCCGTATACATCACTCTCCACAACCTAATATATAAGCGCTTATTAGTATTTTTTTTTATGTAAAAGCATCTCATTGCATTAGATCAGCTAAAAGGCAGAGTAAATACAAAGAAAGAGCCAAAAGGCTTACAAGAAGGCAAAAGCCTACAGAAGTGGAGCATCAAAGCTCACAGAAATTCTAAGATATCATCACAGCGGTGTTGAACAGATATTATAGCCACCAAACGGAGCCAGTGAGGCGCCGAAGGACTTAGCGAACTTGTCGCGTTAGAGTCCACGATCATACCAACAACTCTAAATCGAGGCCGATAGTAACTCATATTGGCAGATCGAACAGTAGTAACCGATGGAAAGTGACCGGTAGCTCATAATGAGCGTCCGAGAAAACCTGAGAGTATCAAAGCACCAAACAAGCCAAAACAAGTGAAAATAAAGGAGAAAAACAAAGCTGCAAGATGCAGTAGGAAAGACTTCCAAAATGGACGTATGGAAAAACTCTCACTATTGAGAGAGGAGAGTATCCTTGAGTTGGGAAGAGAAGGGGAAGGGGAAGGGGAAGGGAGGGAAGGCCAGCTATCCTCACACTCCCTGGAATGTGCGATTGTGGGAGGGCTTGAGAAGAGAGAAGAGAGAAAACAGAAGTGACAATTGTGGGAGGGCTTGAGAAGAGAGAAGAGAGAAAACAGAAGTGACAATTGTGGGAGGGCTTGAGAAGAGAGAAGAGAGAAAACAGAAGTGACGACTAGGGTTACAGACGCTTATTAGTATAGAAGGTACACAACTTTAAAAGTTTAAAGACAGAAGGTGAACATTGTAAATTTGTTACAGCCTACAGGTAGCCAAGGACGGTTATAAAATTAATCGGGCCAGGCCCAATCAAGCCTGAACCTAATTAGGTCTGGCTCCCATTCTGAGTTGGGTCAATCCGTAAAGGATAGGGAAAGGCCTTACACAGGCCTCTAGCCCAAAGAATTGAATGGAACAAGACTACTAGAATCGGGTAAAGCTTGACGTAATCTTTTAGGACATTTTATTGTTTTAAATTCAAATAATGAAACTACATAAAACTATTGTAAATAAATAAATCAAACGAACCCTTTTTTTTGGGGGGGGGGGGTTTCAGCTAACCTAAAACTTATAAAACAAATATATATCAATAATAAAACCGCCCAATCTTTCAACCAAACAAGCTCAGCCTTGGAATTTATGCAATTAAGGCCACCAAAACAGTATCACAGTAAACAACTCAAGATGCATCCAATTTCTGAAAAAGGGAGGAGAAATCTATTTAAATTCAATCACAACTCAAGAACTGTATCCAAATCAACCGAAAGCTCAAACGACAAACGTATTCATTTAACCACCATTTCTTCTATTACAATATAACACCATTAAAAGGTCCTACATGAAAAAGACCATTCCCGGTAGAAATAGATTTAACAATTCAATTGTCTCAAAAAACGAAAAAAAGAACTAGATAATATTCACCCCTGCATCCAGATTTGCCAGTCAATAGGATCACGCCTGCAATTAAAGGAATATAAGAATGAGAAACCAGAAGGAGAATTCAAATAATTTTTAGAGTCAAAATATGAATGTCAAAAAAGACATCTCTCCTTTGAATTTCAAATTATGAAGTTCAAAGTTAGATATTTGACTGTCAACCAAGTCATACAACATGAGAGGTTATTATGATGCTTAAAATAATTATGCATTTCACTACCCGAAACATTTCTTAAAAGGGTGAAATAAACTAGTAATTACCTTGTTAGCAATGTTGTTGGAGAGCCAATCCAGTCCCTCGTATAGACCCTCTCCAGAGGTTGCACAAGTGCTCTGGATGTACCTGGAAAACCACACAATGCATATTAGCCAATAGAGATTAAAAAGATAAATGACAGGAAGGAGATGAAGCCCATGTAGATTACCAGTGACGCTGTCTGAGAGAGTGGAGGCCAAGCTTATCAGTAATTTCAGCAGCATTCATTGCATTGGGAAGATCTTGTTTGTTAGCAAATACAAGCAACACAGCATCTCGCAGCTCATCCTGAAACCAGCATTTAAATTAAACTAAAACATGGAAAAGAAGATAATTGCTTCAAGTGTCTCCGACCTTCAAATTAACATAATCTCACTAAAGCACATAGGATCCAGCGAAAAGAATGGTTATTAAGCAGGCAAAATCAATAGAGTAAGCTTTAAGTTGCTTCACTCAGTTCTTTTCAAAAGAAAATGTGATGACTAATTGGCAGAGATCCAACACACATCAGCCTACCAACACATCTCAAAGGATGCTTCCACTTAAGCCACTGGCTCATAAGTTCCAATAACAGATTTATGGGTGAATCTTTATCCACTTATAATTAATAGACAACCTTGCACTGTATTCCTATAATCTAAAATATTTTCAGTTCATTCATAATCCTAAATCCCAAATACTAAAGCTAGGAATTCCAGTCACTGAAAGAATGAGATTTTAAAGCATGTATCTAACAGAATACAAGATCCTGGAATATGAAAATACAGAGATAAAAAACTTTCTAGCCAGGGTGACAACAAACCTCATTCAACATCCTATGCAATTCATCCCTTGCCTCAACAACACGGTCTCTGTCATTGCTGTCCACAACAAAGATAAGACCCTGTGTGTTCTGGAAGTAGTGCCTCCACAGAGGTCGGATCTGAAAGGAAAGAAAATGGGATGTCATTCACAAATGTCAAATCTGTCAAGCCTTTATAGATCAGAAGGCACTGTAAACCTTCAGATATCAGTCACATGAAACTAATTTTTATAACCCTACATGGCTCAAAAAGAAGCACTCAAAACTTCATACCTTGTCCTGACCCCCAACATCCCAGACAGTGAAACTGATGTTTTTGTATTCCACGGTCTCCACATTAAACCCTGTCAATCAAGATTTTATTTGTCTTAATCATAACCGACTATCTGATATTAAATGTATAACATAATTTATAGCATTGAGTCTAGGGAGTGAGAATCTTGCTTCCATGTATCACCATTTCCATTAGATTATAGTTAATCCGTATCAAACATTGAGATCAACATTTCTAATACTAGTAGATTAAGATTTCATATGCAGAGCAATAGGTGAGGTATCTCATTTAATGCCAAAGTAGTTATATATTCTACAAGTAGAACAAACGAGCACACAAATTGCCTCGGTTCAGAAAGAAGAAACTCACCAATGGTGGGAATTGTTGTGACGATCTCACCGAGCTTGAGCTTGTAGAGGATGGTAGTCTTACCAGCGGCATCGAGACCAACCATCAGAATTCGCATCTCTTTCTTGGCAAAAAGCCGGCTGAAAAGCTTCGTGAACGTAAGCCCCATTTTTGGCTCTGGATCGCTACATATTGAGACGCCAATTCACTTGCATTAACAGATCAAACACTGGTAGAAACAAAGCTAAACGCTCTAGGCCAAACAATTGCGGACTTAAAATTAGGCAATAGGAGCACTTAGATAAGTAATTAATTAATTATGCTCATGCAGCAACAGATCGAACAGATCTGAATATGAAGGCAAAGCTAACATTACACAGATACAGAAAATCTACGAAAGCACCTCATGCATACCAATCGAACTACAAAAACTTGCATGAACAATTCGAGCATAATCATAGAGATCCGAATCATTAAAACACGTGATCTTCGTATCATACTAAAAAATTAATCAAAAATCTCACAGAATTCAAACATATTTCACATAAAGCAGGAAGGAACCCTAAATCGGACATCATAATCCACGGAAGGAATGAGAAATTCAACACTAAACCGAACGAGAAAGAATTGAAATCGAACCGAGAATGACTAAAGTGCGAGGAAATTCAGAGAATTGTTGAAGCCTAACGAAAAAAGAGGTCGAGATCTGAGATTTGAATTTACCTTCAATGAGCTTTTGCAGAGGGATCTAGTTAGAGAGAGAGGTGGTGAATGAAAGCTTTAAACCAACGCGTAAATGTGGGGGTGAGGATCGTCAACTGGGGGGTTATAAATGAAAGACCAAAACAAGGGGAAAGTACGAAAAGGCCCCTGCATCCAGCGTAAATGTTAAGCCTGCGAGTGACAATATCTGTCCAATCAGTGACCGCCAAGTCATACTATTTTGTTGCATGATTTGAACGAACGACGGCATCACCCCCAAGTCCCAACGTTCCTTAAGATTTAATGCAAATTAAGCAATCACCACCAAACATTTAAAATGAGAAGGACTTACCTGCAAGGCTGCAACGCAGCTATGTCACCTGCTATTCCCTCTCTCTCTCTCTCTCTCTCTCTCTCTCTCTCTCTCTCTCTCTCTCTCTCTCTCTCTCTCTCTCAGTCCTATGTGATACCACCTATCCTATTAGGGAATAGGTAGGTTATTCTCATTTAAAATTTGATTAAGAAGGAAGAAAAGCGTCGCTGGTGGTTCAATTCAAAGTCAATTTTCAATAGCCTATGCCTGTTTATACTTTATACACAACTCTTCAAACTTCTTAGCCAAAAATAAATATATTTCTTTATTTGCATTAAAATTAGATTAGTACATCAACTACTTATTAATTTGGTAATTTCGATTGTGCCCTTGTATCTTAACTCAATTCCTATTTTTTTTTTTATATTACAATCATTTTCCTTTTATGTATTTTTATTTCTATAGATTTAGAAATAGTATATTATTTGTATAGATATTTTTCCATTTAAACAAAAATTCTCTTTCCCTTACTTAATATTTTATGGACTATTTATATTTTATATAGCTATACAAATTCGTTGGTTCCCACTTCCCACCAAAAAAGAATCAGTTATCAATGTTACCAGTTCTCTTTCGGCTCACATTGAGCAGGCACACTGCATGATTTCTTATTTTTGGGCTCATCAAGTGCATGGTTGTTACAGCCCACTTGAGGTACAAATTGTACAATGACAAGCAAAAAATGAGTTCCAACACATTTTATAAGAAATTGATTCGGCAATTAATACATACACATTAAATGATATAAATTTATATACAGCTATTCAATTAAGCTACATGCTGCGTCTTCAGTCTTGAGTCTTGACCAAACCAACGTCTGAAGTTGAAAGAAAAATATCATTTTATATACAGTTATGCACAATATTGCTGCCTTTTTTTTTCCCTGCTCCCTGGACCAAACTACTGTTTCAAGCTTACTCTTTCATCTTGAAGTGGATACATATCTGAAACTGTAAAAGGAAAAAAGAGAAACAAATGATTTTCAGAAATTCATTTTGTTGTGTTTGGAATTGTGAATTTGAATTCTTACCGTACATTATTTAATGAAATCCACATGTGAATTAATTATTTGAAATAGAGGTTTCCATTGAACCCAATCAGAAAATTAGCTCCACTAGACCAACATAAATACAGACATGTGCAAGCAAGACGGATGCCACACAGAGACAAGTATAGCAAGTTAGCAACTACAGAAATAGAATATCTATAGACCAGAAGGCATAACTCCAAATTCACTAAGCAAGAAACAAATATAAGACCATAACGCTTATATGGTGGGTGGGTTTTAAAATTATCAGATTATTGATGGTTGAAAATGACTAAATATTCCTATCTTTCATGTCCATCTCTACAGGATCTGAGTATGGATACCAGGAAAGCTGTCAACATCTAACCCAAACTTGTACATCACCAATATGATTATAGACTAAAATCAGCCAAAAACATAAACCAACTCCAGCATCATTACAGAATTTTTCCATACAAGATAAGGTTTAAATTTAACAGAGTGCAGAAACTGCCAACAGAAACAGAATGCAATTAGAAATTACCTGTAACTTACAAAGATGGAGATGACACCCAACTTATTTCAGGGATCAGCGCCAGTATTGAGCCCACCGATGAATGGTCTCGACCATTTGAGGAAACAATGCACTTACACTCTCATTGATTAAATCCTGGAAGAAATGTATGCAGGCTTCATCGTCCAAGTCTAACCGGAACTTCTCCTGGAGCTATATATATCAACAAAAGAGCCACCACAGTCAAAACAAAAGGACCATTTTTTCAGACTGAAAAAACAAAAGATTTATTATTTTTTTTTTATATATACAAAAAAAAAAAAAAAAAAAAAAAAAAAAGAAAGCAAAAGATTACAATCATAAAAGAAGTCACCTTGAGGATGCCTTTTTCAGGATCAGAAGCTATGTCAGGAATGTTTGAACCCGCCATTAGATGAAACAGATTCAAAATCAAGTTACTAGATTTCCGAATAATATTGTATGCTTCACAACAGTAGGATTTGAACCGTGTATAGTACTGGCTGCAGAAGGAATAAAACTAATCAACCATTTGCATTCTTGTATGCTGATGTTGCACCCCGCATGATATGGATTCCATGTCATAAATCTACGGACTCAGTCCAGCAAACATGACATAAAACAAAAGCATCCAAGCGGCCAAATTAATTGTCAAGTACCTTTCAGCTCCACCCATAGCCTCAACCATTTCTTTGCAAAGCTTCATTGGTGGTGGAAATGGCTTTGGATCACGACCAAGAATGAAGCCAAAATCAACATGGAAAAGACGTCCATCATCCCTAAGGAGAAGGTTGTCAAGATGCCTACAGAGAAAGGTTACTGTTTTAAAAAGTGCATTTTGAATTTTGATCATCATATTCAGAAAATCAGAACAGACATATAAATTAAGGAAAACCAACATGCTTCTACAGTGAAGACTAAAGCTTGAAATTAAATAATGAATTGTTAGGCTACCACCATACCCTACAAGCTTAAATTATTAGGAAATAGGCCAACAATGCACATCAAGTTAACACCCTCCCTCACGTGCAACCATGTCTTGTAGGTGGAGAGGCAGACAGAAACAATGTTTTAGCCACATCCTTACTGCAATGAGTTAACAAAGAACTAGGAAATGGTGGATGAGAGATCCCTAACCCATGACCTCAAAAAACCATAACTTTGATACCAAGTTAGACCACCATTGTAACCTAAAAGTTTTTTTTTCTTTTTCTTGAAAAGTTAATGTAGCCCAAAAGCTTAAGTTGTTAAGGAATGGACCAATAATGTATATCAAGCAAGCAAAATATTTTCTTCTCAAAAGGCTAGCAAAAATATCTCAAATGCCACGGTGCAGAAAAATACTGTTCGAATCTTGGTAGCAAATAAACTGATTCAGAATTGCCGGCTATACATATAGTGGAATTAGATGATCCTATGCTCCTCCAAGCTTGTATGATACTAATAACATTTTGGCTCCTTTTTTTTTCTTGTTTTTCTATTCTTTTAGGTATGGGGGTTTTCCCATAGTATTGTAACTTCTTTGAAAGAGTACATGAGCATTTTAAGCACACGAATCACAAAAGAAAATGATAGAGATATATTTCTAGATAGTTGCAATGAATGTGATCATATTTGAATCTTCACCTGTCTCCAATGCCCAGTATATATGTGATAACGGAGTAGCCAGCACAGCTTTTTATAAATGTTTCCAGACAGGTGGCAGTAATACCAAAGGGTCCATGCTCATCTGGATGAAACTTCTGCAGGTAGCTTATAATGCTTCTATGCTCTGAGAGAATCTGGAAACGAGAGAGAACATTTGACCAGTTGGTAACAAATTTTACATGCTACAATACAATCCAGATAATTTTTCATTTGAAAAAAAACTCTGAAAACAAATACACATAAGAAAGAATTGATTACACCAAGGCAGCTACTAATAAAATCCAATACCATTTACAATGCTTAACATTGACATCAGCCTGAGCAACTAGGTTATGCACCCAGCTGCCGAACCAGAGTGACAACAATCTACTTTATGCAGACTTCTCAGATTCTATCTACGATTCCTCATTTTTTAAATGATAACCATCAAACAGATGAATTAAGTAATAAAGACACTAGAAATATTGATGATTCACTAAATACATGCAGAATTCTAATGAAAGTCAGGCATAGACGGAAATTCTTTTTCTTCTAAGTAAGGCAGAGACATCATTCAATTGCCTAAAAAAGCCTACACCCAACTAGTATGAGGCCTGCAGATTGTGACCACTAAGGCAAAATGGTCAAGAATCAATGCCAAAAACATGGTTTACATTCATGTGGTCAAAGTTATTCAAAGTTCTGCATGATAAAATACTTATAATTGTTACACACACACACACACACACACATATATATATATAATATATCTCAATCATTAGTAACCAAGATCAAACAAAACAAGGACACCAATAAATGTAAGCATTAAGACTTCTCCATCCAAGAGGCATTTTTAAGAAATTTAATACCTGTGCTAACGAGCGGGATGGTATGAATTCCAGCATTCCCTCATCTTGCCCAGTTGCAAGAACCTTATAAGGAGTTAAGTACAGATCAAGATTTTCTGATTTCAGCAATCGATCCATGAGATATACCATTTGAACAACCTACAGGAACCACAGATCAATTTAATAAGGGTTCTTGTGCCTTACTTGTGCGCACACATGAGAGATAATACTTACTAATTGGTCTTGGCGAATATCATCCCCCTTCTTAAAGATAATTTTGCAACTTCCCCCATTTGCTGCTCGGAAAGTCAAGCGCAGAGGATGCAGTGCACTTTTGAATATTGATGACTCAGATGGCACAATCCCAGTTATGAGGACTCCTGGATCCAGTGGTGATCTTATCGGCTACAAATGTAACAGACCAACACAGTCAACGTAGCAAAGGATACAGAGGCTAGAAGGAATTCATAGTTTAATTCATAAAAAAAGATAAGTAGCCAAGGAACTTCAACCAAAGTAATACCTCTTCAAAATATGTAAGTTCACTGAGAAGACCAGAAAGCAGCTGTCTAAGCTTTTCAATCTTCTTCTGAGTATTGCCACGCTCTTTTCTTACATCTCTCATAATTGAACACAATTGTGCAGTCAATTCCGTCTGACGTACCAAACTTTGCCACAGTTTATATCCATCTTCATCTCCATGCACACCAGCTGCCAACTGTTATAAAGTAGATATTGTTATTGAACTGCAGAGACAAGTATTAAATCACACATTTTCACCACCATGAAGCCATTATTTTATCGTTATCAACTCCACTATGGTAGAAAACTGGCTTTGCTTCATACACACACAACCAAGAGTCACATAAGTCAATCAACACCAACCATTACACTGACTTGAGAATTTATTAGAAATACAAAAGAAAGAAAACTAGGCATATGTGTATTGAGTGTGAGTATTTATTGATTCCTGTAGAAGAATTCAGCAGAAATGGGCATCTAATTTTGTAGTTTGAAAATAGCTGCTTAAGAAAAGTTGCACCATTTTTGTAGGAAACTACATTAATGTTTATGTTATTATAAGTTGTCAAAGTTACACCAATTTTGTTGCTGAAGGAAAGTCTTTTCTTCATTATTGGATCCACATTCATACTTAAGCAAAACAGACGCAGCAAACGCTCCCAAAACGAAAATTTATGAACTCTCACCTTCATCATATTCTCTTCCAGGATTTCGTAGGTACAGTAAAAACGTTTGGCGTATGCTGGATCATGAAGCTCCACAGCAACATACCAGCGAAGAAAGCTAGCCAACTCAATGTTTCGTAATGCTGTAAGAGTCAGAGGTACAATCAAGATGCCATCAAAAACTAAACTTCTAATACTGTAAAGTGTAGCACTTGACATGCATGCACAAACCCCAAATTGTTATAAGTAGCTTGCAGGTAAGTGTGTGTGCATACATACATTAAGATGGTATATACACACATACCACGTTGCACAAGGAAATGAGAAAGGCAAGATTTATCAGAGCGCTCAAATCGAAGAGCCTGAACCAGTTGAAGTAAGTAACATTGGAGCTCTTCATCGTCAGCTCTTTCAAGAACACTGACAGCATATGCACGAACCTAGTAGGAGGTTTTAAAGTTATGCATACAAAATAAAATGTCAAAGATATTAAATAAATCAATGATAGAGTGCTATATGAATCACCATATAACACACGTTCCATCTCACAGAAGATCAATTATCTTGGACATCATATCACATTTCTCTGTATGACAATCAAAGTGTGGACTTTGTAGTTTGTACCTATACCACATATGCAAGATGCAATTTTCTCCTTTTTTATGATCCTAAATTTAGTCAAATCAGTAATCAGATATCACGACATGGCTTTAAAGTTTGGACTGAGCTCAATACAATAAACAATTGAATTGGTTAACTTCAAATCCTAGTGATCAGAACTTGAAACTTTATTTTAACAGTAGCAGGAGGTAAAATTAAAGGAATGCTTTCTATGCAATGCAACAACAGCTTTATGATGATAGAGAACAGGAGATAGCAGCTCAAATGTTACACACATCCCCACCTCTTCACTTTCAAAAACAGGAGATAGCAGCTCCAATGCATCGCAGACATCAATCATTTCCCATCTGCCCATCAGTTCTAATGCTTGTTTTGCTTCCTGTAAACACACGAATATGGAAATCTTAAAAAGTTAATCCACTTTTTCCTTAACGATAAAAAGAGCATAAACTAGAAAAAGAAAGCCAACTACACGAATAAAAAGATAGCATGTCAAAATGGAAATCAAAGTATTCTGCATAACAAATATCACTATATGTATATATATCAACAATAGATCTACAAAAAAAGAAGTTAATTTATTATGTAAAGAATTGAATGATTGATATGTTGATGCACCACTATGCATATTGCCAAAGGTGCAATGATGCTAATTGGACATCAATACTCATATATGAAGGTACTAGCTGGCCTGCAGCTGGTGACGACCCAGTGTTGAACCAAAGGCCAAAGATCATTTACGCAAGCTCCTTTTTATACAAAAGCATTAGAACAAACCGGAAATAAAAAGTATTAAAACCAACCTATTATAGGAACGATATAAAACTGCACGCCTTAGTTATATGGCCCATAAGCTAATGATTAAGAGAGGAGGATACTGAGGAGGGAAAGGAAAGAAATGCTGACCTGAACATCACTCCATTCAACACATCTGAGGAACTTTGTGAGGGCCCTCTTCTCAGACATCAATGAGAAACGAAATTTCCACAGGAGCTGCCTCTCGTCACCACTCAAACTCCTTGTTGGCGGATATTTTAGAATTCTCTGTATTGACCTAACAGAAAAAGGGCAAAAAATGATATACCTCCAACTTATTAAAAAACAATACAGCAACAATGCTGAAACAAAAAGTATGGCTAAGTTAAGAAGACTGGTCCATCAATAAGATGCAACAAAATAAGATGATAATTAATTTAACTATTAAACTACAACCCCAAACGAGAAACATCTGTATAGTTATAGTGCATACCATAAAGTAGAACACAACTCCAGCCCATTAATAAGAAATACATGAGTATGTATGAAAGAAATTTTGACAAAAAATAATGAAAAACCTTTTAACTAACACATGAATCTTTAGAGTAAATTTCAAGCTTACTTTCTCTCGTTGGAGCTTGGTTTAAGATCCCTGTCAATGATACCGCGGGTTAAACTCCTTGCGAGTTTTAGTTGCTTGTGTTCAGATGGATTTATCTTTCCCAACTCTGGGTCCCAGACAGTAACAATTTCATTTGTTGAAGCTATAGGAGATGGTAATAAGAAATTTGCCCCTGATTCCTACATTCCATTAAATAAAGGTTAATGCTAACAACAATGAAAAACTAGGTATACATTTCAAGATACAATAGCAAACAGCTAAAATTCCATATGCATAGCCACTTGTCAGTGGAAAAACACCACCAATGTAATTATATAATAAAAGTACATTAACATCCAATACCTATGGTGCTCTTACTGAGAAAATATATTAATACTTGGATAATATAAACTTTAAAAACACATAACCGAATAGATATTCACAGTACTTGTATGATTTAAAAAATATATAGTTATATATCAGCCTAGGTAACTTTGATAACTCCAGAATAGTTGCAGATAGGTTACCTGGAAAACAACACGATGTTCAAAACTACAGAAATCAACAACCAGGTATAAATGCAAACTTCCATTTCTAGAGCTTTCACGTTCCTTTATTCTCTCCATAGCTTTAAAGGCAAGGCGGTCCAGCCAATCAACACATTGAATCTGTCCCCTCTCATACCTATTCACTAGCTTCTCCAAACGTTCCAACTCCCCACGTTCATGCCTGGGGACCTATAGGAAGATAAAATGTGAAATACAGAAATAAAGCTAAACTGTTTCAGAAAACTATCAAGGCAAAAAGCTAACTACCATATCAATAATTGCTTAAAAAGGTATAGTCAGAAACCTTTCCAGGAGTAGAAGTAGGAAATGACCCATCTGGTACTTTTCCTTTCCACAGCCTCAGCTTTTGCTTCCCTGTTTTGAGTTGCTTCTTGTTATTAAAGAGAAGAATTGTAGCACCACCAATCAACCCTTCATCTTTCCCACATGAAACATCCCAAACCTATATTTACGACAAGTAAAATGGTATAGAAGTCAAAGGGGAACAAAAATATATAATTAGTTATCAATTTATTTCAGTCTGCTACTTAATTATCAGTTAACATACAAGAGATTACGTAAAATCAATTGGCCTTGGGCCCTGGTCCTAATTGTTTAAGGAGTAATTTCTTTGACGATTCTTGGTATGAAGTGAAGTGAAACAGCTAACATACTGTTAAAGCAAGTTGTGAGTGACCAGTTAAGTCTCGATATTTAGTACTCAGAGTGATGAGTTCGTTCCAACAATATGATGGTCCTGAAGATTCCAACCTAGCAGAAGAGATAAAATTCAAAACATATAAGAATAGCATTGATCAAATTGAAGTAGAATAAATAAGTGAAGGTGAAAAACCTTGTCCTCGTGGGAAGGCCAAATGGAGCACCATCAATGTACAATGCGCACTCCACGTACAGCTCTGCTCTTCTCTCCTCTGTTGTGGGAGTGGGGTCAACATCTGCAGTGCAGAAACAACGGAATTGAAGATATTGATTGAAAAAATTAATTTCTCAGGAAACAAACGGAAAATTGGGATCGAAAGGTACCACAACTAGGGGACTTGGGAGGAGGCAGAGTGCCTTCTAACCTCTCGATCCGAAAGGTTACTGGGAGATTGATGTCGCAGGACAAGAAGAAACGGAACTCATTCCCGCTCATCTCTTCTAGGGTTTCAGGAGCTATGCGTTTTCATAATTAGGGTTTTCTGGTTTCGAATTTGTGAGAAAAATAGATCAAAGTTCGATAAAGAACGTAATTCGAAAGCAGAGTTTCTAAATCGAGGTCGCGTTAAGAGCAATGCAAACTCGAAGGAGTTTTTGCTTTGAGGAAGCAGAGGACTGAAGGGCGATCGGATGAAGAGGGCTTGGATCGTCTGCGGTTAGTCCTATGCTGGGTTTTCCTTGTCTCCCAATAATAGCCATCCATGTCTTTATATAAAAAGATCTCAGCGTTGAAAATACGCCACATCTATTATTAAAAAATAAAAAGCGTTAAAAATACCCACAACAAAATATGGAAACGGCCACGTTTTAGCGTCTAAAAGCTAGATATATACGAGCGGCTAAGATTAAAAGGTAAGGAAAACCCAGCAGAGAACTAACCTAGCAGAGGACCGAGGCCCTCGAGAAGGAGGGTTACCACGTCAGCTTGAAGCAGTTGGAGTTTTGGATCGTACTGGGCTTCCCTTTTGAGCCATCAGACAAAAGCCCAATTATAAGATTTACCCTATTTTTCTCCTTTTTATTAATTTTATGATTCACTTTTTTTTTTTTTTTGTAGAAGAACTTTATGATTCACTTTCAAGTTTAAACTAGAGAAAGTGAAGAAAAAAATTGAATTCCTTCTAGTATTTGATTAGTTGAAGAATGTAAAGGGAAAATATTGAAGAAGAAAGAAACACAGTATTCGTAGCTTTTTTTTTTTTGTCAACTTTCTTTCAAATTTCACCTATTTTAAAGAGAAAGTTTAAGAATTGATAAAAAAAAAAAATTTAAGAAGAACTCCAAAGAATAATCTTTTCTCAATTTTATTTTTATTTTTCTAAAATTATAAAATAAATAGTCAATGATACAAACACTCGTTACACACTATGGGTATGTTTGGTACATCGTATTAGGCTCTGGATAGGAATAAATAATCTATGTCAGTTGTTTGGTGTCCACTTGTATTATTTAATTACCTGACTATGTAAACCAGACTGGGCTTTTAATACTCTCCTTACCTGACTAACTAATAAACACACACACCTAGGATTAGATAATACACGCTTAAATTGAGAAAACAAAAACACGCTGAAAATCAACAGACGTTATTTTCATCTTCTTCTCCCTAGGGTTTTCTCTGCTATCTTCTCCACAGGTTCTTCTCTTCACTTTTCTCCAGGTATCCATCTCTCACTCTCTCTCTCTCTCATACTTTCTCCAATATGCTTCTTCTCTGTTCTTCTCTTTGTTTATATATTTCCTCTTCTATGTATGATGTCTAATTATCTCTTCTTATTTTTTCTTTTAAATTTATTCAATAGATTATTTTATTACATTTTTTTGGAAATTAGGTTATGATTTGTTCTTGAATAAAGATGTGCTTATATACTATGTAAAACGTATGATCCTAAGTTCTACAATTATGAGAATGAATTTCCTCATGTCCTCTTGTCCTATAGATCTTGGCAAAAACAAAAGAAAAAAAAATCTTGGTTGTATGAATCTTGCCAAAAATAATTTGTGTCATATGAATTTTAATTTTTACTAAGTTATCAAAGAATTAAAAAAATAGTCTGATCCGCTGCTATCCGACAGAGCACCAAACGCCTGATAATATTATGGATAAACAGTCAGTACTCTCCGGAATAGATTAATACTATCCGACAGAAATTAGTCAATACAGTCCGACGTACCAAACGAGCCCTATATACAAACGCATTCTCAAACACTGAATAAATACTTTATGCAAATCACTTATAAGTGGACCGATTTTTATTGTTATTTAGCATCTCACCTTCTTTTTCCATTTATTTTCTCATATGTCCTAATTTTTTTTTTTTTTTCAAAGTAGCATTGAGTAAGTTGAGGAAGCGTAGATTATAGTTTGAAATCATTTTCTTCTTTTTTCCAGCTTCACTAATAAACAAACATAGAGTAAATTAACTATTGGTCCAGTAATATTTCTCTCCAAAATGTTGGAAAGGTTCCAAATTTAAATCTCTTAATCCCCAAATAAAAAAAAACAAACAAACAGAATAAATAAAGTAAACTAAGGGAACAGACCAGAGTTTTGAACAGAGTACTTTGCTGGAGTCTGCATTCCTTTTTATACCATGTTTAACCTAAAATCTAAGTAAATTATTTTTGAAATGGGGCTCAATTATTTGACAAAGTTACAACTTACAAGTGAAATAAACCATAAATCTAATAAATTCAAAAAAAGGGAATCAAGACATTTATTACAACTCTCCTCTCCACCAACCCCAGAGCAAACCATTCATCCAAAAAGAGGGCAAAAGCAAACAACAAACTGATAAAACCATGAAAAGGAAATTGCTCAATATTAAGGTCGCCTGGGAAACTTTGAGAAATCTGGACGTCTACGTTGCATATATGCTGTCTTCCCCTCGTTACCTTCCTCAGTGCCATAGAAGATGAGTGTGGCATTTCCACCAAGTTCCTGCATTGGAAATATTGGTCAATAAGTTAACACATGCACAACATGATTGCTCTCAATGACAAAGTCATTTTATTGAGTAAGACTGCAGAGAATTCTATTAAATGTGTGATGGATGATAATTGAAGGTACCTGCAGTCCAGCATGACCATCGTCAACTGCATTAAGAGCTGATTTTAGCACCCGAATTGCAGTTGGACTGTTTCTTATGATTTCTCGACACCACTTCACAGTTTCTTGCTCTAAACTCTCTAGCTGAATATATAACAGTATAAAATAGTGAACATGAGCTTTGTCAAACTGTCAACCTATAATATGGTCTCATTGGATTTGAACTTTTGAGTGTATTTGTGTGTGCACACGCTAGATAAAAATAAAATGCATTCTTTTGCAATTATTCCATGAAGATGCCATTTATATTCATAGTACATAAGACACACCATCATCGGTGAGGTTCCACTCAGATTGAGAGCTGTGAACTTACTGGTACGATAATGTTAACAAGTCCCATTTTCTCTGCTTCAGTAGCTGTGTAAAACCTTGCCAGAAACCACATTTCACGTGCTTTTTTCGGCCCAACCTGTTTAACCAAAACCATTCAGTACTAAAGGAAGTCCACCACATACCCAGTGAGAGTAATGTGATACAGGTATTTGCATAACAGAAGTCAACTTCTTACCAAACGGGACATGATGGAACTCCCATAACCAGCGTCAAAGCTTCCAACCTGCAAAATGTACAAGTTGGGAGGGGTTTCCTTTGTTAGCACATGCCAAATTCAATCAGTTCTAGCACCTCGACTAAAGCTACTGTAAAAATAACCAGAATTATGGTTGACATAAGTACCTTGGGACCAGTTTGACCAAAAATAGCATTGTCTGCTGCAATGGTTAGATCACAGACCATGTGTAATACATGTCCTCCCCCAACAGCATAACCAGCCACCTGATATACCAAATAAAAACAATGGTTAATGTCTTAATGATGCAGTTCAAAATGGGATTATGTATTCACTAATTAATTTGAGTCGGTGGTAAAACCATATGGAATCCAATACTGGTGTTCTAACCATGTATATATAAATATAATTAACTTGCAAGGTTTAAGTTTTACAGCTCTCCAACCGTCCAACATCAAAGGCCTAAAGAGATGCAAAGTGGGTTCAGAAAGGCATACCATGGCTATTACTGGCTTTGGAAGACGACGAATCTGGACCTGTATATAGTAGTAAGAACAAAATGTTAGTTCACTGCCTAAAATTAAGGTTCAAAAAAATGTTCTAGTTAATTAGTGTGGCAGGACTAGTATTGCCTTGAACTAAAAGACGTTACAGAAAACAAACATTATGATTCACATATATACCTGGAGGTCTAAAACATTAAGACGACCAAAATTTTCATAATCAGAATAACCATCTGTCGTTCTCAAAGCCTGATCACCACCACTACAGAATGCCTTGGTTCCCTAAAACATCAGAACACCAACCAAACCAAACAGTGAAATTGACATAGATATGAGTCCATTGCCACGAAAATTTGGCATGTTTGACTTAGTGTTATGTTATGTATTTGCTGAAATTATACCACGTGTACAATCGTTAGAAAAAAAACATAGAGCTACTTGTACATCCATTTCCTTACTCAAATGTCGACGCGAAGGAGGTACCTTCCCAGTGAGAATGATGACGCCGACGGAACCGTCGTCCCTGGCATCGTTAAACGCGCGAATGAGCTCTTTAATCGTCTGCGGCCGGAACGCGTTTCTTCTCTCCGGCCGATTAATCGTAATCTACCAAAAACGAGAATTTTAGGCATCAAATCGATCTCAAGTCCAAATCAAACTCAGTAACTAGTCGTTAAAAATTAAACCTTTGCTATTGCTTCGTCAACGGCTTTCTCGTAGATGATGTCGGTGAAGTCTTCGCCGGACTCGTCCCGAGCACTTTCCCAAACAACTTGGTGAGTTGGGACTTCACCGTGAGTTCGATGGTAGCTGTCGTGCATGGAAGCGTTCGATAAAGAAATTGAGGTGCAGTTGGGAGATAAGTGGACCGGATTGAGATGGTTGGCAATGGAGGCCACTCTCCTAGTCATCGTGTTCATGAGCTCCTTCTCTGAGCTTTGTGCCATTGAAGGAAAGCTCGAAAAGGTCAGAAATTGGAGCTACTGGTACGTTAGTACTTGACCATGATATTGGAAACTTTTGAATATAAGCGTTGAAAACGAAAGCGCGGAGGACATTTGGATTGGATAAGTCGATAAGATAAGGCGGAGGCCAGCGGGCAATTTTCTAGAAACGGTGCGTTTCGTGGTGTTTCTGCTAACAGTTTAAACCTGGATCATGCGACGTCGTTTGGCGCTAAGGCAAAATTTCCATTGCGATTTGCAAACACGCTGTGTGGCTATGCGCATTCGAATTTCAGGAATCAGAAACCCGGAAAAGGTCAGAAACCCAACTTCTAAGCTTCATGTGTAGTTTTAAATTCATACCACTGTCATGGTTTTAAGTCTAATTGTGCTATTATAAAGTTAATCATTAACCTTATCGTTATATTTTACAATAATTTTAAATTGCAAATTGCAAGCTGGAATTGATGGGTGTTCATGCCACTGTCATGCTAGATTCCACTCCCTACTCCCTAATCTGTTATAACTTTCCATTGCTTGAATAAATTTCTTTCTGGGTTATTTTCCTTTTTGAATTTACACTGTATATGTCCGTAATGTGGTTATGGTGCTTATGTTGTTTGTAGCTTCTTCAATGCCCAATTGAACTTGCTTGCCTTTTTGAGCTGTAGACAATTCATGAAAGTTCATAATGTTGTTTTTTGGATGAATTTATATAGCACATTATATTTTATAGAAATTGACCCTGAACATGTCTTTCTCCTTGTATGTTCTCTTGTAATCACAGAGAGCTAAGAAAGAAGAATTCCTATAAACTAGAACTGACTGCCAAATTATACACACTATACCCATTACTCTCTGATTGTGTGAAAGGGGTCAGGAAATCATGCCGACCACACAAAGTAAATACACCATCAGATATATATACCTAGTACTAAAATCAACATGCATCATGATCTGAATTAACCCGGTTGCTCGAAGGCTTGCCAATCTGTAAACAAGGAATTGGGGGGACAGTGGGGGTTCTCAACTCTCCGAAAGTCTGCCAGCAGAAGGGATCATACATGTGATAGTGTTCTTGCAGTGGCTTCAGCTGTATGCTGTTTAGTGTTACGTCTACACACGGTAGGCTGTCACTACAGGCGAAGTGTACAGGTTTTACCGTATATGTCCCTCTTATTCTCTCGTAGGTGATTCCCGATAGAGCCACAGCGGATGTTTGGTTTTTGCATGTGCTTTTGTCACAGTAGAATTGGTCAATCACAATAGGAAGTTGAACTTCAGAAACTTGAATGTTTGAGAACAGCACTCCCTGAACAGACCCTGATCCACCCTGCACATTTAGAATTGGATTAGTAACTAATTTGAGGTGTTGGAAGAGCCCAGGTTTTGTACATGAAGAACACAATTCTTGAAGGCTGGCTCATTTCTAGCATTAGGAACTTCCTGGAGGTGTATAAACTACTGAGCAGAAATCGAGCAGCATCCCAATTTTTTTTTCTCTCAAGACTATTATGAATTCTGAAACTTTTATGTAGAAGAGATTTCTATGTTTGAAATGTGAAGTTTAACATGTTTACTTCCTGAGTGAGTCATTCAACAAGTCATCAAGGTTGTAAATCTTGGCTCTCCTTATCAGAGAAAAGCAAAAGTACCAGCCTTATTTTGTACTCGGTAAGTTTCTAAATCATGTTGGAATTGCGGATGGTATTTATACCTGCCATGTCTTGACTCTGACACCATTCATTGTATTGTGCATGATGATGTCTCGAACAGTGATGTTCGAGACACAGGCTTTGGTGTTATCCCTTCCTAAACTTCCGATGCTGATTCCATGCCCTGGTCCACAGTTCACATTGTGTACATATACATTTGTGCATCCAGTTTGTATGGAAATACAGTCATCTCCTGCACAAGTCATTAGAATTCAAGAGCTTTTAGTTTATTTATACTAGAGCTGTAAACCCGTGTTAGAATCACTATATCTATCCATGTTATACTAATTAGCTTTGTCTTGAGCTTGGTGCCTATTTCATGGCCTGTCCCTTGTCTGCGTTGTATATGCATAAATTTGGTTTTATAGTTTGTTTTTTATAGGAACAATTAATAGTGCTCAAAGTGTGAAATGCTATGCTTCACACATTTGCCTTATCTATTCTCTGAAGTATATGAGCCGTTATTTAAGCTGAACTGGACAGAAGGGAAGGGCATTCATTCTAGGCTTCTAGCATCTGATGAAGACAAAATAAAAATTGAGGGAACACAACAAAACAAGTGTTGTTGTCAGTGGCCTTTAAAGCCTAATCCTAAAGTGGATAGTCCACTGCTGATTTAGGGTGTGAAATGCATCATATAACCAGTGGCCACAATGTTTTGTATGCACTAGATTACTTATTGCCACCTGTCAAACTGTTAGTGGTCGGGGATTGTTGATCGATGGTGCCAATAGGCAGGATAAGATTGTCCATTGATTTTCTCAAATCATAACTAGGTACCAAATTAAGCTTTACTAACTTCTACACGTCCAGCGCACTGCTTTGAACTCTCAGTAAAAATGAAACTTGCATTTCATTTTTTTTTTATTAGATTTCGACACAGTGCGGCGGAATGTGTAACTTAGATGTAAGAAATTAATGTTGTGCATTAGAAAGTAAGGTAGGTGTGTAGTGTGTACCACAAGCGAGAGTGGTGGTGTGGATGAGCACATCCCTGGAGTTCTGAAGGTGGATTCCATCTGTATTGGGGCTATCGCCAGGGGACGAGACGCTCATGTCGTGGACCAACACCCCGACGCAGTTGTCAAACTTGAGGTGGCATTGGGGGCTATTCTGAATTGTTATGCCCGTGACTGTCGCGTTAAAACTCCCGTAAAACCTCAGTGCCTACGCAGCAAAAATACAACAATAATGTTACTCACAACTGCACGGTCAAGATCACAAAATAAGATCAGCTTTAAAGTGGTCCTTACTGTCGGTTTGACGCTTGGCATTTTCCCACCCAGCCCGCTCCTTATCTACCACAGAAATTTTCAGCAACGGGACGATGAGTTTAACTTGATCAACAAATTTAATTAATGTGCAATTGTAGTTGATAATTTAATTTAGTTTAGTTTAATTACCGGGATTGTGCTGTTTAATGGTACGATGAGTTTTAGTTCGTCGTCTATGGGGTCTCCATAGGGAGAGTCTTTCCACCAAGATGAGCCTCTCCCATCAATCATGCCCTTTCCCTGAACTGTTATTCCTCTTAGCTTTGTGAATTCAAGCCATTGAAACAGACCTTTACCCCAAGATGAGCCCGATGGAGCCACTATTGTGCCGTCCAGCTGCAAAATTTATAATTCTTGAATATCGGTTTGAGAATGCAAATTATAATTTCACCGATGTTAAGGACAATCGTTCACACATTGCAACTCAATAATGCATGTAAATTCCACTTCCAATTTCACATTTATCAATAATTGACGATCAATGGATGCGTGCATGAGCAATTGCTGAAAACAAAACTCAATTTCAAAACTCAATTTCAGAGTTGTGTGAATTGCTCTCTTCTTTTTTGGTTTTTTCGAAAAGAAATTATATGTTTTTGTTACTATGTATGTTAGTATGTATAATTGTTTTACCTGAAATAGGATGTTCGGTTGGCAATATGGGCCAGAGAAGGAGATGGGCCCCACAAGGAACACGTATTCAGCTGGAACAATCATCTTTGATGCCTCAATTTTACAAGCAGCAGCCCATGCAGCTTGAAATGCCTGCATTCCACCATAACAACACTCTTCGTTAAGTACGACAAAGCACAGTAAGTAACTTTACACGTAGAAATACGGTTGGTGTTAGTTTGTGCAGAACTGTATACAATAATTGTTGGAATCGTGACTCAACTGCCATAACGAGAACAAAATTTTTTCAGTGGGGCCCATAGGCCCCACCTGTTTGGGCTGTTCTGTTGTCTCTGCTCTTTGGTCTCTTTTAGTATTTTTTTTATTCACATATAATTGTTTGTATGTACACCTTGCATTTTCTCCTATAAAATTAAAACACTATAATAAGCTGTAATCATAATTAAAATAAAATTATTCAGTGGTTCGAGAAAAACGTACCCTCTCTAGCATATTTATAGAGGTGTCAAACGGATCAGGCTGGCCCGAGTACGACACAGCACGGCACGATTAAAATAGGTACGACACAACACGGTATAATTAAATGGGCCGGGCCGAGCTAAAGTTTTTAACCCATCAGGCATGGCACGGCACGGCACGAGCACGGGCATGAAATAGGCCCGAATTAGACATGACTATTTTAACATTGTTTTTTACATTTTTAAAAAACTTTTCAACAAAAATATTTAATTAATTATAAATAAGAAAAAAATATCATAAGATTAGTTTTATCACCATAAAAAATAAAAATAAAAAAAAGTTCATGGGCCGGCTTGTTTAAGACACGGCACGAGCACGAATGGCCCGCTGACCGTGCCGGACTTAGGTCTTAACTATATCGGCCGGCCCGAGAACGGCACGAAAGCACGATGGACTCAACTTAAACGGGCCAGCCCGGCCCGTTTGACACCTCTACATATTTAGGTGAACATTAAACAGGTCATCATTTATGTCTTCAAGTATTCTTTGTAGACTACTATATGATTTTACCATTAATTAATGAGAACTATAAAAATTAATTTAATTGACCAAATGCTAATTCTTAACGATAATTTGGGCAAATTGACCATCGAACCCATGCAACGCATGTCGTCTAAACCCAAAAGAAATCACGTGCAAGTTTGCAACTGGTCCAAAAGGCTGAAAATTTGCCAAAATAACTATTTTTGTTTCTACCAACAAGAATGACCAATGATTAATTGACTAAATTAATACCTTTCAGATTCCTTTTCTGATTAAGACCAGTCAATTACCTTACAGTTACAGCTATCAACATGTTGGAATTTCTGGTCACTTTCATGGAATTGAAAATCAAAGCTCAAATGGGTAACAAGATTATGAAGTTAATTAGTTCAATTAATTATTAATTAAGCAACAAAATATAATTAAACAATATGAGCACAATGCAATTAACGAACCTTTGTGTCATCGGTAGTTCCATCACCCTTAGCACCAAAATCTAGGACGTTAAAGGCGGAGCCAGCATTCTGCAGCGGGCTTGGTGGAGTGTTCGGCTTGGGGACCGGAGAAGGTGGCAATGGTGGTGCCTTCTTGTTATGAGATGGAGATGGTGGCAATGGGGCCTTCTTGTTATGAGATGGAGCTTTTGGTTTTGATCCACTGTGGTGTTGACTACTACTACTGCCGTGAGAGCTGCTTTTTCCTTTTTTCTTTGAGAGAGAAGCAGAGGAAGATCTGCTTTGCCTCCAATGCCTGCCTCTTCTACCCATGCAAGCCTCAAAATTAGATGACCATACAAGAAAGGCAATTACAAGCATGAATGTGAGGCTTCTCAAACTAAACCCACCCATTTTAGCTCAATGTGGTATGTGGATGAGAGAGAGAGAGAGAGAGAGAGAGAGAGAGAGAGAGCAGAGAGATCGAGCAGAGCGAGAAAATGTGTGTTTGTGAGGGACTGGTTTAGATAGCTAAAACAAGTGGTAAGCTGTGCTTAAATAGAAGGAGCATGCAGTCCGAAGCTAGCTAGCTTAATTACGGGACAGACATAAGCTGGGAATTAATTGAAACGTATAATTTTGATAATGCTAGGCATTTATGATTTTCATTCTGGCTTCTTCCAATTGGCTCTTTAATTAATTATCACGTTTTCTTTTTTGTGAATTATAGTTGGAATTTTTGCTTACCCCACAAACAGGGCCCATTCCATGCCACGTATGCCAATATCGCTGTTTGTTGCAATTGTCATTATTCAATTGCTTGTGCCAATCAAGTACAATTGTCCATTAATTAAGCATCCTAACCCTAATTGTGCCAATCTTCTACAATTCTGCTTGTGACAATATTATAAATGCAATTATCCTTTATTATTTTCCTGCATAATAATTTCTTTCAAAGTTTCCAATATGAATTTATGTCTCTGTAATATATGCATTAATTACTTTTTCTAGCTAGCTACTTACTTAATCAGTAATAATATATTGGCTTAAGTTGATTAGGAGATGTTGATGTAAAGCCAAAGCCAAAGGGGCACACGTGAGTGGGTCTATGTGTGTGAAGGCCCGGCACTGATTATAACAGCACTTTATGGTCACATGCAACGTTCACGGGCCACTCTTAATTTCTTGCTCAAATTCTAAACTATATATGCTTGCTAGCTTGAGCTTCTCCACAATATCCATACCCTTTCTCCTATTCAATAAATCATGCATTCCTATTTTCCCAAAAGGGCCAAATCTAGTGACTGATAGTTTGATAGAGAGAGGGATCTTAATTCCCAATAAAAGATCGAGTAAATTTCATATTTTTTGGATTCTTATTTTCTTAACAATATATGATTATGTAATAACTCCAAAATGAATTGTATTAATCAAATAAATCATCTGAAAGAACATCGATCCCATGCGCACATGGTTTTGCCTTTTCGGTTTAGATGGTATTCTGAAGGAAAAACAAAACAGTAAAACCATATCCAGGACCAAGAGTACAATTACAACTAATATATTATAATAATTTGTCACAAAACTTTGGAAAAAATAAAAAATTGCTTTCTTTCAAGTCACATGTTTAACATTTGATATGGTAAAATGCTTTTAGAGGAAGATAATTAATGAAAATAATGATTTGACATTTTATAAAATAGAAAGAAATTAAGATTGGGATACAGCGTGCAAAACTTTTGGCTTTACTTAAAATTAATAAATCTACTTAATTAATTAGGTGTAGTGGTACGTACTACGTACGATAATGGTGCAGAAACAGCATCAGCTTTGAGAATTGAGATTCTATGTGATTGAATTCAATCTCTGGAATATTTGTCATGCAGATCGAGAACCAAAGCTAGTCTTTCTGTACTTTTTTCTTGCTAATTTTCTTTTTCTATTTTGGTTCATGTAAGCTAGAGGCCTTTCACTCGAATTATAAGTCAACTGGACGTACGAGATAGAGGAATATTCAAACTGTTGTCATGAGTGTGAAAATGAAATGCTCTATTACTCTAATTAAAAACCCCCGATATGTAACCATTTTACATTTATCTTAAACTTTATTTACAGAGCCTACATCATAACTACATTTTTTTGCTTTAAATTTAACTAGCTAATTAAAGTATTTGAGGATCGAATGTATGCCTGAGCTTCTCAGAATTCTAAGAAAACGATGGGAGTGCAATTGGAATATTTTTATATATACAAAGAAGGAAAGAAAACATTATGCATGTAGATGATATCTCGATCGATCTGTTACTGATTCTGTTGTTGAATTAATGAAGGTGTATGGTGTATCATGACTCATCGGATGGAGCTTGGGGAAAAAACATGAGGCCACATGAACGTCCCCATCGTTGTTTTCTGTGGCCGTAAATTTACGGAAATGCCAGTCAGAGCTGATATCGATCGAGAAGTTAAAGTAGCTAGCATGGCATGCATGGACACCTCAATTTCATCACCCACACCACAATATTTAAGTTAGCTCTTCCTTGACCTTTTCCCTGCAGTCCCTTGCCTCTATAGATTTAATTCCCACCATCAATTAATTAATGTTATCTCTCTCGTACATTATATATATGTTTGATACAAATGGTACACAAAATACAAGGAAATAAATGTGGATAATAAAAGATACCGAATTCGGATTTATATCATATATATGTTGATCTTTTTAGTGTCGATTTTGTATTTGTATTCAAAATTATTGACTTTTTTATGATTATAATTAGGGAGACTTAGAGTCTTTCTTAGACTAATACTAGTAATGATTTAGAGTTTTTAATTAAGTTCTTTTATTTTTTTCTTTGACGGCTTTATATTATGCTTTAACTTCAAGATTTTGGGCTTCGCTCAAAATCTTAGAGTTAAAACCTAACATGCAACCTTTACAAAGTCCACTTTATACCTTTAAAAAGAAAATACTCTTCAAATTAGGGAAGAACTTTATTATGAACAGAGACGAATCCAGGATTCCTAACTTGGGAGGTCATGTTAGGTGGAGCTTAGTGCTGCGAAGCGGCGGCAAAATTTTTTAGGGACCGAGCAGGTGACCGGCTTCGGTGGTGGAGGTTGGGTTAGTGGGTTGGATCTGTGTGGTGTGGGTTTTGGGAAATTTAATTAAGGAAGAGAATAAAAGTGACTGAGTAAGGAGTACACTGCACACACACACACAAGTTAATAAATTCTAGAGATTTTTTTGTCTCGGAAAAATTCTTAAAAATATTGAGCAGGTGAGGTGTTGAAACCATTTGGCCATTTTGTTTTTTTCTTAAATTGATATTTATATGTCATATATTAAATGCTCTTAACAACGTCAATCAGTGTAAAAAAACAAAACAAAAATTTGCCTAGAGCCGAACTTAAGGGTTTAGTAATATTAACAATCAACTTAAAAAAAAACTTTTTAGTTAAAAGGGCTGCTCCACCAACTGGTATTAGCCTATTCCAATTGGTTTCCTTTTCAACTAGGCCCAGCCCACGTAGCCTTAGGTCAGCAGTATTCGCCTCTCACTCTTGATCTCTGTTCTCTCACTTTCTCAACTCTCAGCTCTCACTCTCTCTCACTACTCACCAGGCATCCAAATCATCACCACCCCCAGGCTAAGAGAAGTGAGGCCGTAAGGGTCACCGTCTAGATAAGGGGGGTCGCTGTCCAGAGAGATGGGGTGTTGTGGGCTTCTCTGCTGGCCGCCGGGGGTCGCCCGACCCCCCACCTTTGTATGTGGATCCGTCCCTGATTATGAATTACAAAGATTATCGGTCTACATCTAAAAACTGTTTTTCTAAAGAATTTAAGCCTAATTATTTCTTATAATTATACAATCTTACTAATATGATGGATAAAATATAAAGGACAAATGAGAGATAACACATCTAAGAGTTGTATTTACTTTAATTTTAATATAAATTTCACTAAATTATAAACTTAAAATGCTTAATCTTTAAATCTACATTGTTTTTTACATAAGTACAATACAAGTGCCAATAACAAGAGATTGCAAAACGAGATATATAAAATAAAATAAAAATGGAAACAAGATCGTCTTTATTAAATTAAAAAATGAAAATTAGGATCTTAGCAATTAGCAATTTAGCATATGCCAATTGCCAACTCTTCTTAATTTGTAGCATTAAATCAAATTTGTACTGAAAACCGTTAAAATTAGTATTTGCTGTCATGGCTTTTGTCCTTGCACAATATTGCTTTCCGTACCCAATTCTCAAGGACCAAAACTATATTCTTAATTTTTTCAGATCGAGGAATATTAAACATTAAATTACATGCGAAATTATTTAATATATGTTGTTAGTTCTTACATATACATAATGTGGAAGAACATACGTACACATATACACCACCTGTGACATATCTTAATTAATTTTTTTAATCCCAATTTGGTTGGTTTGAATGGCATATTTTAATTTGTGACAACTATGATCACTGTTGACCTGACAGACTTGTGAATACATTGTAAGACACTTGGAAAGAGGGGTTTGTACATATGACCTTCTTAGCCGTCTTTTTGTGCTTTGCTGCATTTCATGCTCGTGAACTTTGAGTAGTCCTCTCGTGAACCCAATGCGTATTCTAGACATGATTAATTGATTGATTAGCGTTCCTTCAATTCTCTTTCATTATTAATTTGAGAGAACATGTTTCAGTCACTGCCCGAGGGATCAAAATTTTCATGCATCAATTCATACCCACAACACAACCTCTTAACTTATATATAACCTGACTAACAATTACATATATTAATTGCATGCTTGCCCACAAAGATTGCATAGAGATTTGATACACTTTGTTGTCATATTCAGTGTACTAATCTAGCTATTACACAAACATGGTTAATTGGTCCAAAGAAGGAGATTACACAAAGCATAGTTTAAATCTTGGGATTAAAGCAACAACTTTTTTTTTGTTTTTTTGTATTTGGACTAAAGCAACGACTTAAGCGTACTTACTCTGCAGATAATGAGTTAATTACTTTCTATAAACATTGCTTTTCCCTTTGTGACATTAAGACATGCAAATGATTAATTATGAGATGAAAAGGTACTTTTGGACCACCTAATTGAACATTTGCTACAAAAGAATGTATGATGCATCTAGCTGATCTAGCTACAAAAGAATGTATGATGCATCAATGTCACAGACTCACAGTGGGTCCAAATTAATTAATCCCAGTGTGGGATCTAAAACAGAGAAAAAATGGGAAAAAAAAAAAAAAAACCATATTACCCTGTAAGAATTTCAACATCAGTACATCACCATCCAAATTATATGTTAGTGGTGACACAGTGTGGAAGTGCAACAGTTGAGTTGGTCCTACAAATAGCAATCAGTAATGACCCGATTGAAAGAAATTAACTTGCAAGCAAAGGGTCACGGATGTTTCTATATGAAACATATATAATGAACGATTTCATCAATCAATTAATATTTTTCACAAAGAGCAATGCAATGCAATATCTGATCTGAAAGCTTCCCCAATGGGGGTTTCTCATTGTTGCTGCTGCTGATGATGATGCTGCTATAGTTATATATGGGTGGTGTTGTTCTGCATGTGAATTTTGATCAGTTAATTGGAAAACTCATTTTATTAAATTTAGAAAGACAAAGTGCTTTTGTCCCCACCCTTTTGTTTGTACACATTTCAACCTCAGTTTATGGCCTACAGAAAAAAGCCATATTCTAGCCACAATCACGGATCACTTTGCCCCTCATCAGATCATATATTGTTTCTTTGGGGACAACATCTCAGAGACCTTTCTCTGTTGCTTCTTCTTCCCTCTGACTTCAGACTTAGCATATAATGCATGATATGCCACATGACCCTTAATCAAAGGCATGTATATATATGTATATTATATATATATATATATGTGTGTGTGTGTTTTTTAACTTTTTACAGAGTCACAGAGACAATAAATTGGGTTATGATTATGTGCACAGTGCACTACTGTGCATACACATGTGCCTTCCTGTTGTGCAATCTGGAATGTATCAGATTCAGGTTTGATGCAATCAAGCAAGTACCATCAGTACGATTCACCATCTAGAATGTGCAGTTAAAACTAAAGCTGCAATAAAACGGATGGGAAAGTTCAAAAAAAAAAAAAAGGACAAAGGGCTTTTCCATTTGCTAATTTATAGCAAGTGATTTGTGAATCTAGTAAAGGAAAGGGTTTGACAATTTTATCTTCTTCCATATACTTACCTATGCATTGGGTACATTTGTAGTTTTGCATTAAGTGGCCACCCTATCATCTGAAAAAAGAGTGTGGCCTAAACACTCTTCGAAGTCCCGAGCTTGTCTGCTGCCTAACATTATTAGAATGGACCCAAGTCAGGAATAAGTGAATATATGAGATAAATTCAGACTACGGACACAACCACTAAATGTTAGAAACTAGTCATCTTGGTGGCCCCTTGCTTCATTTGGAAGTTCAATTTCTTTTTGTCTCTCTCATTAATACTTTAAAGTCCAATCTCATCTAATATGGATCTGTCAAGTTTTATATGGATGGGCACTCTATCGAACCCACTTGGCATCGGATTCTACTCTCGAGCAGTTTGATATACATTGTTGGCTCATATGTATCCTGAAAGTTTAAGTTTGTATAATTCAGTATTTGTCAAAAAAAACAAAAGTAGAGAACGAAAGGACAGTACTAAATGAAAATTTTCATTTTCATCTCTAACATATCACAATCGGAGGAGCTGTTTGATGGTTGTGTCACAATTGATCTTAAAATAATTATGAGGCGACAACACGAACAGTTCACAATAGTTTGTTTTTCTTCAGATTGTGGATGTACAGGTTTCAGCATACGACATCCAAAATCAATCCTCTATAAAATTGCAGCCTGGACCACAGTGTTCAGAGTCCGGCATATGTAGTAGGCTGTTAACAGACTCCAGAACTTCGTGAACAAGTCAGTGATTGATTCTTTATGATGCACATGCACAGCTTCTATTTAGCATTTAAGTTCCATTGCTGCAGACAAAGCTTTTGGTTAGACTGGTTGGGTTCTGAATGTCATTATGTCCAATAATAAATCACAGTTTCAGTTGACTGGATTCCAATATCCAAGTGGTCCTTAATTGTCATTATTTGCAACTAGTGTCTAATTGTTGCTATCCCAAAAATGAAATACATTTGATACCATGTTTGAATGGTGATGGGCTTCTTTTTTTTTTTCATTTTGGGCTGGGGACTCATTATCCCTGAAATTTGGTATCGGCCCAGGGGGGCTTGGGCCTTCTTGGGGCTAAAATTGTCATAGAAATGAATACTGCTGACTTTGACTAGAAGATAGTACCTTAATTAGTTTCATTATAACTATATAACTATATATGATTACACTGTCCGCAACTTCCCTTAAAATTTGACATGGTACCTCAAACCTCCTCCAAGAATCTTACATTACTAGAGAGCAATCTACAAGCTCATTAACCCTGTTTAGTATACTATCAAACAGTTTTTTTTTTTTTTTTTTTCTTTTTGGGTATATTTATCAAACAGTTATTTGATTATGTGTATATAGGGGAGCTAAGTCAGAGTTCAGTATGCATAATATTCTCTGTGCTGGAATCTGCAAGCTCAGCTTGGGCTGTCTGATCAATGACTATGTAGTCTTTGTCATGGGAACTTAGACAATCTGCTGAAGGATGCACAACACCATACCCGAAACCTTCAGCGGAGTTGCAATATGTCTCCACCATGCCATCCTTCATTTCTAAGTTGACGTTACTCAGGACTAGGTGGCTGCATGGAACTGTGTCACTGCAGGCAAATTTCATGGCCTTCTCACTCTTTGTAGTTCCGGTAATGTTCCGGTACATGATTTGGCTTATTTCCACAGCTGATGTCTGAGATGTCGAGAAAAAGAAAAACAAGTCACAATTAACAGAAATTTTGATGGGATGACTTAAATACTCATTGCCTCAAATATTTTGGTTATGGTCAGTTTAAGTCAAGAGTTGGGAGTTTATGCTATGATCAAAGTCAAATGGCAGAGACCTCAGAGATGAATGAAGGAAACTTGGAGCATTACCTGATTTTTACAAGCTTTGGGGGAATCACAGTAAAACTGATCTATGATGATGGGGTTTGATACATCATCCATCCTCACATTTTGGAATCGGACTCCACGAACATAACCGGAACCTCCCTATACATGGACACCCATAGGGGGAAAAAAAGGAAGAAAGGAAAATTGGTCATTCTCATCATAAGAGTATTGACAATGTTACCATAAGAAAAATGTCTCCAATTAATAGCTTAAAAACCTGCCAAGTCTTAATCCTGAGGCCATTGGTAGTCTCCCTGAGGACTGCTGTCTCCAAGACCACTTTTGTGACTATGCCAGTGGAGTTGTCCTTCCCAAGGCTTCCGATGCTAAGTATCAGAATTTTGTACCAATAAATACAATGAAAATAAAAGTTTCAGTCATACTTAAATCTTAAAGGAAGGATGATTCTTTTGAGCCTGCTATGTGTCTCTTTTGGGAGATAATGGGACCCACAAACTATAGGATTAGTGTACAGCAAAATTAGATGGTACCTGATTCCATGTCCTGGTCCACAATAGATTCTCTTCATCTTAACATTGGAGGTAGCATTGACAATTGAGACGCAATCATCCCCTGAATATCATATTCAAAATCAACATGAAACACAATGGTCAGTATAATTTCTTGAAATTTTCAAGTGCCATGTGGTTGTGCATTCTTCACTTGGAGAAACTTAGTCATGCATGTGTGGGAATTTTATTCAAAAGTACGTGAACTTGTTTCCCTTGCTTAATGCTTGGTTCTTGACTTCTTTCAGTTGTCATTTGTATGTTATCAACTCCTATCTTGTAGGATGATATTCCTACTCCGAATAACCATTTTGCATTCCAGTTACTACTTTTGATCTATGAAAATAAGATGATAAGAAATGATATTGAAGCAAGTTTGAGAACCTGTTCCAATATAGCAGTCTTGGAGAATCACATTAGTAGATTGAGTAATATGGATTCCATCAGTGTTGGGACTGTCTCCTGGAGCCGAGACTTTGACTTCAGTAACTTGCACGGAGTCAGACCGAGCGATAATGAAATGCATCTGTTGGCTGTTCTGGATGGTGAGACCTTTTACCTTTATAGCTGAGCTTTTATCAATAGTCAATGCCTGCAATTAAAACCTCAACTTAAATTCTATCCAGTGATCCTGGTCTCATATCATTTGAATGAATTGTTTTCTGGGAGTATTGTTGTAACTTGTAATTAAGGGAAAGGTACTTACTGTTGGTGCTCCTCTGCAAGGCTGTAGAAAAGGGAAGAGACAGAGAGATAAATTTATGTCAATGTTTATTTTTTGAATTCAAGTACTTGGATACAACAGAAACTATAAAGTTCCAAAAATTTACATTTGTCTTGTTCTTCTTGCATGATGAGGCCCACCATTTACTGCCTGAGCCATCAATAACTCCATGCCCTTGAAAAATGACTCCCGTCAGTTTAGAGAAATCAAGCCATGTTCGTGAAAATTTTGGATCCCAGTTATTTGGCTCATCTGGTGCTACTACTGTTCCGTCAATCTGTACATCAATTAAACCACAGTATGATCTTATCATTGATGATGAGAATGAAGATGGATTATAAAGAGTTATTGTTACAAAACAGATCTAAGGAGGGCAGATATTAATTTGGACATGAATATTTGTATTACAGATTACCTGGATGACTAGACTATCTGCGCATGGCCCTTCAAATTTTGTTGCATTTACTAGATAACGGCGTTCTTGGGGTACCAAGAAAACTGCTTTTTTTGTATTGCAAGCAATATCCCAGGCTTTTACGAAAGCCTACAAATAATGGCATTGTAGAAGAATAAATGCCAACAATTATGGTCATAGAAGCTCGTTCAAGTAAATGAAGTGCATTTGAATGACAAAGAATGTCCAGATATACAACTGTGCATGCTCACCTGAGTATCATCAGAAACTCCATCTCCAACTGCACCAAAGCTATCCACGTTAACAAGAACCTTGCTACCACGTTCACTTGTCCATGATGGGATCTCGAAAGTGTCCACCTCATTGTCTTCCTCTATGTCAAAGCTTTCAAGCTCATCAAGCTCATCAAACATGCCAATGTTGTCATATACCATGTTTCCTGCAACTCCATAAACTGCTATCAACATACCAAAAAAGGAAAAAAGGAAGAATTTATCCATGTTTGTCTCTTCTGGCTGTTTTGCAAGATTGATTGATTTGTATAAATTTCAATGAACAATGGGTTATAATTTATATGTGTAGATTAGTACATGGAAATGAAGGGTTTTGTGGGGTATATGGCTTGGCTTGAAAGTAGATGAAGATGTTACATTTTCAACAAGCCCACACTTTAAGCAAGGGAAAAATTTTGTTCTTTGCTTTACTCCTAAATCAGTACACAAAAATACACTATCATAGTGTTCATGGATTCAGTCCTTGGCATCTCTTTCAGGATAGAAGGAAAGTAAAAATGGATCGGCAAAGTTGGGCAATTTGAATTTAATGTATTTGAAATAAAACATTAATATACAGATACAATATATTGTAATCGTATAACAAAATTAAAATGCATTTCTTTATAAGAAAAGAAAAAGAAAAGGTCAACGGGTTAGTTAGACCAAACAGGGTGACAAATATACATATATTTTTCTATTCACTTCATGCACACCTAATGCTTCACCCAATAGAAAGCAAAAATACAACAATAATAATAGTTCTATTTAGAAGATGTAGACCTCACAAGAAGGGGACCAGCTTCATGAAGATATAGCTGAAAGCACACTGCTAAGGCTCTGGGGTCAATGAACAATCCGATCAGCTGGCTCCATCATTCAATATGCTAACAGTGGCGGTTACTGTTTACCTCCACCAAACTACGGCCTATCTCCCTTGTCACTTTCCGTGCTATTGCACATTCTCTGATTTGGATAGCAGTGTCAAACTCTCCAATTTCAGAATAGAAGTTTGAAGCTTGCAACCAAATTGCAGGGTCTTCTGCCTCAAGCTTCAACAAAGTTTCTACTATTCGCCTTCCCACTGTTTCATTCTTGTGTACCCTACAACTCCGCAACAATGAGCTCCACATCACACAGTCACCATTCCCTGGTGCCTGCTGCAGCAACTCTTCAGCTTCATCTAGCAAACCTGCCCGGCCTAAAAGATCAACCATACATGAAAAGTGCTTTTTGTCCGGCGAAATCCCATATAATTTTTTCATTGAATCAAACAGTAATCTTCCCTCTTTAACCAGCCCAGAATGGTTGCACCCACTTAACACACCCAAAATTGTCACTTTATCAGGTTTCAGACCCTTTGTGGCCATTTCTTGAAGCAAATGAAGACCTTCACTTCCGATTCCATTTTGGGCGTATGCATGGATAATCGAGGTAAAACAGATGACATTTGGTGAAGGAAGTTCTTCAAAAACCTGGTGAGAAAGCTTGACATGACCACATCTTGCATATGCATCGATCAGTGAACACGAAACCGCAATATCAGATTCAAAACCTGACTTTATTGCACAACAATGCAACAACTTGCAGCTGCCCAAACTTGTCAGAGCGGATACTGATAAAGCTTTCAGGGACGTGGATAGAGTAACTTCATCAAGACCAATTCCATCATCAACCATCAAACCAAACATCTCCACCACATCCCCAATAGCACCACAGTGCAACAAAGAGGTCATTAATGAATTACAACACTCCAAAGTTCTCTCATTGACAATTTCATATACGGACACCGAACTCTCAATGTCACTGCATTTCCCATACATGTCTATTAGAGCAGACTGAATATGAACACTCCCACCGTGATCAAAACCCGATTTCACAACGTAAGAGTGCATCTGCTTTCCAAGTTCAATATTCTCAGTCCTACTAGCCAAATTCAAAAACCCAACAAATGAACGGATTGATGGCCTCTTCCCCCAAAACTGCATACTAGAAAATAATTCAAGAGCATCAAGCAGTAAACCATTATCAGCATAGACCCAGACAATTGAATTCCATGAAATCACATCCTCCATTGGAATAGCTTCAAATGATTTTTTTGCATCAGTCAAGCTCCCACAAGCAGAGTATAAATCCACCAGAACATTGGCAACAAATATATTCGATTCTACCCATCCATCCATAACAACACGGCAATGTAGCTGCTTTCCTTCATCTAAGAGCCTCCAATTACTGCATCCGCGAATCAAATAACAATAAGTAAGCCCATTTGGCTCCACACCATCCAATTTCATCCTGGCATGCGTACCATATAGCTCACCCGTTCGACCAAGTGCACAAAACCCACGTAACAACAAATTCCATGCGGCTAAGTTTCGCTCCGGCAACTCATCAAACAACTTCAAAGCTACATTATCCAGTCCCATATGCAAATAAAGGTCAACAAGAGAGCTCCCCACAAACAAATTCAAGCTCCATCCAAGGGAGACAACTCTGCAATGCACTTGAATTCCTTCTCTATAAAACCCTGCGTCGGTACAAATACCCAAGACTGAAGAAAACGTAGACGCACTCTCTCTAATTCCTTGCGAAACCATTTCACTATAGAGGTTAAAACACTGTTCCGGAAGCCCATATCGGCCATGCCCAGAAATGAGCAAGTTATAGGTAACAACATCGTACACAGGCATTTCGTCGAACAATTTGAGGGCATAATTTAACTGCCCAGATTTGATCAAGTTGTCTAATTTTCGGTTGTTGGCGTAAACATGTTCATGAGCATTGGCTTCAAAGTAGGAGTCCAAAAGCAGAGGTAAGGTTGATGAAGCTATGGGTATGTTACAGTTTGGTGCAAACGTTGTTTTGGTCCGTACAGAAGACAGTGACAGTAACCTAGTAATTCGCATTGCCCATGCGCCTCTCTGAAGTAAAATTGACATCTGATTCTGAATATCTTAATTGGATTTAATTACCCTTGAAAGGGATTTGGATTATATATACGTGTAAGGCAAGATGCGCTAATAGAAAGTAGAAACCTTCTACACTTAACGGCTTTGCTTTGCTTGGAAATTGCATTTTATCAGTACAATTCCCACAAGATACAGTAATGTAACCATCAGCAACTCCCATATTCAATCCAAAAATTTATTGTAAAAGAAACTCAATTCATGTTTAGAAATTAATGCTTGTAATATGCAGATGAAAGACCCAAGATACATTTGAGAAGAAAAGAATAAGTACCATCACAAGATAGAGCTGGATTTTTTTTCACATTGATGGCACTTCCTGGACAATAGGACAGCCATTTCACTCACCAAAAGGCAAACAGCAAACAACAAGTTCATACAGATTATTATACAATTATAATGATATTGACATTTGACACCATTGATTTACAAAGAAGCATTCAGATCATAACACTAGTAGCATGTTGCTGCAATAGCCTCCAAAAGTGAGGCCGCAAAGCGCATCTGAGTTTCTTCATCAATTCTTGAAAAGAGGGGAACATGGACAAATAGAGATTTGTGACCCTTTTCTTCTGCAAAACGGAGAGATTGATAGTAGACATAATTGCACACGAAACGTCCTGCATCATCTGATATTGCAACATCATATCCTTTCTTCTTCAAGATCTTAAGGATTGCCTCAATCGAGCAACAAGTCTTCAAGAACCAAATGGTGGAAAAGTTAGCCCACATGAACACTTTTACAGAGAGAAGGGGGGAGAGGGATTGCAAGAGCATGATAAAATTTTTTGGGTGGTGAGACATTATGACAAGATCAATGATTAGTGATTCAATTATGACTTCAACAATATGGTAGCATTAATTTTTTTAGTATATAATTTTACGTAAAAAACTTCCTAGGGTAAGCAGCAGTTCCCCTTTCAATTTTAATTAGAACTAGTAGAATTACTGACAAGACTATTTCATTTCAACCATAACTCATCTAACACTTTATAGGTTAGATAAATTAAGCACACTGATATGTTGACATTATCATTACATTCTACATCTCAATATTAAACCCCGCATAATGAAGCCTTTTCATCAGTTGCTTATATAAGAAAAAGCAGCAGTTCTGCAAAATGTTATTCAGAACAAAGTCAAATTATATATTAAAGTTGCTCCTAAGTATTGACACCTGGAAGCTAACAGCATATCAAAATTTTCACAAGGAACATTCATCCATTATAATGATCAATGAACTGCGAAATATAAAATTATAAATTTTTTATCTTTATAAATAAAATTCCAAACAGATTATACAAAGTACCTCTCTAGCTCGAGAGGTTTCACCATCCTCAGGGATTATTGGGACTTGCTGGAAAAAGAAAAGAAAATTAAGTTTAACAATATGAGTGATAATATAAACCTTGGTAAATAAAAAAAACAATAGACCATTAAGACAGAAAGAACGATATCCACCTGAGGTTGCCATCCTAACTCATCTGGACAGCGGAAAGTGGCTTCGTTTACTGCTTGCCGCTCAATAGCAAATTTTAGAGCCCCACTATTCACCCCGAAGTGAAGCTGAAGAAGCAATGAAAGTAAAGTGTTTTAATAAAATACTGGGGAATGCCACTAACACATGCTTCTGCATAATCACTCTCCTTTTTAAATGTCATTTGCAAACTGTTCACGATTTATAAAAGTAGCTTATAAATCATTGTTCAAAACATTTATCTACAAAGCAACAGAACCTGACAAGAAGCCTATAGTGAGGCAGAAAAAATTTATGGCAAGTATGATATCAACGTCTTAGTTCTATTCTTCAGCTAATAATATCCTATGATGTTTTAATTTATGACAGGGGAGTGGTTATCATGGTAGTATAATGGACTGAACTGGAAGGTCCAGTGGATTACATGATTAACAAAAGCAGCTAAACAATCAGAGACCAAAATGTCTTCTCAGTCCTCACAAAGCAGTCATGCTACTTTAAGGAATCCTGGAGAATACCATTGAAGGACAGTCTAACTCCAGAGGATCTTTTAAAAATTCTTTTGGAACCAATGAGTTTTCAATATCCCAAACATGTCCAATTTCTAGGCTTCATTGAAAGGCAGTCAAGGAATACCATTTAACTTTCAAAATTCAAGTGCAAAAATTTTCAATTCTGGCCATTCAAATCCCCAAAAAGAAATTCAAGTTTGCAATCATAAAGGAGACACCGACCCATACAACTTGTTCATTGGGGGTATTATTCGTCCTTGAAATGCCAGACTCCATGGTCTTGTAAAGAGCGGGAAGTGCACCATCTCCTGCAGCTTCAAGAACAGTGCAGCTGCCAAGAGTGAGCCCAGCAGGCAATCCTCCTCTCTTTTCAACAAAGCCCCTTAGATTGTTCACTATAGTCTCTGTGGGATTCTCAGCAACCCCTTGGAACTTCTTGAACCCACTCACATTAATAACCACATTCTTTGGTCCTTCTGATCCCATTTCCTCACTCCCCACTTGAATACAGTTCCCAATCTTCGATAAACTCCACCAACACCGATCTACCTTATCAATACACAAAAATTAAAACTTTCAGTGCAATTGGACAATAACCCAACTTTTCTTTTTGAAAAAATCTAAACGTTTTGTTGAGGAAGAAAACCCATAAAAGATTTTGTAATAATCAGGTTAGTTCACTAGTGATTTAAGCACCAAACATTAAATATCACTAAAATTATATGCTTAGGTAAAAAAGATGGAAAATAGCATTGGAATTGTCAGTTGACCGATTAGTATTTCTTTACAAAAACAATGAAACAGGTCAAAAGATGAAAATATAAAAGAATAAGGCATAAATAATGTTTTGCAGACCTGGATGAGCAGACCTTGAAATTCAGGACGGAGCTCTCAACTCTGTGTCAACTTGTGAAGAATGAAAATGCCCTCAAATGGTAGAAGAAAGCAAAGCTGGCTTTGGCTTCTTGAGCCTTTTACTTTGCTGTGAAGAGACTAATTAATTGCCATTTGCTCGTTAATCTATTACGAAAATGCCATCATAATCCCCTGATCCACTCATCCACTATGCATAATACTGCCTGAGCAGACGGTGGAGTACGTCATCAGGTCTTTAATTAGAGGGCTGCTATTTGCACACCCTTTTTTTTTTTTTTGCACATCTTTTTTCTCTTTTTTTCTCCTACACACCCCATACACTTACTTCAAATTCAAAATCTCTCAACACACACCCAACCCATTACTAAAATACCCTCATTTCATTACACACCCTTCTTTCTTTTCCTCTATTTTTTCTCACATTCACACCCCCCTCCCCCTGTTTTTTTTTTTTTTTCTTCTTCTTCTCCAGCCAGCCAGCCAGCCCCTCCACCCAACCAGCCAGCCAGCCCCTCCACCCAACCAACCCAGCCCCTCAACCCCCTCACCCGACCCACCCCTCCCTCCCTCCCCCTTCGGCCTCCCCCCTCCACCCAACCCACCTAGCCCCTGCACCGACCCCCCCCGCAGCACCACCTCCTCTCTCTCTTCCCCAGCCCACCCCAACCCAGCCCCGACCACCCCTCATAGCCCACCCCAGCCCCGACCCACCCACTCAGCCCCTCACCGGACCACCTCATTCCCTCCCGCACCCCAGCCCTGTAGCAGCAGCACCTCCTCTCTCTCTCTCCTCCCGCGCGCAGCTGCGCATCCGTTCGACACTGGCCCGCCGAAAATGTCACACTCGTTCGGCAGGCATCCGCCGAACGATGTGAGTGTTGTTCGGTAGGTACCCACCGAACATCAAGGACCCGTTCGGCAAGTGCCCGCCGAACCAGCTACTAGGAGAGAGAGAGAGAGAGAGAGAGAGAGAAGGGCACGCCGGTGGTTGGAAGCCGCTGCGCGCGGTGGCTGGAGGGCTGGGGTGGTCGGGGCTGTGTTGGGGTGAGAAGGGGCAGGGCTGGGGTGGTCGGGCCTGGGTTGGGGTGGGCTGGGGCGGGGCTGGGGTGGTCGGCAGAGATGGTAGAGAGAGGGAGAATGGTGGTGGGCGTGGCTGTGCAAGCTTGAGAAAGATGGAGAGGTGTGTACGGGGGGGGGGGGGATGGGAATGGGGTGTGTGGGTGAGGGGAGGGTTAAAGTGGTATTTTTCTTGAGGCTTTTTTTTTTTTTTTCAAAAGGGGTGTGCAAAAAGAAAAAAGAGGGTGTGCAAATAGCAGCCCTCTTTAATTATTAAAGTCACCGTTGGCTTAAGTACTACGAGACGTGGCAGCCGCTAATTGGATAGATTAAAATGCAGGGAACCGTTGATCTTGAGACGGACGAGGGCTTGATTTGCAATCAGATCATGATAATGACAACAAAACGACGACGTGGTGATTCGTCGTTTGGTTTTCAATTAGGGTTATAGAGAGCGATAGAGGAGCATACGAGCGATAAGAGAAGCAAACGAGAGTTGACTGAGTCTGAGAAAATGGGGAAGCTACCGGTGAAGATGAAGGCAGTGGTGTACGCGCTGTCGCCGTTTCAGCAGAAGGTGATGCCTGGGCTCTGGAAGAATATCCCGGAAAAGATCCACCACAAGATCTCCGAGAACTGGCTCAGTGCCACCCTCCTTATCACCCCTCTCGTCGCCACCTACTCGTATGTATTTTTTCGATTTCTCTGTCTTTTTCAACCGATTGAAATTAGGGTTTTCATTAACTTCACAAATGGGCAACTGGGTCATAAGTATACTGTTGAAATTTGTGGTCAAATTGTTGCATTTAAGACTCAAATTGATTATGTGTAGCTTTACTTTAGCAGTAGAAGGACAAAAATGCATCCGATGAATTTGGGGGTTGTTAAGAATTAAGATCAGCTGCATCAGTAGATCCTGTGATGTGAATTTTGTTATGGTGGATACTAAAATTGATTCAAGTTTAACTTTTGATCATAGCTTCTCTCTCTTCTTACTACGTTTCATTCAAATGCTGTATTTTGATTTTGGTTTTTTCTTTTTGGGTATCTTGGATCAATTGGATGCAGGTATGTCCAGTATTACCAAGAGAAGGAGAAGTTGGAACACAGGTACTGAAGGTGTGCCTTGACTTTACCAAAAGAGCTTGGAAGTTTTCATGTTAGCTGCTGATAGACTATCTTCTCTCATGGCAACTACATAGGTTCTTCTTTGGGTTTGCTACTAAATTGACAGTTATGATGAATTGCGAAGTGTGTTTGAGTTTTATTGTTCTCAGAACATGTTTGTAATTTCTTCTTCAATTGTATGAAGTTGATATACAAATTTAAACTGCAATAATAAATTGAGACTGCAGGTTCTGTATCGTTGATCTTATTCAATTGTTGAATGAATAGTGAGTGCATGTTGTTCATAATCAATAAGCAAATATCCTTGTGTCCTGGCCAGTGAATTTGAGCTGGCTCGAATCATGGGTGTTGTATTACTTGTCAACCAATATAGATGAAGGTTTGATGCAAGGTAATTGCATAAGCCCTAGAACCTGCATTGTGGCAAGGTTGTTGGATCTTAAGCGAAAATTGATGGCGTTGACCACAATTATACGCTGTGATGCATGTGTAGTTGGTTTGGCACCATAGGATCTGCTGGAAAATTTGTTTGATGAAAGCATCTGTTTATGTAAGGACTGTGATGGGTCTGTTGAGCTTGCATGTGTTTATGTATGTTCTGAACTAGATACCCTTGTCCTAAATTCCTAGGCCAAATGACATTTTTGGTCCTTGTATTTTCACGAGATTTCTACTTTGGTACTGTACTTTTATTTTTGGCGAATTTTGGTCATGTATTTATTATACAATAGCAATTAAGTCCAAATAGTTTACATCTTTTAAATTGTTGACAGAAAATTCGACGTGAAAACACGTCCTTTGCACATGAGTGACATTTTAAATATTTCAATCCACCTAGATGTCTATTAAGCCCTTGCTCGTCATTTAACATATTTAGGCATCTAGGTGGAGTATCATCAATTTAAACGAGGTTAACGATTTAGACTTAATTGCTATCGTCTTCCAATACAGGATTGGAAGTATCATTTGGCCAAACTCCTAATATCCTAAAAAAGCATGTCATTGGGGCTATCACTATTGAGCTTCTCCCTAACTATGTGGATAGTCTGATTCATTGGTTGGGGAGCAAAATACTTCTTCAAGCAACTTGAGCTAATATGAACCCAATGCCATCCAAAACACGCTTTAATATAGAGAGAGAGAAGCAATCCTATCAAAACTAAACCCATGGTTTGGCCTTAAGTTGGCCTTCATTCCAACCAAAGTTACCAAACCATCCCAGGTGCTACCCAGTTGCTGCAAACTTCTCATAGAAAATCACAGACTATATTGTCACTAAAAAGGCTGGTAGCCACAATTGTGCCAGAAGGAAATCATACTCATGGAAGTGGCCCATCATTCATTTCAATTTTCATTCCTTCATTCACTTTCAAGTTTCAGACTATGAATTAAGACCCCAAAATTCACAGCAAATGCGAATAAAAACTCTAAGGATTGAAACAGTGGAAGTAAGAGGAGCAATGAAGAATGATTCCACACAATCAGATCCATGCTGCTTTCGCCGTTGATAAAAATAGTAGTAAAAAATGAAGAACCCTATAACGACTCTGACCTTTGATACTCTATTTGCAAAAGGCACCTGAATGATATTTTGACATAAGGCAAGCGTGGTGAAAAAGAAAACTCACGTGCTTATTTTCTGCAACCACATAAACAAAGTGACAGCAGATACCAAGGAATTTATTCAAAATCAAATGTATGACGCAAAATCCTTGTATCTGTAGGCGTTTGTCCTCTGATTGGTTCTATTCTTACGGTAACTTTTGGGGAAAGTTGAGATCCAGAATTTTGGGATTTGAATTGGTGCATATGGCACTACTCTTGTTAGTTATGTGCACTTGATAATTATATATATACAATTTGTCGTGTTACAAGTTAAAAGTTTACAGTTACTGTGACTATTATCAATGACCTATTCAATATCAAGTTTTTCTTCATAGAATTCTGTTTGATTATCTTTTTAATGGTCATTTCACTCTGCGATATTATGAGGAATTGTGATTTACATTCATCAAGTCGTACACAACAGAAGCTCGTATTTAAAATTGTACTCACCAAACCATAGAGTAATTAATCATAATATTGATATGTGCAAGTGTAGATGTCATAGCTGCCTCTGAAGAATGATGATCATCTACAGCTAATTATAATAGGAAGCCTGAACCACTAATCTTTCCCTTTATCCAGGCAAAAGAATAACATTGCTGCTAATCTTTATATGAAGTGGATTATGGTGGTGGTGGCACCATGGTAGCTTGGTGGTACAACACCCCGCCCGCAGTCCTTGTCTGGGTCCTCACCTCTCACTCTGACCAGAGTCTGGGAATGATCTTGACAACAACAAGTTCTTCATCCTAATTATTAAAGCAAAGATACCGTAGCATGGGATATGCATCAACCCAACCCCAAGATACCTGCAAAGTTCATGATGGTATGGTGAGTGATGGCAGAGCTGAATGAGATTCTGACAAATAGTTTATATATCTTTAATTACTACAACTAACAGCCTTGAAAAATCTACAAAACAAATAAAGCATGAAAACATTTAACAAATTTTGATTTTTGAGATTCTGCTGTAGGTGAAGTCATTAACATGTTTCTTTTTTTTTTGGCCAAAGTCATTAACATGTTTCAACTACTGGTAAAAGTCTTATTATTGAAGCAACCATTCTTGAAAACTATTTAGGGTCCAGTTCTGCGATTATTTGTTTGTTGAGAACATACAATTCCAGACTGAATGTGGTAAACATCATACCATAAGGGAGCATATGAAGATGACAAGTCAAGAAATGGATAAGGCCACCTGTAATAAAGAAATCATAATTATGAACAATAAATGTATTCAATCTCTAAAAGAAATGTAATGAATTCAAATGTAGTTTTACCACATAGATTTGCAAGCATGGATTATCCATTGAAAAACCACAAATATTCCCGTCCATAGCACAAAATATGCGATTCGAAACAATGGAAACCGCTGAAAGGAGGAGAAATGAATTTTTGTAAATCCTTGATCAGGAAATTAGAAGAAATGAAATTGAAATGAATAAGGAACAAAACTCACCAAGCAATTCAAAATTGCCTCACCAAGGAGGAAAACAGCATTGATTGAGTGCATACTGACAATCATCTGCAGTTGAATGGTGAGCAGACTCGTCAAACAAAAGGGGTTCACTATTATCAATTACAACAGTAACCCAACTGTTGTTACAAGAAGACAAATGAACTTGACTGACCGACATGATATTTAAGTATAAAGAAAATCAGTCCATTGGAAGGGCGGAATATCTGAACCTTAAAGTCATTAAAGAAGGCAATTAATGCACAGCTACAAGTACAGATAAACTCTCGATGGAATTATCATGGTCATACTTACAAAATTCAGTTTGAAATCTTTGGCTGTTAGAAATGGATACAGAATGAGCCAAAATACGCAATCAGTGAGCACCACGGCACCTCCACACATCTATACACAGAAACAAAGGGAAAGAAATGACAAGGTGGTGATAACTGAACTCAGAAATTACCTAACTTATAAGAATCCAATTTATCCAGAACTGCAGCCACGTATGGGAGAAAACCTACCTGATACATAATTTGAAAGGTGTAAACGCATGCACCTGCACCTTTGCGGGTGTGACCTTCTTCGTGAGTAAGACTTTTAGACATATTAGATGTATCTGCATTCTCTACAAGTGTTGGAGCAAGATAAGTGCCTCGCTCTGTGTCTCTTACATGATCAGCTCCATCCTCACCAACTCTATTTCGATATTTGTAACATCCACAAAGGGAGAGTGTAGATCCAAGCTACAAAATGAAGTTCAGAGCATAAGAAAATTAGAGACATTGACATTCAAGCAACTGAAACATAATGACTGTCATACTTATTATAGCCACTGGGAGATTAGCAGATAGACGGCTTTTTAATGTGTATTCAACTGAATAGCTGCCAATTAATTCTATTGAACATCTTTGAACGATAAGATTAACAAAAGAAAAATATCTTTCTAGTTTTGTATTTATCATACTAAATGCAGGTTTGTTCAAGACCCTTAAGAGTTGAAAATCATACCCCAAAATAGATTGTGACCAAAGAAAATGTCCACCTGTTGAGCACCATAGGGAAAAAAATAGTATAATCAGCATATAAGGTATCTATAAGCTGGTGGAGTCTCTCACTCCTTGAACAGAACAATTGAATTTTGTGCATACACAATTAATGCAATGAGCTTCAAATTTGTGGGAATCCACTCCTCAAAGATTTTTTATGATTACGAAGTTGAAAGATACAGGTAGATAGCTTACTGAGTATAAAAGAAAAAAATGCCACCTCCATCAAGAACAACATTGGCAACTATCAAGGCCAACAGCACAACGAAAGCAATTATTCTGTAAGCAAGTAGCCAAGCGGGATGAGTTCCTTTAAGACATGTCTTCCAGGCTTCATCCTCGTACAAAGACCCTACTGTTTCTCGTTGATTTTCTCTCCTGTCCATTCTTGATTTGTTGAAACCTTCATATTTCCATATAAGAATTGAGGCCAGAACCATACTAGTTCCAATCCATATTGCACAGAGTAAGAATCTCCAGTTCAACCAATAACTTGGATCAGTAGTATCCGCAGTCATGATGGGATGCCAAGTATGGTTCGACGATCCTGTTAAGAAACTCATGGGTTACTTACTTGTACTTGCTCCACTAATTATGTTATCTAATTTGGATCCCAGGTCTATGTGTTTAAATGAATATGAGTAAGTCTATACTCATCAAAATCAAATACCATCAGATTTCAGTAGCAAAACTTAAGTAGCAATAGTTCTAATGTGAAATGTTAGCCAAAAAACAATTGAAATGTTAAAGGGTAAAGAAAAATGTGATAATGGTGTATGAATTGAGCCGAATATTTTCCAAAACTCATTTGGAAATTATCAAAATATGAAACCCAGAATTAAAGTAAGCTTCGGAGTTATTCCATTCTAACAACACCATTACTGCCAGAAGAGAAAGAGTTTAATAAAATACGTTCTGATAAATAAGAAATTTGAAGTATAAAGTTCAGACCCAAATTAAATATTTAGAAAAATAACAGTAATCTTCAAAGACAAAAGTAACAAGCAAAGTAGTACAAAATTAGAGCTTCAAGAAGCCACAAAAAATTTCAATTTATTATTCACACACTAGGAATGAAATGGAGTATAATTTTTAAATTTTGTAGTTAAATTGTGTCATATACAAATTCACTTGAAAACCAAATAGCAGAGCTCAAGAACTAATATGTGTTCTCATGAATAGAATATATGAAGAAGAAGAGAGATTCCTTACTTTAAAGTGGGTTTTACCCCAAGAAGGTCACCATCGCATTCAAACGAGAAGAATAAGGATGATTCCTCTGAAAAGGAAAGGTGTGTTCGCAATGAATTTCAATGTAAAATAGGATGCTTTGCTTCTTCCTTCTTCCTCCCCTCACACAAAGAGAGAGAGAGAGAGAGAGAGAGAGAGAGAGAGAGAGAGAGAGAGAGAGAGAGAGAGAGAGAGCGAAACAAAAGGGAGGGTGTGGATTAGTTACTTTTTTTATTTGGTTGCCTGAAGTTTTTATATGACTGAGGTTTTGTCGTCTGATCTTTCCGTTGCCGCTGTGGGATGGTAGAAGATTAAAGAAAGCAAAGACAGAATCAATTTTTCTTCTTCTCAAGTCAGAAGTCAAAAACCAACTAATAAATTTTGATATTGTATTATTCATTTTCGCGTGGGATTGGATAATGCTACGTTCTTTTCTCCAGAACTTGCAAACCACTTAAACGAGTCCACGTGGACCTCATGAAAAATGGATGCCTCTCTTTTGGTTGCTATATTTACTACCCACTTCACCAAACCAAATTTGGTTGCTATTTTGGTTTGTTTGCTAGTCCCTTGTTTGATGGCTTGATTCAAGTTTATATTTGAGAACCAAATGGCAAATGGTATCATTTCCATCAAGCAAGTAGTATTGATATTTGTAAAAAGCTTAAAAAATAAAAATAATGTTTTATGTTGTCAACCAAACAATATTTATGATTTCAGCATATTAGAGCATAGCAGTGCCAGGACTTGGTTGTTGGCATAGGGTAAATGATAACAAGGGACTAAAAGATAACAATGTGAAATTATAAACCAGAGGCTGCCTTGGAGATACTAATGAAATTAATCATGATCAAGTTTTTCTGCTATTACATCAAAACAGGTAATGACCCCAAGGGGACTGAATCACTATCATAAAATGCATCATCATCACTATCATCACTATAATCATAATCATCTTTGTTACTATAGACTTCATATTCACCACTATAAGGGTCACGTTGGGGAACCTCAGACTCTTGGACTGAGCTGCTGGTACCATCTTCACTTGACAAGATTAATGCTGGATAGGAGTGCTCTGTGGCCTGTGAAACACCCTCAAATTCCTCCACCTTCTTCAGAAGAGCATCGGGATCAAGGTCAATTTCATCCAGCAACAGTGCTTTGTTCGAGTCAATTGAGCGTTTCCACAGAGACATCATTTTAGGGCTTGTTATCACTGTTTTGGCATCAGGCTTACAAGAATTATCATTATCTTGGCCTGAAAAGCCACAATCAAAGCATAAAAAGCATCACAGGAGAATATAAGTGCTTCAAGTATTGAAAAAATTTGGTTGCTATAGTTTTATTACTATATAATACAGAGAAAAAAAAATCATGTACTAGCAATATAAAAGTTCCTATCTATCCAGCAAAAGAAAAAAAACAAAATGCATAACATAAAAAACAAAAGAGGAAATTACAAATTTGGTCTACTTATTTTATACATAGTTCAATTTTGGTCAACGATCTTTTTTAAGTTCAATTTTGGTCCACTTATTTTATACTTAGTTCAATTTTGGTCCACGATCCTTTTTAAATTATGATTTTAAATCATTTTTGTTGTGTTTTCTTCAATTATAATTGAAGTATAAGTTATATTTTATCATTTCTTAGTCATAAGAACCAATTTGGAGTATTAGAATTAAAGAGAATTGAAGTTTGAAAAATCTGAAAAATTTTCTACGAAAAATTAGTAGTTTCGGGTACCCTACTTTGGAGACAATTATTTGAGTTTTAGAACTCCGATTTAAATGATCTTTATATGGTTGTAAAGAGGAGATGCATAGCTTTAAAACAAGTATATGTTTGCTGAATTTGGCTGAGATTTGATAGGTTAAAAGGCGGGACAATTTTAAGAAAACAAATATGGACCTTTATTGAACAAGTAAAACAATTAGTGAACCAAAACAGAACTTAAAAAAGATCGTGGACCAAAATTAAACCATGTATAAAATAAGTTGACCAAATATGTAATTTCCTCAAAAACAAAATACACAGCATAAAGACTTTGTCCACGTGCAATCTTCAAATTAGTAATTATCTGTGCATGAAAGAGAGAGAACTGCTTAAAATTTAGTTCTGGAGAATACAATTTCTAGGAAGCTGCGTCTCTTGTTTAAAATCGGTTCAACAAAATTTAGTTCTCAAGAATGTAATTTCTAGGATACTGCTTCTCTTGTCAGCAGCTGATATGGACTTTTCCTAAAAAACAGGCTGCAACCCTACCTGCCTTTTCCAAGATTACTTGAAAGGCAGAAGCTTCCTTCAATTTGGATTGAGATGAAGCCCTAAAACATCACACCATGTCTATTCTAATCATGAGGTCTACCATCCATGACACTGAACAAAAGGCCCACATGATGGTGAAATCATGTTAAAGCCCTTCAAAAAATTTCTTCCAGTTTTACAATTAGCAACCAACATGATTTCAGACCAAACAAAAAGCGACATGATCAATAGAAGATTATAAAATGCATAAGATTCAAGTGCCTCCTTATTACCCCTGCATAATAATCACCCCACTCTTATCTAGACATGATGTTAAGTTAATATAAGCTTATGACAGAGATAATCTCCTGAATCATGGGTTTATTATTAATTTGTAGTCGGTTTAAAAAATATTCATGCATATGCATTGTAACTTGTACCCCTCTCTGTTGATGATAGAATATCAACATCAGCAGGTTCGGAAGGTGAAGGTGCCGCTTGGTACATTGATATCCAATCTGGTCCCCTCCACATCAATATCTGTTCATCATCAAAAGAAAGTAGCACACAAGGAACCAATTCCTGTAAACAAGTGGAGTGGTAAACGGTTAGTGGGAAACTAAGAGCATGGTATTCAGAATGATTGAGGCAACCCTTTACAGAATATAAACACCATCAAGCAATTTTTTAAGATACTATCTGGCACTTGTAAGAAGCAATGCAATCCATTTACTGATCATTGTGAGTCAAATAGAAATAAGTACCTCTGAAAGGTTTTGAAAGCCAAAAATTATAATTTTTTTTTTTAAAGAAGAAAAGCCAGTTTCACATGTGAAACCTCAAAAGAGTACCATTTCTTACAGGGCTTATACAGGATCAGGCTAAAAGATATCGGAAGAAGAGTTATAAGAACAGAAGATGTATACGAACCTTAAGCTTAGAGCCTAATTTTTTGTAATCACTTGCATGCATCCCCTGCAGTCAATCTTTACCAAAGGACTTCCTTCAACATCTCTCACCAAGGTGATGTATACTCCATTTTTGGCAGCAATTTGACAGAAACATAAAAAGAGTATGAAATAATTATCTTTGGAAGTTTAGAACCTTGGTAATGCATGTCTATTAAATTGTTAATCTTAATCACAAATCAATGTGACAGTTAATTTTTTAATTAAAGAGCTCTGAACCCGCAATGAAAACTGAATTTAGCTGCTTGTCGCAGCCAAAAAGATCAATTCATTGACATCATCTGATACAGAGCATGGTTTTAATGCTTTAAACAATAATTTTGGAACACAAGGACCACTGACACTGGAGGATCAAATTTGGACCCTTTTGAAATAACAATACAGAACATATAAATTGACTATCTCATTATACTTAAAAAAAGCCTTGCTTCACATCTTATGGCTCCAGTTGCTTGGAACAAGATCAAAAAACGAGACTAAGTCAGCAAATAAACCTTTTATGACAATTGACAGGGTGTTCGCATATCAGAATGAGCAATGCACTTAGTAGGGACAATTACCTAATTTACATATTGGCAAAAGTCTTTTCCCTTTGTTCCGCAATTCTTCAGCTTGAGCTTTTATAGTTGTAGTTTCTTCCGCAAAAGAGATAAACTACACCGCCAACTCGATGGATGATCTTTCCCCCAGTTCTTTTCTGGAATCATATACAAAACCTGAGTTTTATCAAGTTTGATAAAACTTGATTTAAACCTGAGTCTTCTGTGTGGCTGGACTCAGACTTGGTTTAATTAGCTTGCCAAAACGACGTCGTTTTGGCAAGTTTAGAACTCAAAAAACAACATACGCATCTCACGTGACACTTGACACCTTCATCTTCCTCACCAATCTGTTCAGCCGTTCTTAATTTCTCTCTATCATTTTCACAAACACTTGCTTCTCTTGCCCCTCTGCCTGCCACTGCTGCCAGTAACACCCCAATCTTCATGGGGTCAAAAATTTCTTTCAAGCCCAGCAATTCTGGATTCATGGGGTCAATTGACCCCATTGTAGATCCGCCCCTGAACTACACCGCCAACTCGATGGATGATCTTTCCCCCAGTTCTTTCCTGGAATCATATACAAAACCTGAGTCATGGATGTGCTCGGGTTGAAGAGCAAATTTGTCCTTTATATTATAGATGACGTGGCTGCTAATACAAGCCCAAAACAACCCAAGAGTTTCAAAGCCCAGTCCAAGTGACGGTCGATTCACAAGTCACAACTAGAACTAGGATTTAATTTTCTTCTTCTATATATAGAAGCAGAAAGGATTCACCTCTTCTGCTGTATTCGAAACCCTATCAGAAGCTACACAGCCGCCACGGTAGCTCTCCACCTTTTTTTTTCTTGGATCTTTTCTTTCTCTTCCTCTTATGCAAAACTGGTTTAGTTTCATCATCTATACAGCTACAAATGCATTAACCGCGATTTTTTATTTCAGGGGAAGAAGCGCTCCAGTGAGCAAGACAATCCCACCATGTGTAAGTCCTCTTTTGTTCTACGGGTCTAGATCTTATCGATTTTATTATACGAATCAGAATCGAATGGCTTTGATTCTTTTTTCTGTTTTTGGTTTTCATGGAAATTTGTTTTGATCTAGTATTAATTTGTATATTGTTTCTGTTTGTTCTTTTTACAGCCTGCAAATCAAGCCGATATGACCTCAGCGTTCCTTTCAAGGTATTGTTATTATTTTATGCTTAGCAATGCTTTAATTGCTGTGAATTAGCTTTGTTTTGTTTTGCTTAGCAATTGTAACATATGTTCATTCTCTGAATTTCACATATATGATATGAAGTCATGTTTGATATGTACGGGTTGAGATTTCATTCATTTGCTGTTCTTTGTTCTCCTTGACAGACAAGGACAGTGGAAGTTAAGAATATCTCTCATAGGGCATGGGACGATGAAATACCGAAATTCCTTTCCTTCCTTGGTGAAATTGATGTTATTGACAGACGATGGTTGATTTTCTTTCTTTCTCTTTTTGGGTTACTAATCAGGATGGGGATGGCTCATAATATTTATATATATTCATTGCAGTGACGATAAGGGATGGGTTCTGAATGGATATGTTACCTTCATGGATCCCATAGGGGCAGCAATTTCAGTTCTTCTTTCGGTGGGATTTACTTCGATCTCAATGCATTAATTTTGAGCCACCTTGCCTTTTTTCGTAGTTGCTTAATCATCTAATGATTGCTGATTTTCTATTGTAACAATTTGATGGTAACTTGTATTAACTTCCGACCAATTTGATTTTCTATTGGGATCTGGGTGAAATTTAGTATTCTGATTTCACAAAAAATTGTTACAACTTCTTGTTTTATTCAAGTTGTAGTCAATCTCATCAGATAACTTAATTGTGTGTATCTTTCAGGGAGCAACATTAGGTGATCAGCCCGTTACCATAGATCTGGCTCCAGATTATGAGCTTCCAGATTTTTTGTCTCTAGAAAAACCAATTGTAAGTAACTAATATTATTTTCTGACAGCATCTTTTCCTATGACATTGTTTATAAAATTGATTGTGACACTGTTGATCGAATTGTTCAGATGTATACTGAGTCTGAGTCTGAGTCTGAGGCTAAGGTTCGGGCTCGAGCTCTGGCAGAGAGAAGAGATCAAGATTTAATTTCTTATGGTGCTGATCCATCTGCTGTTCGATCTGCCCGAAATGCAGAGGAGATTGTGACTCTTATGCTAGCCGCAGGCTTTATTTTGGGAGAAGATGCAATCAGCAAGGCAAAGGCATTTGATGAGAAATACCAGCTTACTTCCACTGCCTCAGCCACAAAACAAGATTAAAATTGAGTTTTGGATCGAATTTCAATTCAAGATTATCCAAACCCAGGCCTAACAAATAGTTTATATATCTTTAATTGCTACAAATGGGTTACATACTTGTACTTGCTCCACTAATTATGTTATCTAATTTGGATCCCAGGTCTATGTGTTTAAATGAATATGAGTAAGTCTATACTCATCAAAATCAAATACCATCAGATTTCAGTAGCAAAACTTAAGTAGCAACATTTCTAATGTGAAATGTTAGGCAAAAAACAATTGAAATGTTAAAGGGTAAAGAAAAATGTGATAATGGTGTATGAATTGAGCCGAATATTTTCCAAAACTCATTTGGAAATTATCAAAATATGAAACCCAGAATTAAAGTAAGCTTCGGAGTTATTCCATTCTAACAACACCATTACTGCCAGAAGAGAAAGAGTTTAATACAATACGTTCTGATAAATAAAGGTGTGCTCGCAAATGAAAATCAATATAAAATAGGATGCTTTGCTTCTTCCTTCTTCCTCCCGTCAAGAGAGAGAGAGAGAAGCAAAAGGGAGGGTGTGGAAGAGTTACTTTTTTTTTTGTTGCCTGCAGTTTTAGTTTATATATGCCTGAGGTTTTGTCGTCTGATCTTCCGTTGCCGCTGTGGGATTGTAGGAGATTAAAGAAAGCAAAGACAGAATAAACTTTTCTTCTTCTCAAGTCAGAACTCAGAAGTCAAAAACCAATAATAAATTTTGATATGATATTGTATTCATTTTCTTGTGGGATTGGATAATGCTACGTTCTTTTCTCCAGAACCCGCAAACCACTTAAACAAGTCCACGTGGACCTTATGAAAAATGGATGCTTCTCTTTTGGTTCCTATATTACCCACGTGAACCTGCAAATTGGGTTCCTATTTTGGTTTGTTTACTTCTTCTTCCTGGAGACTAGTCCCTTGTTTGATGGCTTGATTCAAGTTTATATTTGAGAACCAAATGGTATCATTTCAATCAAGCAAGTAGTATTGATATTTGTAAAAAGCTTAAAAAACAAAAATAATGTTTTATGTTGCCAACCAAACAATATTTATGATTTCAGCATATTAGAGCATAGCAGTGCCATGACTTTGTCGTTGGCAGAGGGTAAATGATAACAAGGGACTAAAAGGTAACAATGTTCTGACTTCTGACCAACAACAAAATACAATGTGAAATTATAAACCAGAGGCTGCCTTGGAGATACTATTGAAATTAATCATGATCAAGATTCTCTGCTATTACATCAACAGGTAATGACCCCAAGGGGACTGAATCACTATCATAAAATGCATCATTGATGGAAATCCTGCAAGTATACAGGGTGGATGTAATATAGTATATGGATAAAAGGTTGTCGTACCCACGAGGATTATTAATTTAATTCAAAAACTTAAATTCCTTATTTAGATCTAATAAAAATAAACACAACTTAAAAATTAAAAAATGACTTTGAGAAGGGTATTGTGATGATTTATGATGAGAACAAATGAAAACGCAACAATTAAAAACAAGGATCAAGAACAATAAGTAAACTAATGAAAATAAAATATTATGGTTTAACAATCAATTGGAAGAACTAGGGATTCAGAATCAACCACAAGCAATCCAGTTTAGGTTTTAATACATTCAACAAATTCTTTTGATTCTTTAGATGATAATTCTCGTATCTAAGTTCCTCTCAGATACTTAGACCATAGTTTTCCTTAAGTGCATGATTCTTTCCTTCTCAGGCAAAGGTCGTATACCCTAACATGCAATTTATCCTTCTCAGGCACAAATTTAACAAATAGGATTCATTACGGTCTAGAAAACAAGAGAACCAAGCAAATCATTATTCTCTCTCGAGCAACAATGTAATTTACCACACTCAACCACAAGAAGCTAATTCAAATTATATTGCCTCTCAGCCTCAAATTCAACTTCAAATTTACTAGATGCAAAGCCCTAAGGTGCGCAGTCAAAGAACTTAACAAATAGCAACAATTAAAACAGTGATTAAGCATTCATCTAAAAGAAACTAAAAATCCATTAAATAAATATTAAAAACCATAAACATTCATGCTAGGGCATCATCCTATCCCTAGAAAAAGAGTTTAGTTGCTCATGTTTAAAGAAAACATAATTAAAAATCTAGAAAACATTAAAAACTTATGAACTATGACGATGGATGAGAGAAAACAATGATGGCAGCCACTTCTTGTCTCTCCTTCTTCCCAAAAAGAACCCCTAAGATGATGATCTCCTTCCTTTAAATAAGAAACAAATCCTTTTCTTCTTTGGTAAAGACTTTCCTTGTTGGACTTGGATTATTCTTATGATGAGTTGTCATTGATGGTTTGGCACCCAAAATCCCAACAAAAATAGGATTAGACCTTAAATAATAAACCTGGATTCCTCTAGATACTTCCCAAATACACATAACATCAATTGGGTTCCAAGAAAGAAATCTAAAAAGAATTACTTTGCATTTTCGCACAAAATTTTCTGCCTGAACTGCCTTCAGTCAAATAGCCATAACTTCTCCTAGAAAAATGCAAATCACGAACCGTAAAATTCCTCGGAAAGCTAACATCCGTATCTTTCCAACGGTATAGGGCACAACATCTGGTTTGCTCCGAGGAGGTGCAGTTTATTCCGCGAAGTTGACTGATCTGCCCAGTAATTTCTACTCTGAAAATATTCCATTTTGCTTTGTTTTCTCCTCTTTACTCTTCAAACCTATAAAAATATAAAACTAAATTAAAACGAACTAAAAACACCCTAAAACATAACAATAATCCAAGAACAAGAGTATGAAAATATATGAAATAATGGTCAGATCAAATACCCCCAAACTTGAACTTTGCTTGTCCTCAAGCAACAAAACAAAATAAAAACAGAAATTAAAAACACAAACACCCCAAGAATAAACCATAAAAAGTCCTAAACCTTCCAATAATTACCTCAGAGAACTAAAGTGCAGCATTAGAGTATCAAAGGTTCAAAAAGCATTAAAACAGGTCCATAAGAACTCTTAATCACGTGAACTTCATATCAATCATGCTCAAATGTAGTGTGAAATAGTCATGAGTTAATGCAGAACTTCAATATCCAAGTAAACATGTAAGAACTAGTTTTAACTCCAAAATCTCACCAAGACATACACTCACAATGAAGCACACAGATTTTCTGGCTAGTCATAACTTTTCACTCATGTTTATGTGAGAAGAATAATGTATATGGCAACAAATAGCTCACATAAATTAATTATAAAAGAAAGCTCTTTTTCTGAAAATAAAATGATCTCAATAAAAGATAGGAAATTGCTTCCATATGCTCCCTTCTTTACCTCATCTCCACAGATCAAATTCACATAATCTCTAAGATCAAAAGGTCTTTACTCATGGTTGTAATGGGGCTTGGGGGTAAGGGCAAAAGAAAGAAAGGATAAGGATATCACAAAGATTCTATGAAAATTAGTAGAGCAAATGATGATCACAAAGGAATTAGCAGAGAACACATGATCAGGGTAAGTTGGAAAATACTTCAAAACTGGAGGCTGCATAAGAATCCAAATTTTCCAAACCCAAAATCAACTCTAATGCCAACAATTCTTAGGTCCAGATAAGCATTTATGCTGAGGTGAAAACAAAAGAAGAATAATGGTATCTGAATATTGATCAATGCCATGTACTAAAGATTTCAAGACCTGATGGGGTCAAGGCTGTATCTGCAATTCAATTTTTTTTTTTTTTTTTTTTTTTTTTTTCATTTTCATTGCTTTTTTTTTTTTTTTTTTTTTCTTCTTGTAGACACTCTAACCTTATTCTTCTCAACAAAACATACTAGTCTCAACCCATCATGTCGTCAATAATCAAACTTGCTCATTTTTTTCTTTAACAAAAGATAAGCAGCCAAATAGCTATAAAATTATCAATATGATTAATGCAACTGTCACAAAGATCAGATATTCAGAGTAATATAAGAGTTGTGCACTCAAATATGTCCAAGTCACAATTTCCATGACTTACTAACACCTTCCAGCCCCCGAGCTGCTACCTGCTGACTGAGAACCAATCTGAACCATTAATAATTATGCATTCCCTTACAGCAATTTTTCTCTACTAATCTCATAAAATAGGGTAAGGATATGTGTTTAAGTTCAGGGCTGAGGATGATGTGGTTTCATGAAGAAACGGCTTATTTAGGCACAAAGGGCTATCTAAAGGATAATATGTTAAGGACACAAGCTTGTTTGGTCATAGTGGTTAATCCTACATGCCTTAATCACTTCCTAAAAATCATGCAAATTAATTCAAAGTCTCAAGAGGTATTGAAGGAAGTTCTAGAGTTACAATTCAAGAATGAGATCATAAAAATACAAGAAAAAGAAAGATGATGAAACAATAAATATCACTCTCAAAGATAAGCAACTAGGCTCAATACTCACAGGGGTTATACCAGTCCAACTTAGTTCTCACATAGTTTTTCAGATATCAAAAGTTCCACACCAACCTAGGCTACGTACAATGAGAATTTAAGCATGATGAAAAACTACAAATTAAGATCTAGACCCAAATCAATGCTCAATGTTCCCTCTAGCTCTTGCAGATCAAGTTCCTATTCCCATCATTGGATTTGGAAGGCAACTAAACACACAAAAACAAATTTTTTTTTTTTTTTTTTTTTTCAAATAGAAATTAAAAGACACCCCCCCAAACTTGAATAGAACATTGTCCCCAATGTTAAAAGATTGAAAACAACATGCAAGGAATCAGATAAATAAGGGATGAACAAATAGACACAATAAAGAAGAGAAAATGTATATGTGCAGATCAAGGAGATTAAGTTTAGAGCTCCCTGAGTATTAGAAGTCATGGTTGGCAGCAGTGCGCGAATACGAAGGTCAAGCTCTCATCTCATCCATCCCAAAACTTGGGTTGCCTCCCAAGAAGCGCTGAATTTAAAGTCGTCAGCCCGACTCAGCAACACTCACATAATTGAAGGGACACTAAGGTACACGACCTCAATGGCTTGGGTGTGTTCCTCTAGTGTGTTGACAGGCTCCAAATATGGTTTCAAACGATGGCCGTTCACTTTAAATACGGAGCCATCAGTCATGTTTTTGATTTCGACCGCTCCGTGAGGAAATGCTTGAACGACTAGAAAAGGCCCAGACCATCTTGAACGAAGTTTGCCCGGAAATAGTCGAAGTCGCGAGTTAAATAATAAGACTTTCTGATTTGGCTCAAAACGCTTCAGAATTAATGCTTTGTCATGAGCAATCTTGGTTTTCTCTTTATAAATCTTTGCATTCTCATAAGCTTCATTCCTCAATTCATCTAACTCATTCAATTGAAACTTCCTTGCTGTCCCAGCCTTGTTAATGTCGAAATTTAGTTTCTTGAGAGCCCAATATGCACGATGTTCCAACTCCACTGGAAGATGACAGGCTTTCCCAAAGACTAGCCTATAAGGAGACATGCCTAGGGGAGTCTTGAAAGCTGTCCTATAAGCCCAACATGCATCACTCACCTTCAAAGCCCAATCTTTGCGGTTTTGATTCACTGTTTTCTCTAGAATTTGCTTGATTTCCCTGTTTGACACTTCAACTTGTCCACTAGTCTGCGGATGGTAGGGAGTAGCGACCTTATGAGTGATGTTATACTTCTTCATGATAGCCTCGAAAGGCTTATTAATAAAGTGGGAACCTCCGTCACTAATGATAGCACGAGGTGTACCAAAACGGGTAAAGATGTGCTCTTTCAAGAAATTTAACACAACCTTGTGATCATTGGTCCTCGTCGCCAACGCCTCCACCCATTTAGAAACATAATCCACAGCAACAATAATGTAGAGATAACCATGAGATACTGGAAACGGCCCCATAAAGTCAATACCCCAAACATCGAACAATTCAACCTCTAAAATATTCTGTAAAGGCATCTGTGATCTGGAGGATAAATTGCCCGTTCGTTGGCACCTATCACATGTTATAACAAAAGTATATGCATCCTTGAATAGAGTAGGCCAATAAAATCCACTTTGCAATACCTTTAGAGCTGTCTTCTTTGCACCAAAATGACCTCCGCAAGCATATGAATGACAAAACGTCAAGATGCTTTGCACTTCACTTTGAGGAACACAGCGTCGGATGATTTGATCAGGGCAATGCTTGAAAAGATAAGGGTCATCCCAGAAGTAGTGTCGAACTTGAGAGAGGAAGCGCTTCCTTTGTTGCCTATCCCAATCAGCCGGTATAAATTTTTGAGCCAAGTAGTTAACTATGTCTGCATACCACGGAAGTTGTTCTATGGAGAAAAGCTGCTCATCGGGGAAATGATCATTGATAGGAATCTCGACCCCTTTTTCATGTATTAACCGGGACAGATGGTCTGCAACGACATTCTCAGCTCCCTTTTTATCTTTTATTTCAAGATCAAACTCTTGTAAAAGAAGGATCCACCTTATGAGACGTGGCTTAGCATCTTTTTTCGTCAATAAATATCTCAGGGCAGCATGATCAGAATAAATAATCACCTTGCAGCCAAGTAAATAGCTTCTAAACTTTTCCAATGCAAAAATCACCGCAAGCAATTCTTTCTCCGTTGTTGAATAATTTAATTGAGCATCATTAAGAGTCCTACTTGCGTAATATATAACATGAGGAAGCTTATTAACTCGCTGCCCCAGAACAGCCCCTATAGCATAATCTGAAGCATCGCACATAATTTCAAAGGGCATAGTCCAATCCGGAGCTCTTATGATAGGAGCTTGTGACAACTCAGCCTTAAGGGTGTTAAACGCCTTTAAGCACTCTTCATTGAATTTAAACACTGCGTCTTTGGCCAATAAATCACATAAAGGCTTGCTGATTTTTGAAAAATCCTTAATGAACCGTCGATAGAAGCCGGCATGCCCAAGAAACGATCGAATTTCTTTGACTGAAGCTGGAGGAGGAAGCTTAGAAATCAGCTCCACCTTGGCTTTATCGACTTCAATCCCTTGTGAAGAAATGATATGACCCAGAACAATCCCCTTTTTCACCATGAAGTGACACTTCTCCCAATTTAAAACCAAGTTGGTTTCTTGACACCGTTGAAGTACTAATGAAAGATGATGGAGACATTCATCAAAAGAGGACCCAAATACAGAGAAATCATCCATGAATACCTCAATAAATCTTTCAACCATGTCGGAGAAGATACTCATCATACATCTTTGGAAAGTTGCTGGAGCGTTGCATAAACCGAAAGGCATTCGTCTATATGCGAAAGTGCCAAATGGGCAGGTGAATGTCGTCTTTTCTTGATCTTCTGGAGCGATAGGAATCTGGTTATACCCTGAATAACCATCAAGGAAACAGTAGTGACTGTGGCCTGCAAGTCTCTCGAGCATCTGATCAATAAATGGCAAGGGAAAGTGATCTTTCCGAGTGGCACTATTCAGCTTCCTATAATCGATACAAACTCTCCACCCCGTCACTAGTCTTTGTGGGATGAGTTCATTATTTTCATTCTTAACCACTGTTATTCCAGATTTCTTCGGTACAACTTGCACAGGACTTACCCATTTGCTATCTGAAATAGGATAAATAACGCCCACATCTAGTAATTTGAGAACTTCAGCCCGTACCACTTCTTTCATATTGGGATTTAGACGCCTCTGAGCTTCCCTAGAAGGCTTAGAATCTTCCTCAAGATAAATTCGGTGCATACACATTGACGGACTAATCCCCTTAATGTCAGCAATAGTCCATCCCAAGGCTATCTTATGCTCCCTTAACACACGAACCAACTTTTCTTCTTCTGTTCGACTAAGGTCAGCAGCTATAATCACAGGAAGAGTCTCTAAATCACCCAAATATACATATTTTAAAGTCTCTGGAAGGGGTTTCAGTTCAAGTGTTGGAGGTTGGATGATGGAAGGAACGAGTTTGGCATGTGAAGATGGCAATACTTCAAACTTAGGATGGCTTGTAGGAGGGTAAGAGTTCACAGCTTGGAGTTCTTGGGCTGCTGCTAGTACTGAGACTTTGTCAAAGTTCATGCCATGTTGAGTTAGGCAAACTTCTAGAGGATCGGTGGAGCTTGATTCAATAAATGTATTCTCAATTATGCGATCCACAGCTTCCACATGAAAACAATCATAAAGATCCATGGGTTTCTTCAAAGCCTCAAAGACTTGAAATTTTACAGTAGTACCTTGCACAGTCATGGTTAGTAACCCTTCTTTAACATCAATTTTCGTACCTGCAGTGGCCATGAAGGGTCTACCAAGAATGAGAGGTAGCTCGCGGTCCGGAATTTCAACTTCTTCCATGTCCAAAACAATAAAATCAGCAGGGAGAATAAATTCATCAACTTTGACAAGTACGTCCTCAATGATGCCTCTTGGATATTTTACAGAACGATCCGCGAATTGTAGAGATATTGAAATAGGTTTCAGCTCACCCAAACCAAGGTGTTCATAAACGGAATAAGGCATTAAGTTCACACTTGCTCCCAGATCCAGTAATGCTCTGTCAAAATTCCTTGCTCCAATCGTACATGGTACTGTAAAGCTGCCAGGATCTTTGAGTTTCGGTGGCAATTTCCTTTGAAGCACAGCACTAACTTCCTCTGACAACATCACCTTTTCATGTTCATCAAATTTCCTTTTGTTGGTGCATAAATCTTTCAAAAACTTTGCATAAGAAGGAATTTGTTTGATAGCCTCTAGCAAAGGAATATTAATTTGCACCTTCTTGAATTGCTCTAGAATATCTCCCATGTTCTTCTCTTTTCTTGCTTGCTTTGCACGTTGAGGAAAAGGCAAAGAAGTTATTGGAGGGCTGGGCAAGGTATCTTGCTGCAATGGAGCAGTTTTAAAACCCTGTTGGTCTGCATTGGAACTAAAGGACACTTGCTGGTCTGATTTGGCAGCTTTAGCAAGGCTAGTTGTGTGCTTGTCATGCTCAGATTCGACCTTTCTTTCTTCCATCTCTCCATGATTTCCAACCTTGTTATCTATTATTTTTCCACTCCTCAAAGTTGTAATAGCTTGAACTTGCTCATTATTCCTTGGATTAGCTTCGGTTTGGCTAGGAAATTGTCCTTGTCCTCTCGCCAAACTACTCACAGCAGTAGCTATTTGACTTAATTGAACCTCGAGCTTTGACTGACTCTTCTCCAAAATTGATTGGCTTTGTTTCAGTGATGCTACCTCTTGTTTATAGCTTGACGTCTCCTTTACGAGCTGAGTTAACATCTCCTTGATAGAAGGGTCCTCTTGTTGCACTGGAGGAGCTTGATAGGATTGCTGATACGGCCTTGAAAAATTAGATGGTCCCAAGGTATTCTGTGAGTTACTCCAAGAAAAGTTAGGATGTTGTTTCCACCCCGGATTATAAGTGTTTGAATAAGGATCATTCCGCGGCCTTCCATTGAATGCATTAACCTCTTGCACATCTTCTAATGTAGGATTCGACGGACAATTTGCGGTGTCATGAGCTATGCTAGCACACAAAGTACATGGTTGTGCTGTGACCTTGGTCACTAATGGTGCGAGAAGCTTTGTTAGAGCTGCAACCTGTGCTTCCAAACCTGTCCTAGAATTAACTTCATACATGCCTCCTTTCTTTGTTACTGGTGGAGCCGTAACTTGAGAATCTGTCGTAGGAAGGTCCCAATGCTCAGAGTTCTCACAAATAGTCTCAAAAATATCGATCGCCTCATCTGCAGTTTTATCCATTAAGCTTCCACCCACTGTTGAATCGACCATACTCCTGCTCTGAGGTTTAAGCCCTCTATAAAAATACTGGACTTTCTGCCAAGTATCTATCCCATGATGAGGACATTGAAGATAAAAATCCTTGTAACGTTCCCAGCTTTCATGAAATTGTTCGCCATCCAGTTGACGGAAACTCATAATGTTATTCAACACAGCATTAGTTTTTCGAGCAGGAAAATATTTACTCAGAAATTTCTTGGATAACTCTGTCCAAGAGTTGATAGATGCCGCAGGAAGAGAGTCTAACCAATTCAATGCCTTATCTCTCAACGAGAATGGAAATAAACGGAGTCGAACTTGTTCCTCAGTTATCCCAGCATAGCTGAATGTGGAGCAAATATTGAAAAATGTCTTGAGATGGTTGTAAGGATTTTCTTCTTCTTTTCCATGGAAGATGGGCAAGGATTGAATGGTTTGTGGACGAATTTCGAAACGTTGCACGATCGGAGTTAAGACAATACATGAAGGAGCACTGTATTCTGCAGGGGCGGTGTAATCTCGAAGCTTCTTGGGTGGTTCTGGGAGTATTAGTTGATCCCCCATAGTTGGTCTTAAAATAGTCTGCTGCGCTTTCTGCCTTCGCTGATTACAGAGAGTGTGCTCAAGTTCGTGATCGATTGGAATAAGCGCTAGATTGAGCGATCGTCTCCCGTGCATACACTTTGTGCAAACTTGTACTTATTGACCCCCAAATTAAATGGGCAAACAGAGAATACCAACAAATACCCGAAAATACCCAATAAAATCCAAATACACTTTGTGCTATTTACCCCTGTTTCAAATAGATTGGCAGCAAATCCAAACTAATTAGAATCTCAAATTAAATATCAACTCACCAGAAGTCTGGAGCGGTTAATCGACGGGGCTCCGCTGTGGGCTGCTGTCAAAACAAAGATGTGATACCCATTTGCTTTGCTCGACGGGAAGAGAGGGATTCTAGTGGCTGGAAGTCTTGGGTAGCGTCGACTCGGACTCAAATCGGTAGTGCCAACTTAGCTGATGGGTCGAACTCAGATCCCCCAAAAACGTGATGAATCTTTGCTGTGATGCCAATGGGCTTTGCTGAGAAAATAGGAAAGGAACTTGCTGATAATGCCGAAGTCGAAGATGGTGGTTTCGGCGTCGAGCTTGATGTTGATGGAGCTTTGCTGATAAGAGAAGAGAGGAGAGAGATCGGATATCCTTTTGAGTTGAAAAAAATTTCCGCTTGCTGCAAGTGAACCAGCCTTTTTGATTTGAGAAGAGATATATGTATTGCTGGTAGGAATGGATGCTAGAAAGAGAAGAAGCCCATCTCTTAGAGTAGATAATGGGTCCTACACCAATTAGCTTTCCTTGTCTTCTCCTTTTTCAATTTCAACCCCACTTGCCAAAATCAATCACGTGCACACTTTTTTTTTTGGAAGGAAGAGATATTTCTTCTTCTTGCTGTATCTAGGAAATGGGCACAAACAAAAAAAAATTCAGCTCCTTATCTAGAAAGGAAAGAAAAGTCAAAATAAATTTTTTTTTTTTTTTTTAAACACTAAAAAAAAATTTTATTCCTAAACTAACTAAGAAACAAAAATAATTAGATGAAAATTAGAAATCCAAATTCTAAACTAAATTAAATAATCCCCGGCAACGGCGCCAAAAACTTGATGGAAATCCTGCAAGTATACAGGGTGGATGTAATATAGTATATGGATAAAAGGTTGTCGTACCCACGAGGATTATTAATTTAATTCAAAAACTTAAATTCCTTATTTAGATCTAATAAAAATAAACACAACTTAAAAATTAAAAAATGACTTTGAGAAGGGTATTGTGATGATTTATGATGAGAACAAATGAAAACGCAACAATTAAAAACAAGGATCAAGAACAATAAGTAAACTAATGAAAATAAAATATTATGGTTTAACAATCAATTGGAAGAACTAGGGATTCAGAATCAACCACAAGCAATCCAGTTTAGGTTTTAATACATTCAACAAATTCTTTTGATTCTTTAGATGATAATTCTTGTATCTAAGTTCCTCTCAGATACTTAGACCATAGTTTTCCTTAAGTGCATGATTCTTTCCTTCTCAGGCAAAGGTCGTATACCCTAACATGCAATTTATCCTTCTCAGGCACAAATTTAACAAATAGGATTCATTACGGTCTAGAAAACAAGAGAACCAAGCAAATCATTATTCTCTCTCGAGCAACAATGTAATTTACCACACTCAACCACAAGAAGCTAATTCAAATTATATTGCCTCTCAGCCTCAAATTCAACTTCAAATTTACTAGATGCAAAGCCCTAAGGTGCGCAGTCAAAGAACTTAACAAATAGCAACAATTAAAACAGTGATTAAGCATTCATCTAAAAGAAACTAAAAATCCATTAAATAAATATTAAAAACCATAAACATTCATGCTAGGGCATCATCCTATCCCTAGAAAAAGAGTTTAGTTGCTCATGTTTAAAGAAAACATAATTAAAAATCTAGAAAACATTAAAAACTTATGAACTATGACGATGGATGAGAGAAAACAATGATGGCAGCCACTTCTTGTCTCTCCTTCTTCCCAAAAAGAACCCCTAAGATGATGATCTCCTTCCTTTAAATAAGAAACAAATCCTTTTCTTCTTTGGTAAAGACTTTCCTTGTTGGACTTGGATTATTCTTATGATGAGTTGTCATTGATGGTTTGGCACCCAAAATCCCAACAAAAATAGGATTAGACCTTAAATAATAAACCTGGATTCCTCTAGATACTTCCCAAATACACATAACATCAATTGGGTTCCAAGAAAGAAATCTAAAAAGAATTACTTTGCATTTTCGCACAAAATTTTCTGCCTGAACTGCCTTCAGTCAAATAGCCATAACTTCTCCTAGAAAAATGCAAATCACGAACCGTAAAATTCCTCGGAAAGCTAACATCCGTATCTTTCCAACGGTATAGGGCACAACATCTGGTTTGCTCCGAGGAGGTGCAGTTTATTCCGCGAAGTTGACTGATCTGCCCAGTAATTTCTACTCTGAAAATATTCCATTTTGCTTTGTTTTCTCCTCTTTACTCTTCAAACCTATAAAAATATAAAACTAAATTAAAACGAACTAAAAACACCCTAAAACATAACAATAATCCAAGAACAAGAGTATGAAAATATATGAAATAATGGTCAGATCAATCATCACTATCATCACTATAATCATAATCATCTTTGTTACTATAGACTTCATATTCACCACTATAAGGGTCACTTTGGGGAACCTCAGACTCTTGGATAGAGCTGCTGGTACCATCTTCACTTGACAAGATTAATGCTGGATAGGAGTGCTCTGTGGCCTGTGAAACACCCTCAAATTCCTCCACCCTCTTCAGAAGAGCATCGGGATCAAGGTCAATTTCATCCAGCAACAGTGCTTTGTTCGAGTCAATTGAGCGTTTCCACAGCGACATCATTTTAGGGCTTGTTATCACTGTTTTGGCATCAGGCTTACAAGAATTATCATTATCTTGGCCTGAAAAAGCACAATCAATGCATAAATGGAGGCCAAGCATAACTGTCTAGCATCACAGGAGCATATAAGTGCTTCAAGTGTTGAAAAAATTTGGTTGTTATAGTATTATTACCGAGGAAACAAGAAGTTCAGAAACAAATTGAAAAATCTTAGGGGAAAAAAATACACCATGTACTAGCAATATAAAAGTTCCAATCTGTCCAGCAAAAGATAAAAAAGCAAAATACACAACATAGAGACTTTGTCCACGTGCAATCCTCAAATAACTAATTATGTGTGTATGAGCGAGAGAGAGAGAGATAGAGCTGCTTAAAATTTAGTTCTGGAAAATACAATTTCTAGGATGCTGCGTCTCTTGTCTAAAATCGGTTCAACAAAATTTAGTTCTCAAAGAATGTAATTTCTAGGATACTGCTCCTCTTGTCAGCAGCTGATAAGGACTTTTCCTAAAAAACAGGCTGCAACCCTACCTGCCTTTTCCAAGATTACTTGAAAGGCAGAAGCTTCCTTCAATTTGGATTGAGATGAAGCCCTAAAACATCACACCATGTCTATTCTAATCATGAGGTCTACCATCCATGACACTGATAACAGAAGGCCCACATGATGGTGAAATCATGTTAAAGCCCTTAAAAAAATTTCATCTTCCAATTTTACAATTAGCAACCAAAATGATTTCAGACCAAACAAAAAGCGACATGTTCAATATGGAAGATTATAAAATGCATAAGATTCAAGTGCCTCCTTATTACCCCTGCATAATAATCACCCCACTCTTATCTAGACATGATGTTAAGTTAATATAAGCTTATGACAGAGATAATCTCCTGAATCATGGGTTTATTATTAATTTGTAGTCGGTTTTAAAAATATTCATGCATATGCATTGTAACTTGTACCCCTCTCTGTTGATGATAGAATATCAACATCAGCAGGTTCTGAAGGTGAAGGTGCCGCTTGGTACATTGATATCCAATCTGGTCCCCTCCACATCAATATCTGTTCATCATCAAAAGAAAGTAGCACACAAGGAACCAATTCCTGTAAACAAGTGGAGAGGTAAACGGTCAGTGGGAAACTAAGAGCATGGTAGACAGAATGATTGAGGCAACCCTTTACAGAATATAAACACCATCAAGCAATTTTTCAAGATACTATCTGGCACTTGTAAGAAGCACTGCCATCCATTTACTGATCATTGTGAGTCAAATAGAAATAAGTACCTCTGAAAGGTTTTGAAAGCCAAAAATTATAATTTTTTTAAAAGAAGAAAACCCAGTTTCACATGTTAAACCTCAAAAGAGTACCATTTCTTACAGGGCTTTATACAGGATCAGGCTAAAATATATCGAAAGAAGAGTTATAAGAACAGAAGATGTATATATACGAACCTTAAGCTTAGCGCCTAATTTTTTGTAATCGCTTGCATGCATCCCCCTGCAGTCAATCTTTACCAAAGGACTTCCTTCAAAAGCATGCCTAACATCTCTCACCAAGGTGATGTATACTCCATTTTTGGCTGCAATTTGAAAGAAACATAAAAATAGTATGAAATAATTATCTTTGGAAGTTTAGAACCTTGGTAATGCATGTCTATTAAATTATTAATCTTAATCACAAATCAATGTGACAGTTAATTTTTTAATTAAAGAGCTCTGAACCCCCAATGAAAACTGAATTTAGCTGCTTGTCGCAGCCACGAAGATCAATTCCTTGACATCATCTGATACAGAGCATGGTTTTAATGCTTTAAACAATAATTTTGGAACACAAGGACCACTGACACCGGAGGATCAAATTTGGACCCTTTTGAAATAACAATACAGAACATATAAATTGACTATCTCATTATACTTAAAAAAAGCCTTGCTTCACATCTTATGGCTCCAGTTGCTTGGAACGAGATCAAAAAACGAGACTAAGCAGCAAATAAACCTTTTATGACAATTGACAGGGTGTTCGCATATAAGAATGAGCAATGCACTTAGTAGGGACAATTACCTAATTTACATATTGGCAAAAGTCTTTTCCCTTTGTTCCGCAATTCTTCAGCTTGAGCTTTAGTCAATCCTTCTGGAGCCTCTTGGATAAGTTTAGGGTAGACAGGAGCAGCTGGTTTCCACAGCATCAGCGGATACTGTGGACGAGTTTTATAGTTGTAGTTTCTTCCGCAAAAGAGATAAACTACACCGCCAACTCGATGGATGATCTTTCCCCCAGTTCTTTCCTGGAATCATATACAAAACCTGAGTTTTATCAAGTTTTTCCGTAGTCTGATCGTCAGCTTAAACTGCATTGTCGAACTTCCACAGTATATACAGTAATGTAAGTTAATTTTGTGATGTTGAACATGCTATTGTGGTGGCAGAACAAAACAAGCAATTCATGGATACCTCAAGATGGTGGCAAACATTATTCATATCTACAGTTGGAACACCTTTGCATTTAACTTTACAGACTGGTCGCCGCTTCCAATGCGAATGTACCAACTCCAACATATTATGCGTCAATCCATCTCTTCCTAAACAAACAGAAAAACGAGTCACTCAACACTCAACAGCAAAGAAAGCAATAAGAAAAACACCAAGACAGCACCAAAAGCAAAGAGCTCACCGAGATTGACTTGGCGATTATCGGACAAATGGGGTTTGACGAGCATTTTGACCTCCCATTTCTTCAAGGGCTCTCCGAGAATCTCCTCCCTTGTCTTCTCCTGCCTGGGATACTTCCCCAACTGAAAGGGCCTCGGCATTTCCACCTGCTTCACTCCCTTGGTTCCCGGAATCAACGGACCGACGGAGTCGAAAAGCGGAACCTTCCGCCTCATCTTCTTCTCCTTGGCGCTCTTCAACGGAGCCTTGCCGGTCCACGGCCTCGGCATTGTGGGCGGCGCGAAGGGCAAGAAAGCTGGTTCGCGAATGGCCAAAGGTTTCGCCTTTGGGGTCTCGGAGTAGCTGAATTGGAACTCGAAGGGCGCGCCGGGGAGGAGGTACGACACGCCGTTTTCGCCGACGACGACGGAGCGGTCGCCGTCGGATTGGATGACGCCCTCGCGTACGGGCTTGTAGTATTTGGTGCGGCGGTGGAGGGATTTGAGAGCTGGGTTGGGAGGAGGGGCATTTTGGGACTTTTTCAGGGGAGGCGGGTATTTGGGAATTGGGATTGGTGGGGAAGAAGAGGAGGAGGTGGTGGGATTTGGGTCGTTTGGGGGTGGGGTTGAAGGGATAAAAATTAATTAGGTTAAATAGCATTAAAAAATAAAAGAAAATGTTATTTATCTTAATTTTTCCCCTATTCATGTAATAAATGATATACATACCACGTTATTGCATTATTAAAAATAACATATTGTATAATCCAATATAAGAATGACACATAGATTAAAAATGAATTAATGTGTATTACATTGTCCATAAATACATATGAGGGAAAAATTTTCAAATATGACACTTATTTTAGGGTCAATCTTATTTTAGAATATCAGTTTAAGTTTGTGTTAGTTTATGACATATAATTAGGATTTGTATTAATGTGGGACAATCTGTCAACTCTGTTAAAATTTCGGTCAATTCTGTTAAAAAAAAATTAAAAAAACTATAAAAAAAAAAAGTTACTACTAAAAATAAATTAAAATATTTAAAACTAATTTTGTAATTTGTGAAAACTCTCATCTCTCACCTATCTCAATCTCTCATCTCTCTCGATCCCATCTCCATCCAGCCCCGAACTCACCTTCTCATCCTCATCTCCCTCTCTCCCAGCCTCATCTCGTGCACACCTCTTCCACTATTCTTTCCCCCACCTCGAGCCCCTCTCTTTTTCATTCTCTTCTCCCTCCCTTTTTCTCCACCAGGCGTAGACGCCCCTCCCTTTTCCTTACCGAAACCCACCTCCTCACTTATTTCTCTGCCTTAATCTCTCTCCCCGCCCCTTTTCACTCACCGTCTGCCACCAGTACCACTAAAACCCAGACCCCACAAATCCCACCTGAAACCCATAACCCAAAACTCCCAAAACCCCTGAAACTTAGAACCCCCAAAACCCAGAACCCACAAACCCACTCTTCTCTCTTCCTTCCTTCCTCCCCACCCTGATCCCCTCCCAGCTGAATGGATTGTAAAAGCTTCTCCAAAATGAAAAAACTTCAAATATTTATAAATTGCAATGGGCGATACTTGGAGTTGTTGATTATCTGCCCCCAATGAGTTGAGATTGATTAATTGGTCTGAATATCCATTACAATTTTTGCCATTCAATTTTAATCCTAAAAAGCATATTGACTTTAGTATGCCGTGCAGCTGCATCTTACAACTCAGTGAGAAATTCAAGATATCTCATTTCAAATTATTTCGATCCACTATATTTGGTTTGCTTAAGATTTTCGACCCTAAATTTGAAAAGCTATAAATTTATAACATAAACCCCCAATCTCATATCTCTTCCCCCTTTCCTTCCCACCCGATCCCCTCCCAACAGCAAGCCCAGCCCGATTTGGCTTTGGGTAATTTGTTTTTTTTTCATTTTCAAATTTTTTGTCTTTATGTAATTTTCTATTTTTGTGGGTTTTAGTTTTAATCTTTGTGAAATGTTAACTTTTTTTAGTTTCAAACTTTTAAATAATTTTTATAGTTTTTTTATTATTATTTTTATTTTTAAAATATAAAATGACCAAATTATCCTTCATTTTAACGGAAATTTTAACAAAGTTGACTGATTGTCTCACATAAATACAAATCCTAAATATGTGTCCTAAATTAGCACAAGCCTAAACTAGTATCCTAAACTAAGATCGACTCAACGTAAGTGTCCTGTTTGAATATATGAGCCCTCCCCATTCATTGAGATCCTCATTGATTTAACAAAAAATGTGGATGAAAATGACAATGTGTATTACATTGTCCATAAATATATATGAGGGAAAATTTTTCAAACAGGACATTTATTTTGGAGTCAATCTTATTTTAGGACACTAGTTTGGGTTTGTGTTAGTTTATGACACATATTTAGGATTTGTATTAATGTGGGACAATTCGTCAACTCTGTTAAAATTTCCGTCTACTCTGTTAATAAAAATTAAAAAATCTATAAAAAAAAAAAAAAAAGCAAAAAAGTTACTACTAAAAATAAATCAAAATATTTAAAACTATTTTTATAATTTGTGAAAACTCTCATCTCTCTCGATCCCATCTCCACCCAGCCCCGAACTCACCTTCTCAGCCCCATTTCTCTTTCTCCCAGCCCCATCTCGTGCACACCCCCTCCTTTCTTATTTTTCTTCTTATTCTTTCCCTCACCCTGAGCCCCTCTCTTTTTCCTTTTCTTCTCCCTCCTTTTTTCTCCAGCAAGTGCAAGCGCCCCTTCCTCTTTCTTCCCCGTCACCGGTCCTCCCCCTCCTTCCCACCAAAACCCACCCCCTCACTTCTTTCTCAACCTTAATCTCTCTCCCCGCCTCTTTCCACTCACCGTCTGCCACCAGCACCACTGAAACCCAGACCCCACAAATCCCACTTGAAACCCATAACCCAGAACTCCCAAAACCCCCGAAACCCATAACCCACAAACCCACCTGAAACCCATAACCCAAAACCCACTCTCCTCTCTTCCCCTCTTCCTCCCCACCCTGATCTCTTCACATCTGAATGGATTGTAAAAGCTTCTCCAAGATGTAAAATCTTTAAATATTCATAAATTACAATGGGCAATACCTGGAAATGTTGATTATCTCCCCAATGAGTTGGGATTGATTAATTCGTCTGAATATCCATTACCATTTTTGCCATTCAATTTTAATCCTAAAAAGCATATTGACTTCAATATGCCGTGCAACCGCATCTTACAACTCAGTGAGAAATTCAAGATATCTCATTTCAAATTATTTTCGATCCACTGTATTTGGTTTGCTTAATATTTTTGACCCTAAATTTGAAAAGCTGTAAATTCCTAACAGAAACCCCCAATCTCATATCTCTTCCCCCCTTCCTCCCTACCCCGATCCCCTCCCAACAGCAAGCTCAGCCTGATTTGGTTTTGGATAATTTGTTTTTTTTTTTTTCATTTTCAGATTTTTTGTTTTTATGTAATTTTTTATTTTTGTGGGTTTTTAGTTTTAATCTTTGTTAAATGTTAACTTTTTTTAGTTTTAAACTTTTTAATAATTATTTTAGTAGTAAGAAATAATTTTTATAGTTTTTTGTTATTATTTTTTATTTTTAAAATATAAAATGACCAAATTATCTTTCATCTTAATAGAGTTGACTAATTGTCCCACATTAATACAAATTCTAAATATGTGTCCTAAATTAACACAAATTTAAACTAATATCCTAAACTAAGATTGACCCCAACGTAGATCTCCTGTTTGAATATACGAGCCCTACCCATTCATTGAGATCCTCATTGATTTAACAAAAAATGTGGATGAAAATGACAATTTGACCACCACCCCACACCATTGTCATCCCTAACTCTGGGCTTTTTGTCGTCAATAAAGAGTTTGGGCTCTTAACTAGAGTGGGCCTGATAATGTCAAACCCATCAATCCTGACAGCAATTCCCCCAAACCCTAGAGTCGAGATAGTATATAAGCATAAAGCCCTCCATTTTTTCAGTCCCAGTCTGAGTCCTTCTCTTTTAGCCTGCGCCTCCTCCTCTCCTTCTCTTCCAGGCTCTGACTGCAACCATGCAGATCTTCGTGAAAACCCTAACGGGGAAGACCATCACCCTAGAGGTCGAGTCCTCCGACACCATCGATAATGTGAAGGCAAAGATCCAGGACAAGGAGGGCATCCCGCCGGACCAGCAGCGCCTCATCTTCGCCGGCAAGCAGCTGGAGGACGGCCGCACCCTCGCCGATTACAACATCCAGAAGGAGTCGACGCTGCACCTGGTGCTCCGCCTCCGCGGTGGCGCTAAGAAGCGCAAGAAGAAGACCTACACCAAGCCAAAGAAGATCAAGCACAAGCACAAGAAGGTCAAGCTCGCCGTGCTCCAGTTCTACAAGGTCGACGACTCCGGCAAGGTCCAGAGGCTGAGGAAGGAGTGCCCCAACGCTGAGTGTGGAGCTGGGACTTTCATGGCCAACCATTTTGACAGGCACTACTGCGGCAAGTGTGGCTTGACCTATGTTTATCAGAAGGCTGGCGGTGATTAGAGTTTAGTGATTTTATATTTACATATATCATCATGAATTCTAGTTTCGCTACTTTATGGTGTTTTTGTTTTGATTTCATGCTTCGAAACCTCTGAATTTTTAGGTCTTGTCGTTGCTTAAATGACATATTTCGTTTTTCAAATGTTAAATGGTTTGGTTTATCTTAATTTTGTTTGGATTTATGTTTTATTGTTGATGGGCTGATTGATGATGTGATATGTTGCTGTTTTTGTCTTGGGAAGTTAAGTCAGAGATAAGCCCATGTTGTTTGCTTGTTGGTGCGCTATGCAGGATGAATGTCGTAGAATTTGGATCACATTTCATTGAAAATGTGTTCCTCTGAATTTTCTTTTGATCTTCAATATCCTTCTTTTAGCTCCTTTCATTTATCATTGCTTTTGCCCATTAGTAATGGTTTGGGTTTGCTTTTCAACTCTAATAAGTTGCTGTCTGCCTAACTAGGATTGGCATTTTGTATTTCTCTGTTATTTCATCTGAAACTTGTCATTCATAGCATCCAAAGTAGTATCTGTGCTTATGAAAAATCATTGTCATTCCCTTCATTCTTGGGTACAAAGAATAGTTTAGACTCACCCTGCTATGCCTACATTTGATTTTAAATGAAAATTTAGTGATGCTTTTTTTGCTTTGATTAATTGAATGTTTTGTACTTTAATTTTTTATCTTTAGCATTTGATTTGGGTATACTGATTGGACAGTTGATTTTGGTGTACTGTGAGGACAGCTGAATTTGGGTGTAGACTACCCAATGCTTCAGAGTCCGCTCCATTTAGATGTACTTGGATTTTAGTCTCACCAATTAGGCACCAATTGTATGATTTTGAATTCGTTTTTGGTTCATGGTTATATGATTTTGAACAGTAGGCACTGATTTATTATTTTGGTCGGTGTTTGAGCTCCGGTGGGATTGGAGTGCAGCTGTGGCCACCGCCCTATCTAAATGCTGTGATGTTGCCCTTTAGAATATATTTAGCTTTGAAGTCGGGTCAATGCAAGATTGGCTTGCGCTTTACTGGTTGGCTTGGGCCTTTACTTGCCAATTGTTTGCCTCTGTTATATATTCTTAATAACCTCAACAGCATATCGTAAACAACTCATGTTCATGTTTGTTGCAATCAAATACCTTTTTTGTTTTACACTTCATCAATGCCCAGCAAGCCCTTCATGGTATAATTTGGTCACTCTTGAAGATGAACAAGGCCGAGTCTGGTTTAGGATTTTCCCTTTTGTTGTATTCATTTGTGCATGGAAATATCCCTCATTGGTTGTTTGCTATAATAATACAATTCCAATTTTCTTCATGTTTTAGTCCTTTTTTTTTTGGGCCTTGTGTTTTAGTGCTTGGTTTTTTTTTGGCCAAAATGTTTTTGTCCTTGTTGAATGTATAGAAACGGTTCTGAAAGGAAAGATCTAATGATCCCTAAAAAGTAGAAATTGTTGTGATTTTTGCCCAAGCAAATTTCGGAGAACTACGTACATGTGCATAGTCGCTATCACAAACAAAGAATGAGGCCTCAAATGTTTTTCAGCATTTATTAGTAAGGTAAGAACTAAAAATATTAGGAAAATAAAATAGTATCACTCGTAGAAAATTTGGAAGATGTGATCAATGTGAAGCGTTGAGACCCTCGAACGAACATTAACAAACAAAATGGTATTGAAGTTGATGAAAATCCCAAGTCCTAACGTCTACTTGTTATACTGGTATGGTAAACTCTACATCGGAGGCTTGGAGCCACCCCTTTCGAAAATGAAGATTGAGGATAGAATTCTAGAACCTGTGAATGTCTGTATAACATTGAATTAACCTTGCTAATTGTTTTAGTTCATTTCATGAATTTTATATAGCCCAGAGAAAAGGCAACGAGCTCCATCAAGTAAGAAATTTGTCTTTATACATATATAGATGATCGAACCATTAATTCATAGCTTCTAAAAATTAATGCTAGTTTCGAAACCACCAAGTGGGAGTAGAGCTTTTATGCAAAACTACCAAGTGGGAGTAGAGCTTTTATGCAATATGTACCGAGTCTCTAACCCACCTTATTTTTACACCCCTATTAAATTTAAAAAAAATATAAAACTACTCTTTACATCTTTTATTGTTCTTATAATATCCTTTAATATATCAATTTAATAAACATTTTTTCCACACTCTTAACTATTATCCCACCCCCTTAACTATTATCCCACCCATCCATTTTTCCTTAATTTCTTTCTTCCAAAATCGCTTCAATTATATGACATCATTGATCAAATTAATATCTTGTGTTCTACAAGGTGTAGCCTCAAAAAATGTAAATAAATCTTTTTTTATGCTTTTTTTTTTTTGGTGAACTGTTTGTAATTATTGTTCGATTGAATTGAATCCATGATCCTAAATTTGAATTGGATCCTAAAATATTTTTCGGTGATTGTGATTGACTTGTGTTCTATTCATAATTAGGGGATAATGAACCAGAACCACCATTATAGTCACTTGGCGGCGGCGAGTTTGAGTTTGAGTCAGGAGGAGGAGAGTCCTTGATTCTGACATTCTCCTTCCTTAATTATTCTTAGTTTTACACTTTTACTTCTTTCCGTCTCTCAATCTTTCATTCTTTTTATTTATTCAATACAATACTGAAAATTATACAAGAAGAAGATAGAAGAATCAAAGTAGGTATGATACCTTAACAAAAAAGCTTCATACAAAACCAATAAATATATGAGAACATTGCCAATTAAGAACCTTTACATGCAATGCAGTAGGGGCGAATCTACATTAGGGGCTACATAGGCTGCAGCCCCTGCAGTTTTTTTAAATTTTGTTGTGTTACCCATATTGTTAGCCCCTGCAGAATAAAAAAATGCAAAGGTAGAAACTAAAAAGCTTACCACAAGATTCGAAGCTAGCCACAAGATAAAGCAAAGCCTTGACCACTAGACCACTAACTGCTAGTGTAAAAAATGTTCAAACAGATACTTTATAATAATGTTAATAATCTACACTTCTACAGTTCTACTTCTACTATCCCACATCAGAAAGGAGAGAAGTTTACTCTCACATTTTTCCTATTGCACACACTACACGGCCACAAGATTTGTTTAACTTTTGGGCTGGGCCTATTTTTATGCCACTCTCCCTTCTACTAAGCAAATAAAAAAAGTGCCCCAATCACCGTGGTTTAAGCTTATACAATTACTAGTCTCTCCGCACTCACACTCGCGAGAGCGAGTGCGAAGAGGCTCTTTTTATTGCGCATACACCAATATTTTAGCAAACGTAATTCGTTTAATAAGCTGTATTACGTATATTCTTAGAGCATTTAGCTAGTCTTTTCGGGAATATGATTTATCCGGCTTTTCTTCATTCTTGCCAAATAAAAATATTGAATTACACTCTAATTTACCACTTGCTTCAGCTATTGTGCGAATAAGCTCTCCTTATTGTGCAAACGTTGTTATTTTAGCATGCCCAGTTTATCCTATAAAATTTTCTATTGTGCATACGTAAAAACTTTTTATAATGAAATAATTATTTATTTGAAGAAAGTTTCTCAATTTGACTTCTTATAAGAAAATTATAGAATCAAATATCATTTTGAATTTTTGATATATTCTCTTCATGTCCAGGAGTAGCTGAAGCAAGTGGTAAGTTGATTCATTTTCAACTTTTTGATTGGGGGTTCGAATCCCATGGGGTGCAATTGTTATAATTTTTTTTATATATTGATACATTTTTTATTTGCTTTAAATAATTATTTATTTGAAGAAAGTTTCTCAATTTGACTTCTTATAAGAAAATTATAGAATCCAATATCATTGTGAATTTTTGATATATTCTCTTCATGTCCAGGAGTAGCTAAAGCAAGTGGTAAGTTGATTCATTTTCAACTTTTTGATTTGGAGTTCGAATCCCATGGGGTGCAATTGTTATAATTTTTTTTTATATATTGATACATTTTTTATTTGCTTTAAATAAGTTGGTTGTGTGTGTGTGGAAGAAAGTGCTTGAGTGCAGTGTGTGTAGTGTGTGGTGAGGTTAGTGGCTGTGAGTGTAATTGGTGCAGCGTTCTGTGCAGTGTGTATAGTTTGGTGAGTGGCTATGAGTGTGGTGAGTGTTCATTTGAATTTTTTTTTTCTTAATAGAAATTGGTTTTATAGCCTATAAATTTTGTAGAGAGAGAACCTTTAATTTTCCTTTTACAATAGATATTGTTACTTATTTGCATGAAAACAACAAATAGAAGAAATATTTTTTTTAAGTGCACCTTGATACCCCCAATTTCCTCTCCATACTCAAGTACAAATTTTCTTCACAAAAATTTTTCATTTCACTCTTAAATAAAAAAGATAAAACAAAATAAAGAAATCCCCCCCCCCCTCCTCCCCAAAACAGGGGTTGGCAGCCCCTAAATCGGATGTCCCTCCCCTCTCCTCAATGACCTCAATTAATTCATGTTATTAATTGCCTAATAGTACCAAGTAAATAGGGTCATTGAGGGGAGGGGAGAAGGACATCCAATATCTAGTCTTTGGCCATGTCCCCTGCACATACCAAAAAGCTTTCTCATATTGCGCATAATTTAATTTGTTTTTCCACAATAGGTGTTGCATAATTTTCATGTGTGCATTTCTTTCTCCTTGCCCTTGCCTATTTTTCTCTATGATATTTCTATATCTGATTATTATTGTACGTCACATTTAAATTTGCATGTTTTAGGCTCTTCTCAATGATATTCAAAGAATGGGAAAAACGTTATTATTAAAAAAATAGAATATAAGGATAAACGATGGTGTAAGAAAAATAAAACCAATTAATAAATGCTATTAATTTGAACAATACCAATTCATATCACATTTTCTGTACAATACTATCAACTATTCCAGTTTTGCTCGTGAGTTTAGAGTATAATACATAAAATAGTAACAATTCACACTACTTTTCTTGTTGTAATCTTCTAATAGCTAGTATTAATATATACCCCCAATAGCTCAATTACATTGCAAAATCTTCTAATAGCTAGCAGATCCGAGTTACTAATCTTCTTATTACAAAAATTAAGAACCTTAACAAATACCAAATTAACATGGGACACATCGGAGTTAATATCAATGCATAATGAACTAATACCATCAGCATGTAAACCTTTGATTTAAAGTAGTACTCATCCTGAAATGCATACTTGAAGCCTTCAAGATTTATTGGGTTACAGAAGTCATCAATTAAAGCTTCACTCGGACAACCTAAACAAAGAGACGATTAGTAAGAAGATTAGAAAATGTTTAGACAACCCAGGCTAAGAATATAATAGACACATCAAAAGTGCCTCATTATCTTTCAAAAGAAAGAAATTTCTCATACATCAAAGAAGAAAAACCCATCATTCTCCACACATTTAAATATATTAAATCAACATAAATGTTAGATGAGCCAAACCAAAAACCTATAAAAAGAGTAGAACATAAGAAAAGTCTATGGTAATATACAATTCAGGAAAAAAAATAATAAAATAGGCTCTCTCTCTCTCCATCTCTCTCTCATCCAAAACAAACTGAATTTTGGTAAAATCCCTCCCAATATCTACACCCGTATTTCATCAAGCACCTCATATTCAACATAAATACAAATTTTAACGTATAAAAAAAATTCTAGAACATAAGAAAAGTTTGTGGTAATATGCAATTCAGAAAAAAGAAAAAAAAAAAAGCATAGGCTGATGAGCAAATAAACCCATACCATTTTCCTATGCAATGGATACAAAATCGCTTTCTCTTACAGCTTCTGCACCTAACAACCTTGCCCTTACCATTGCTCCGCCATTGATGGCACATTGTGGCCTCCACTTCCATCCTCTGTGAAATCCAAAGTCATAAATTGCATAAATAAAAATAGTGACAACAAAGCATAAACAGAGAATTACAAACTTCTTACTCTTACTCTTTGATACTCCTTCCCAAAATTTGGCTTTGGTTTTTTCTTCTCTAAAATCTTTGAAGCCCTAACCGAACCACCAACATGTCCATGTCCTGTCTTAACACCCAACTCCTTTCACACGCTTCTTTTTTCTGCACTCCTTTTTTCAAAACCATTTCAACTCCCTCGTCATTAAAACCACCACCACCAACTCCTTGACCTTCTCCTCCTGACCCCAACTCACTAACCCCATCAACTTCCTCATTCCTCAGACGCATCCAACCAAACCCATTTTCCCAATCCCTGGCCACTCTTGTTTGGTAATAGAAATACCACCACACTTCTTATTCCCACCACGCTTCTTATTCCTCATTCCTCTTCCTATTCCCACCACGCTTCTTCTTCTTCACAATCTGAGCAACCCAATCACCTTCAACTCCCAACCATTTTGTTCCATCACCACGTCCCACGAAGAAGAGAGAACTTGGTTTGGATACAAAATAAAAATAAAAGAGAACGTGGTCTCCTAAACGTGGTGTCATACTGCATTATTTTTCGTATTTATTTTTTAATTTGTTTAATTGCAAGAGTGGTTGATTACTTATTTGTCTTTATCGAATTAAAATTGTATGTTTTAATAAATTTAATTAACCATGGGTATTTGTGAGATTTCAGAAAATTTCACCTAGTGGAGGTGTTTGCTTTATATATAGATTATTATATATAGAAGAAGAAGATATAGAAGATATAGAAGATATACCATGGTAAGTTCAGCCCCTGCAGTTTCAGAATCCTGGATTCGCAAATATGCTAGCTAGCTAGCTAATTAAGTTATGGATGAGCTCGGATGGAGAGTATTTGTGCAAATTTGTCCTTTATATATAGATGACGTGGTTGCTAATACAAGTGAGGGGAGTTGAGGGTCCATGGATTCACAACTAGGATTTCATTTTCTTCTTCTATATATAGAAGCAGAAAGCACCGATATATTCGAAACCCTATCAGAAGCTACACAGCCTCCACGGTACCTCTCCACCTTTTTTTTCTTTGGATCTTTTCTTTCTCTTCCTCTTATGCAAAACTGGTTTAGTTTCATCATCTATACAGCTACAAATGCATTAACCGATTTTTTATTTCAGGGGAAGCGCTCCAGTGAACCCGACAATCCCACCATGTGTAAGTCCTCTTTTGTTCTACGGGTCTAGATCTTATCGATTTTATTATACGAATCTGAATTGAATGCCTTTGATTCTTTTTTCTGTTTTTGGTTTGCATGGAAATTTGTTTTGATCTAGTATTAATTTGTATATTGTTTCTGTTTGTTCTTTTTACAGCCTGCAAATCAAGCCGATATGACCTCAGCGTTCCTTTCAAGGTATTGTTATTATGTTTTGCTTAGGAATGTTTTAATTGCTGTGAATTAGCTTTGTTTTGTTTTGCTTAGCAATGGTAACATATGTGCATTCTCTGAATTTCACATATATGATATGAAGTCATGTTTGATATGTACATAGGGCATGAGATGATGAAATACCGAAATTCCTGTCCTTCTCGGTGAAATTGATGGGTTTAGTCTCCTACTCAAAATTATTGTACACCATAAAGTACCGAAACTAGAATTCATGATGATATATGTAAATATAAAATCGCTAAACTCTAATGCTCCCGGCGGCTCAATTATTTTAAACCTTAAACCAACAGTAGCCAACAGCAGCTATATATAACCCTCTCCCCCTCCCCTGTGTTCACCAAGCACCAATGGCAAGATATCACATTGCTATTGAGGGTTCTGTGTTGGGAGCGTACCGATTTTACCGACGGTCATTCAAAGTCATTAAGTATGTACTACGGTACTACTTTCAACTAATCACATGACCAGACCAGTACTGGTTCACCAGTTTCAACATTATGGACCTTTACGGTTTTTTATTCCACTTCAGTGTGAGCTATTTTTTTTCTTTCTATTTCGAAAAAGTCTTGCCTGGTTGAGCTGACCTTGTATGTTAACAAAAAAAATTTTTATTTGTTAAGTGCTTTATTTTGGGAAGATGCAATCAGCAAGGCAAAGGCATTTGATGAGAAATACCAGCTTATATATATATATATATATATTTAAGTGCTTTAATTTAATTTATTTTAGTACTAGCTATCTACTTTACACTGTGTTAGATGCGAACAAGTTCTTCATCCTAATTATTAAAGCAAAGATACCGTAGCATGGGATATGCATGAACCCAACCCCACGATACCTGCAAAGTTCACGATGGTATGATGAGTGATGGCAGAGCTGAATGAGATTCTGACAAATATATCTTTAATTACTACAACTAACAGCCTTAAAATCTACAAAACAAATACAGCATGAAAATATTTAACAAATTTTGATTTTTGAGATTCTGATGTAGGTCAAGTCATTAACTTATAAGAATCCAATTCATGGCCAAAAAAAAAAAAAAATCCAATATATCCAAAACTGCAGCCACGTATGGGGGAAAACCTACCTGATACATAATTTAAAGGTGTAAACCCATGCACCTGCACCTTTGCGGGTGTGACCTTCTTCGTGAGTAAGACTTTTAGACATATTGGATGTATCTAAGTGCCTCGCTCTGTCTATCACCTGATCAGCTCCATCCTCACCAACTCTATTTCGATATTTGTAACATCCACAAAGGAAGAGTGTAGATCCAAGCTACGACATGAAGTTCAGAGCATAAGACAATTAGAGACATTGACATCCAAGCAACGGAAACATAATGACTGTCATACTTATTTAAGCCACTGGGAGATTAGCAGATACATGGCTTTTTAATGTGTATTCAACTGAATAGCTGCCAATTAATTCTATTGAACATCTTTGAACGATAAGATTTGCTTGAGTAGTCTAAAGGACAAAAGAAAAATATCATTCCATATTTCTCATACTAAATGCAGGTTTGTTCAAGACCCTTGAGAGTTGAAAATCATACCCCAAAATAGATTGTGACAATTATTCTGTAAGCAAGTAGCCAAGCGGGATGAGTTCCTTTAAGACATGTCTTCCAGGCTTCATCCTCGTACAAAGACTACTGTTTCTCGTTGATTTTCTCTCCTGTCCGTTCTTGATTTGTTGAAACCTCCATATTTCCATATAAGAATTGAGGCCAGAACCTACTAGTTCCAAATTTCCAATCCATATTGCACAGAGTAAGAATCTCCAGTTCAACCAATAACTTGTACTTGCTCCACTAATTATGTTATCTAATTTGGATCCCAGGTCTATGTGTTTAAATGAATATGAGTAAGTCTGTACTCATCAAAATCAAATACCATCAGATTTCAGTAGCAAAACTTAAGTAGCAACAGTTCTAATGTGAAATGTTAGGCAAAAAACAATTGAAATGTTTAAGGGTAAAGAAAAATGTGATAATGGTGTATGAATTGAGCCGAATATTTTCCAAAACTCATTTGGAAATTATCAAAATATGAAACCCAGAATTAAAGTAAGCTTCGGAGTTATTCAATTCTAACAACACCATTACTGCCAGAACAGAAAGAGTTTAATACAATACGTTCTGATAAATAAAGGTGTGCTCGCAAATGAAAATCAATGTAAAATAGGATGCTTTGCTTCTTCCTTCTTCCTCCCGTCAAAGAGAGAGAGAGAAGCAAAAGGGAGGGAGTGGAAGAGTTACTTTTTTTTTTGTTGCCTGCAGTTTTAGTTTATATATGCCTGAGGTTTTGTCGTCTGATCTTGCCGTTGCCGCTGTGGGATTGTAGAAGATTAAAGAAAGCAAAGACAGAATAAACTTTTCTTCTTCTCAAGTCAAAACTCAGAAGTCAAAAACCAATAATAAATTTTGATATGATATTGTATTCATTTTCTTGTGGGATTGGATAATGCTACGTTCTTTTCTCCAGAACCTGCAAACCACTTGAACAAGTCCACGTGGACCTTATGAAAAATGGATGCTTCTCTTTTGGTTGCTATATTACCCACATGAACCTGCAAATTGGGTTCCTATTTTGGTTTGTTTACTTCTTCTCCCTGGAGACTAGTCCCTTGTTTGATGGCTTGATTCAAGTTTATATTTGAGAACCAAATGGTATCATTTCAATCAAGCAAGTAGTATTGATATTTGTAAAAAGCTTAAAAAACAAAAATAATGTTTTGTTGCCAACCAAACAATATTTATGATTTCAGCATATTAGAGCATAGCAGTGCCATGACTTTGTCGTTGGCAGAGGGTAAATGATAACAAGGGACTAAAAGGTAACAATGTTCTGACTTCTGACCAACAACAAAAAACAATGTGAAATTATAAACCAGAGGCTGCCTTGGAGATACTATTGAAATTAATCATGATCAAGATTCTCTGCTATTACATCAACAGGTAATGACCCCAAGGGGACTGAATCACTATCATAAAATGCATCATCACTATCATCACTATAATCATAATCATCTTTGTTACTATAGACTTCATATTCACCACTATAAGGGTCACTTTGGGGAACCTCAGACTCTTGGATAGAGCTGCTGGTACCATCTTCACTTGACAAGATTAATGCTGGATAGGAGTGCTCTGTGGCCTGTGAAACACCCTCAAATTCCTCCACCCTCTTCAGAAGAGCATCGGGATCAAGGTCAATTTCATCCAGCAACAGTGCTTTGTTCGAGTCAATTGAGCGTTTCCACAGCGACATCATTTTAGGGCTTGTTATCACTGTTTTGGCATCAGGCTTACAAGAATTATCATTATCTTGGCCTGAAAAAGCACAATCAATGCATAAATGGAGGCCAAGCATAACTGTCTAGCATCACAGGAGCATATAAGTGCTTCAAGTGTTGAAAAAATTTGGTTGTTATAGTATTATTACCGAGGAAACAAGAAGTTCAGAAACAAATTGAAAAATCTTAGGGGAAAAAAACGTGCTATATTATTATTACTATATAAGGCAGAAAAAAAAACATCATGTACTAGCAATATAAAAGTTCCAATCTGTCCAGCAAAAGATAAAAACACAAAATACACAACATAAAGACTTTGTTCACGTGCAATCCTCAAATAACTAATTATGTGTGTATGAGCGAGAGATAGAGCTGCTTAAAATTTAGTTCTGGAGAATACAATTTCTAGGATGCTGCGTCTCTTGTCTAAAATCGGTTCAACAAAATTTAGTTCTCAAAGAATGTAATTTCTAGGATACTGCTCCTCTTGAGTCTTGTCAGCAGCTGATAAGGACTTTTCCTAAAAAACAGGCTGCAACCCTACCTGCCTTTTCCAAGATTACTTGAAAGGCAGAAGCTTCCTTCAATTTGGATTGAGATGAAGCCCTAAAACATCACACCATGTCTATTCTAATCATGAGGTCTACCATCCATGACACTGATAACAGAAGGCCCACATGATGGTGAAATCATGTTAAAGCCCTTAAAAAAATTTCATCTTCCAATTTTACAATTAGCAACCAAAATGATTTCAGACCAAACAAAAAGCGACATGTTCAATATGGAAGATTATAAAATGCATAAGATTCAAGTGCCTCCTTATTACCCCTGCATAATAATCACCCCACTCTTATCTAGACATGATGTTAAGTTAATATAAGCTTATGACAGAGATAATCTCCTGAATCATGGGTTTATTATTAATTTGTAGTCGGTTTTAAAAATATTCATGCATATGCATTGTAACTTGTACCCCTCTCTGTTGATGATACAATATCAACATCAGCAGGTTCTGAAGGTGAAGGTGCCGCTTGGTACATTGATATCCAATCTGGTCCCCTCCACATCAATATCTGTTCATCATCAAAAGAAAGTAGCACACAAGGAACCAATTCCTGTAAACAAGTGGAGAGGTAAACGGTCAGTGGGAAACTAAGAGCATGGTAGACAGAATGATTGAGGCAACCCTTTACAGAATATAAACACCATCAAGCAATTTTTCAAGATACTATCTGGCACTTGTAAGAAGCACTGCCATCCATTTACTGATCATTGTGAGTCAAATAGAAATAAGTACCTCTGAAAGGTTTTGAAAGCCAAAAATTATAATTTTTTTAAAAGAAGAAAACCCAGTTTCACATGTTAAACCTCAAAAGAGTACCATTTCTTACAGGGCTTTATACAGGATCAGGCTAAAATATATCGAAAGAAGAGTTATAAGAACAGAAGATGTATATATACGAACCTTAAGCTTAGCGCCTAATTTTTTGTAATCACTTGCATGCATCCCCCTGCAGTCAATCTTTACCAAAGGACTTCCTTCAAAAGCATGCCTAACATCTCTCACCAAGGTGATGTATACTCCATTTTTGGCTGCAATTTGAAAGAAACATAAAAATAGTATGAAATAATTATCTTTGGAAGTTTAGAACCTTTGTAATGCATGTCTATTAAATTATTAATCTTAATCACAAATCAATGTGACAGTTAATTTTTTAATTAAAGAGCTCTGAACCCCCAATGAAAACTGAATTTAGCTGCTTGTCGCAGCCACGAAGATCAATTCCTTGACATCATCTGATACAGAGCATGGTTTTAATGCTTTAAACAATAATTTTGGAACACAAGGACCACTGACACCGGAGGATCAAATTTGGACCCTTTTGAAATAACAATACAGAACATATAAATTGACTATCTCATTATACTTAAAAAAAGCCTTGCTTCACATCTTATGGCTCCAGTTGCTTGGAACGAGATCAAAAAACGAGACTAAGCAGCAAATAAACCTTTTATGACAATTGACAGGGTGTTCGCATATAAGAATGAGCAATGCACTTAGTAGGGACAATTACCTAATTTACATATTGGCAAAAGTCTTTTCCCTTTGTTCCGCAGTTCTTCAGCTTGAGCTTTAGTCAATCCTTCTGGAGCCTCTTGGATAAGTTTAGGGTAGACAGGAGCAGCTGGTTTCCACAGCATCAGCGGATACTGTGGACGAGTTTTATAGTTGTAGTTTCTTCCGCAAAAGAGATAAACTACACCACCAACTCGATGGATGATCTTTCCCCCAGTTCTTTCCTGGAATCATATACAAAACCTGAGTTTTATCAAGTTTTTCCGTAGTCTGATCGTCAGCTTAAACTGCATTGTCGAACTTCCACAGTATATACAGTAATGTAAGTTAATTTTGTGATGTTGAACATGCTATTGTGGTGGCAGAACAAAACAAGCAATTCATGGATACCTCAAGATGGTGGCAAACATTATTCATATCTACAGTTGGAACACCTTTGCATTTAACTTTACAGACTGGTCGCCGCTTCCAATGCGAATGTACCAACTCCAACATATTATGCGTCAATCCATCTCTTCCTAAACAAACAGAAAAACGAGTCACTCAACACTCAACAGCAAAGAAAGCAATAAGAAAAACACCAAGACAGCACCAAAAGCAAAGAGCTCACCGAGATTGACTTGGCGATTATCGGACAAATGGGGTTTGACGAGCATTTTGACCTCCCATTTCTTCAAGGGCTCTCCGAGAATCTCCTCCCTTGTCTTCTCCTGCCTGGGATACTTCCCCAACTGAAAGGGCCTCGGCATTTCCACCTGCTTCACTCCCTTGGTTCCCGGAATCAACGGACCGACGGAGTCGAAAAGCGGAACCTTCCGCCTCATCTTCTTCTCCTTGGCGCTCTTCAACGGAGCCTTGCCGGTCCACGGCCTCGGCATTGTGGGCGGCGCGAAGGGCAAGAAAGCCGGTTCGCGAATGGCCAAAGGTTTCGCCTTTGGGGTCTCGGAGTAGCTGAATTGGAACTCGAAGGGCGCGCCGGGGAGGAGGTACGACACCCCGTTTTCGCCGACGACGACGGAGCGGTCGCCGTCGGATTGGATGACGCCCTCGCGTACTGGCTTGTAGTATTTAGTGCGGCGGTGGAGGGATTTGAGAGCTGGGTTGGGAGGAGGGGCATTTTGGGACTTTTTCAGGGGAGGCGGGTATTTGGGAATTGGGATTGGTGGGGAAGAAGAGGAGGAGGTGGTGGGATTTGGGTCGTTTGGGGGTGGGGTTGAAGGGAGAGAGGAGAAGAGGTTGAAGCCTGGTAGTGATGCTATGATCGCCATCAAAATTGCTTTCTTCTTTTAGTTCATGCAGACATGCCAGAAGGGAGGGAATGGATGGGATAAGGCTTCTTTTCTTCAGCTTTTCCGGTTTTTCTGTTGCTTCAGTGAAGCTTGCACTCACTTAAAGAGAGTGATGATATTTTCACTGTGTACGACATTAATTTATGCGTCGTATTTAAGACCAGCATCAAGATTAGATTAGGCCCATATACTAACTTAATACAGTGTTTGTGTTTGAAATTGAGTTTGCTATATATACCGTAGGAGCGAAATACTGTTCAAATAGGAGAAAGACTTTATTATGAATTAAAAAGATTTTTTTATAAATTATTAAAAATTAAAATAATTTTTTTATAAATTTTAAAACACTCCCAATTTCTATTTAAAAATTATTTTTCTAAAAAATCTAAGTCTAATTATCTCTTTATTATTTTGGTAAGGAAAATAATATTTATCTAACTTTTTAGCAATATACCTAATACATTATATGCATGTCACTTTATTGTATTAAAAAGGCAACAATATAGTAAAACCGATCGCAATAATAAGAGAGTTTCTTATTAATTAAAAATTTAATTAGGTTAAATAGCTTTAAAAAATAAAAGAAAATGTTATTTATCTCAATTTTTCCCCTATTCATGTAATAAATGATATACATACCACGTTATTGCATTATTAAAAATAACATATCGTATAATCCAATATAAGAATGACACATAAATTAAAAATGAATTAATGTGTATTACATTGTCCATAAATATATATGAGGGAAAAATTTTCAAACAGGACATTTATTTTGGGGTCAATCTTATTTTAGGACACTAGTTTAGGTTTGTGTTAGTTTATGACACATATTTAGAATTTATATTAATGTGGGACAATTCGTCAACTTTGTTAAAATTTCCGTCTACTATGTTAAAAAAAATTAAAAAAACTACTAAAAATAAATCAAAATATTTAAAACTATTTTTATAATTTGTGAAAACTCTCATCTCTCTCGATCCCATCTCCACCCAGCCCCGAACTCACCTTTTCAGCCCCATTTCTCTTTCTCCCAGCCCCATCTCGTGCACACCCCCTCTTTTCTTATTTTTCTTCTTATTCTTTCCCCCACCCTGAGCCCCTCTCTTTTTCCTTTTCTTCTCCCTCATTTTTTCTCCAGCAAGCGCAAGCGCCCCTTCCTCTTTCTTCCCCGTCACCGTCCTCCCCCTCCTTCCCACCAAAACCCACCCCCTCACTTCTTTCTCAACCTTAATCTCTCTCCCCGCCCTTTTCCACTCACTGTCTGCCACTAGCACCACTGAAACCTAGACCCCACAAATCCCACCTGAAACTCAGACCCCACAAATCCCACTTGAAACCCATTTTTAACTCCCAAAACCCCCGAAACCCATAACCCACAAACCCACCTGAAACCGATAACCCAAAACCCACTCTCCTCTCTTCCCTTCTTCCTCCCCACCTTGATCCCTTCACATCTGAATGGATTGTATAAGCTTCTCCAAGATGTAAAATCTTTAAATATTCATAAATTATAATGGGCGATACCTGGAAATGTTGATTATCTCCCCAATGAGTTGGGATTGATTAATTCATCTGAATATCCATTACCATTTTTGCCAGTCAATTTTAATCTTAAAAAGCATATTGACTTCAATATGCCGTGCAACCGCATCTTACAACTCAGTGAGAAATTCAAGATATCTCATTTCAAATTATTTTCGATCCACTGTATTTGGTTTGCTTAATATTTTCGACCCTAAATTTGAAAAGCTGTAAATTCCTAACAGAAACCCCCAATCTCATATCTCTTCCCCCCTTCCTCCCTACCCCGATCCCCTCCCAACAGCAAGCTCAGCCTGATTTGGTTTTGGGTAATTTTTTTTTTTTCATTTTCAGATTTTTTGTCTTTATGTAATTGTTTATTTTTGTGGGTTTTTAGTTTTAATCTTTGTTAAATGTTAACTTTTTTTAGTTTTAAACTTTTTAATAATTATTTTAGTAGTAAGAAATAATTTTTATAGTTTTTTGTTATTATTTTTTATTTTTAAAATATAAAATGACCAAATTATCTTTCATCTTAACAGAGTTGACTGATTGTCCCACATTAATACAAATTCTAAATATGTGTCATAAATTAGTACAAATTTAAACTGATATCCTAAACTAAGATTGACCCCAACGTAGATCTCCAGTTTGAATATACGAGCCCTACCCATTCATTGAGATCCTCATTGATTTAACAAAAAATGTGGATGAAAATGACAATTTGACGACCACCCCACACCATTGTCATCCCTAACTCTGGGCTTTTTGTCGTCAATAAAGAGTTTGGGCTCTTAACTAGAGTGGGCCTGATAATGTCAAACCCATCAATCCTGACAGCAATTCCCCCAAACCCTAGAGTCGAGATAGTATATAAGCATAAAGCCCTCCATTTTTTCAGTCCCAGTCTGAGTCCTTCTCTTTTAGCCTGCGCCTCCTCCTCTCCTTCTCTTCCAGGCTCTGACTGCAACCATGCAGATCTTCGTGAAAACCCTAACGGGGAAGACCATCACCCTAGAGGTCGAGTCCTCCGACACCATCGATAATGTGAAGGCAAAGATCCAGGACAAGGAGGGCATCCCGCCGGACCAGCAGCGCCTCATCTTCGCCGGCAAGCAGCTGGAGGACGGCCGCACCCTCGCCGATTACAACATCCAGACGGAGTCGACACTGCACCTGGTGCTCCGCCTCCGCGGTGGCGCTAAGAAGCGCAAGAAGAAGACCTACACCAAGCCAAAGAAGATCAAGCACAAGCACAAGAAGGTCAAGCTCGCCGTGCTCCAGTTCTACAAGGTCGACGACTCCGGCAAGGTCCATAGGCTGAGGAAGGAGTGCCCCAACGCTGAGTGTGGAGCTGGGACTTTCATGGCCAACCATTTTGACAGGCACTACTGCGGCAAGTGTGGCTTGACCTATGTTTATCAGAAGGCTGGCGGTGATTAGAGTTTAGTGATTTTATATTTACATATATCATCATGAATTCTAGTTACGCTACTTTATGGTGTTTTTGTTTTGATTTCATGCTTCGAAACCTCTGAATTTTTAGGTCTTGTCGTTTCTTAAATGACATATTTCGTTTTTCAAATGTTAAATGGTTTGGTTAATCTTAATTTTGTTTGGATTTATGTTTTATTGTTGATGGGCTGATTGATGATGTGATATATTGCTGTTTTTGTCTTGGGAAGTTCAGGCAGAGATAAGCCCATGTTGTTTGCTTGTAGGTGCGCTACGCAGGATGAATGTCATAGAATTTGGATCACATTTTTAATGAAATGCGTTCCTCTAAATTTTCTTTTGATCTTCAATATCCTCTTCTTTTAGCTCCTTTCATTTATCTGCTATGCCTACATTTTATTTTAAATGAAAATTTAGTGATACTTTTTTTGCTTTGATTAATTGAATGCCTTTGATTCTTTTTTCTGTTTTTGGTTTGCATGGAAATTTGTTTTGATCTAGTATTAATTTGTATATTGTTTCTGTTTGTTCTTTTTACAGCCTGCAAATCAAGCCGATATGACCTCAGTGTTCCTTTCAAGGTATTGTTATTATGTTTTGCTTAGCAATGTTTTAATTGCTGCGAATTAGCTTTGTTTTGTTTTGCTTAGCAATGGTAACATATGTGCATTCTCTGAATTTCACATATATGATATGAAGTCATGTTTGATATGTACATAGGGCATGTGACGATGAAATACCGAAATTCCTTTCCTTCTTGGTGAAATTGATGGGTTTAGTCTCCTGCTCAGAATTATTGTACACTCATAAAGTACCGAAACTAGAATTCATTATGATATGTGTAAATATAAAATCCTAAACTTTAATGCTCCCGGCCCGGCTCAATTATTTTAAACCTTAAACTAACAGTAGCCAACAACAGCTATATAAAACTCTCACCCCCTCCCTTATGTCCACCAAGCACCAATAACATCTCCTAGATATCACATTGCTATTGAGGGTTCTGTGTTGGGAGCGTACCGATTTTATCGACGGTCATTCAAGGTCATTAAGTCCGTATTACGTTACTACTTCCAACTAATCACATGACTAAAGCAGTAATCTGGTTCACCGGTTTCAGCATTACGGATCTTTACGGTTTTTTATTCCACTTCAGTGTGAGCCATTTTTTTCTCTCTTTTTTGAAAAAGTCTTGCTTGGTTGAGCTGACCTTGGATGTTAATAAATTTTTTTTTTATTTGTTAACATTCAAGGTTAGCTTAACTAAGCAAGATTTTTTCGAAAGAGAAAAAAAATGGTCACACCGAAGTGGAATCAAAGACCGTAATGGTTCGTAATGTTGAAACTGGTGAACCAGATTACTCCTCTGGTCATGTGATTAGTTGGAAGTAGTACCGTTGTACAGACTTTAATGGCCTTGAATGACCATCGGTAAAATTGGTATGCTCCCAACATAGAACCCTCGATAGCAATGTGATATCTAGGAGATGCCATTGGTGCCTGGTGGACACAGGGGAGGGGGTGAGAGTTATATATAGCTGCTGTTGGCTACAGTTGGTTTAAGGTTTAAAATAATTGAGTCGGGCCGATCCGGCGATCGGCCCGAGCACACGGCATGAATGGGTGGACTGTCTGGTCTGTACACCTCTACATGGAAGAGGTTGACATGTCATGGAAGAGGTCGACAAGTCATGGAAGAGCACTCCAAAGAGGTCGACATGTCATGGATGAGCTCGGATGGAAATGCATCCAAAGAGATCGACATAGCATAGATGAGCTCGGATGGAAGAGTTCGACATGTCATGGAAGAGTTCGACATGTCATGGATGAGCTCGGATGGCAAAGCACTACAAAGAGGTCGACATGTCATGGAAGAGCACTCCAAAGAGGTCGACATGTCATGGATGTGCTCGGGAAGAGCCCTACAAAGAGGTCGACATGTTTGAGCTCGGATGGAAGAGCACTCTAAAGAGGTCGTCGACATGTCATGTTTGAGCTCGGGAAGAGCACTACAAAGAGGTCGACATGTCATGGAAGAGCATCCAAAGGATTTAGGGTGATATATGTATGGTTTATAGCTTCAAAATGATATTCACAAGAATAAATGGGCAGGCTGTTGTTGAAAAAAAATGCTAAGCCTACAGAAAATGATACCCTTGTAGAGGTAAGAGTGGTTTATCCAATTTGTAGTGTTGCATAAGTTGAAGCAGGGCAAGAGTGGTTTATAATAATTAACTATTAAAGTGTCATAATCATGACTTAAATGCCTATGGAGCTGCTGCTTCCACTTTGCTATCCAATTTGATTTATTACCAAATTGCATAAGGTAAGAGTGGTTTATAATCATGACTTAAGTGTGAACTTTTTTATTTGACAAAAATTTGCAGGTTGCATTTTCAATTAATTGATAGATTATGAACTGGATTCAAATATTTGTATTATACTAAATCTGCGTGTATAAATGTGTATTCTTACATATTTTTAAGTATAAATATAAAATATACATTCCATAGTGTATGTTTTTGTGTGTTATGATTGTTGGGGCACTGTGCGGATTTTTGGATTTTATGAGTCTTATTGTGTGTCAGGTTTGATGGAAGCTCGTAAGATCAAAATAAAACGGTGTCTTATAAATCATTTATACTGTTAGGGTTGTCTGAGCAGTGGTGGTTCCATATATTGTTTGGTCTGTGTTTGACATTATACTATCTCTTCCCCAGTTTCTTGGTCAAACGGAAAGCTAGAACTCTAGGAAGAGGTTACTTATGGAGTGGTAATTCAATTGTTGCCTAGGAATTTCTTGCGACTCTTTTTGATGTATTATCCTATATTTTCATTTATCACCGTGTTAATTATATTGATCCAGGAATAGTAGCAGTAGAAGAACAAGATTGAAATTGCTTCCTACTTTGTGGTGGGTTTTGGTAGAGGAACAACCAAATCATTACAGTTTTAATTTATTTAAATTTCATACCTATTTTGTTTTCCCTTCTCTTCCAACATTTGTCTATCCATCCATTGATTTTCTTTGTGAGTTAAAAGTGTTGCACCCCAACAAACTGAAAGAATTGATTTGCAAAAGGTATTGCATTAGGCGGCTATAAATATACTTTTCAAAGGGTGAATTAATTTGATCAGGTTATTTGTTGTTTTCACCTATCCATCCAATGTTGAATGATACACTTTTCAAAGGGTGAATTAAAATTTTTTTCTGGTGGGCTGCTGACTGGTGAATTTTAGCCAAGGGAGTGGTTTTGTGTATATTCTGGGCAAAGGTGTGAGTTTTTGTTCTTGATGGGAATGTTTCTTATGTTTTGAGTTGTTTAATTTTGATGCATACATGTGAATTGTGAAGTATCTAACCGAATTTGCAGATTTGGAAAAGTGAAGAGCATTTTATTGTTTTGGAGTTGAATAATGGTTGCCTATCATTGTCTGTTAATTTAATCCATGGTGCAATTTTAATGACTAGAGTCGGATGGTGCTATCAGAAAAGTAAATGTTTTGTATGATTGATTTAGAAAATGTCGGTAGTGAAATTGAAAAGCCAATAGGAACAAATTTAGGATGAACTTAAGAAAGATGGTGGGAATCTCACGAAGTTTTTCGGGGTACTGGGTATGCCTATTTTTGTTGGCCAGATAATTGATTCTGTCATTTCAAAGAGGCTTCTTTAATTGTTAATGGTAAGTTTGTTACTCTCTGTCATGACTAAAAGGGATAATGTTTAATAGAGTGCTGGGTGGTGTAATGCCTTTCTTCTGGTTCTGGATCCTTTGGGATAAAGTATCAACTTTTCTCACCTAAGTTCTTGTTTCGTTTCTTAAATTGCCGATCAAAATGGAAGCTATTTGCCTTTGAAGTCAAGGTAGCTTTTACTACCTGAACCCTCATATTAGCTGAACTAATATTACATCTTGCTTCCAATTTTGAGTCTTCTAATGTTGTAATATTTATGAGTTTTATTTCTTTTCGTCCCTTTTGCAGCTCAGGTGGTATTTCCTTCTCCAAAAGTTGGTTTGGTGTTCAGATGTCAATGTGTGAGGGTTGACTAGAAACTCAGTGCTACTTTGAGCTGATATTTTGCTTTTGTATAAGCAGGACTAGCAGGTGGAGTCATTGCTGGCATATCCGTGGCAGCAGTTGCTGCAGTGCTGTTATTGGCTGGTTTTATATATTCTGATTTTACCGGAAAAAGAACGAGGACACAAAATTGCTCTTAAGACCATCCGAAGATCAATCTTTTCAAAAATGGGCGTTGTATGTTAATTACTCCCTCCCCTTTCTTTTTTCTAATGAGTGAAAGAGTTCTTCACCGATTTTTTGGATTCAAGTTGCATTTAACTTTAGTGGCCAAAAAAAAAAAGTTGCTTTTAACTTTTGACTCTTCACAGAAGAACACCAGTCAGATAGCTGACTAAGCCCTGTAATTTATGATGTCATCCTTCTCATTTAACATTCATTTATTCTCTTTTATGTTACATAATTACATTTCCCCTTCCTTTCCAAACAAAAGTGGGTATTATATTTATGTTAATATTACTTCTTCTACCTCCTCTCTTTTCCCTCTGGCTCACGTATGGATGTTGGAAGTTGGACTTTATGGTAGTTGTGTTGTGAATTTACCATGAGAGCATCACTCAGCAGTGCAAATTTGTGCTGACGTGGAGATCATTTCCCGGAAATTGTCCAAATAAAACCATGTGATTCAAAAGTTAATTAAATGGAGATCATTAACCCATAAGCCCAACATATGAAAACTTTCTTCAGATTGTGGATAGATGCAACCTTATTGAGAGACTAACATATAAAAAACTGAGGCTTTTTTAATTAATTACGAACTATATATATTGGACATGACTCAACATTCTGAAATTAACACTACTCACACATTATCAAAGGTGGAATTACATCTTGATGATGCCTTTGATTCCTACCAACCATCACAACTAGCTTCCATTCTTTTAGATTCTTTCAGGGGCCTATTAATTCCATACCAGCTGTTTGTCAAGAAGATTTCAAATTTTTTAATTATATGTTACTGTCCATGGGGAAGAACTATTCACAATCATGAATTTATGACTGGCACTCATTTTTGGGCAACAGCAAATATTTTGAAACTACATTTGAGTTTTCAATTCTCAATCTGTGGGGAAGTGGGGACCTTGATCTTGAACTCTCTCACTTACAAGCACATGGGTGAGAGTAAATTTGAGCACAGGGGGGAAGCTGATTGTGAATGAACTAAAATGGTAACGGGTGCAGTAGATGTTGTCATTAAGAGGAAAAGCAAAAAATATAAGAGATGGGAAATGTCTAAAAATAGATAGCACAAAAAGTAGAGGTGAAAGGTTCTTATGTCAATTATACTTGCTGTGTTTCAGGAAAGACAAATTCTAAGATGCCTCTTTTCCTTCTACATGCATCCTTCTAGAAACTTCAAAATGGTAAAACTTGCTGCACTTTCACTTTCATAGGAGAGAGTGAAGGCTCAAAGATATGGGTGAGCCTGAGAGTCAATTAAGGAGAAGAAAACAACACATGAAACAAAGAAGCTCTCTACCTAGTCATTTTACTTACTGCCATTGATAGAACTTAACATCAGAAATAGATAAATGGGCTGCAAAATTGTTACTATTTCACTACTCAGGGCTCACTGGCTCAAGGGTGTGACTGTAATTTGACTAAGGGAGTGCCCCCAGAGTTCAAACATTCTGAAATGCTTCAACATTTACTCATGTACAGTGAAAGCACACGTCTTTTTCCTTAACAACAAGGACAAAATTACTGATTCTACTTGACCATAAGTGACTAAGTAATCATCAAAGAAAGTTAGTGATGTATTAATCCTGATGATCATTGGTGACTTATGACTGTTCTCTAACTTCTATAAATCCCTTCCCTTCTATAACCAAACACCTTCCTATGTTCTGCCCTCTCTCGCCTCTCTCCCTCTCTCTCTAAACAGACTAAACTCTAAAGCACACACACAAGCTCAAACTTACCAAAAATGTCCACACTGAACCATCTCTTTGATCTCCCGGACCAGATTTGTTATGTCCAATGTGGTTTCTGCGCCACCATATTGCTGGTTACTCAACATTGCTTTAATCCTTTACTAATAGATTGAAAAAAGAGTCATATTGTGGTTTCTGTTTCTTACTCATTTTTATTTTGGCCAATGTATAGTTTTACCGATCCATGGATTTGTATCTAAAATGTAGGTAAGTGTGCCATGCAGCAGCTTGTCAATGTTGGTCACGGTCAGATGTGGTCACTGCAGTTGCCTCCTATCTGTCAACATGATGAAAGCCTCATTTCTTCCCCTTCATCTTTTAGCTTCCCTTGGCCAAGATGAGGTATATATATTATTAGTATTTGGCAGATACTATATATCTATCAGATACTATATAACTGAAAATTAATCCTAGTCATATATAATTCAATATCTCTCTAGCTAAGTCTTTACAAACTAGTCCTGGTAAAATCTCCTGCAGCAAAAAGATCAAGAAATCTGCTTAGAAGAAGTGGTGGACACACAGAACCCCTTGGACATGCGCAGCCCATCCATGGTGGTTTCTAACTCTGACAATGAAGAGGAGGACACAATCTCTATGAATCACATTGTCAACAAACGTACATTTAATTTAACCCCACTCGCTAGAATTTGGTGGAACTAAATTGGCTTGATCAACCTTATTTGATTTTTCATTGTTATTCTTATGTAGCCCCAGAGAAGAGACAACGAGCTCCATCGGCTTATAACCATTTTATCAAGTAAGATTTGTAACTTGTAGAAGTTATAAAATTGGCTGATGTGATTCAGGTGATGAGGAGTTTTTATGTGACTGTTCATTTGTGAAACAGAGAGGAGATCAGGAGGCTTAAAGCTGAGAATCCAAACATGACTCACAAGGAAGCATTTAGTACTGCTGCAAAAAATGTACGTTTCAAATCCAACCAACATCATGATGATTAGTACTGAAATTTCATTCTTTTGGCCAACATAACAAAGTCTAAGATAATCTGAATATGCATGTGTGATTGTATATCTAGTGGGCTCAGTTCCCTCCAATTCAGTACAAAGGAGATGGTCCAGATGGAGAGAGCAGCCAGAGAGAGGATCAAAATGTTACATGGCACTCTGATGTCACTGAGGTAATTTATTTAATTATTGACCATACAACAAATATGTAAAAAATATGTGTAAACTTTGAGTTTGATCTGCAGGTTTATTATCCCAAAGGCTGTCACTGTCTTTGTAGTTCAACAACTAAATGCCAAATTTATTATATGAAAGCAGTGTCAAGGCTCTCCTTTAATCCTGTCATGTGTTTGTAATAAATAATTTATGCCACTACTCATGTATGTGTATGCATGACTTTCTGTTATGAAAATTTTCAGGCCCATGAAGATGGCAAAGTTTTCCGTGAAAGAAAGGCCCCAAGGCATTCCATATGGGCAAGGACACCCTTCGAGTGAATGAGGGCTTGACCTAAATTACCATAACAAGAAAGCTGTTTCCTTTTCAAGCCCATGTTTAGGGTTCAAGTCATTTGCTATTTTAGGGTTAGATTCTCTAGGGAATGAGTACAACTGTACAAGTCTCACTGACTGAAAGAAACTCTAGCTTTCAAATGTGTTTACTGATTGTGATGGAATTGATGATACATTTTCTTCAAAACAAGCTCTTCTAGTTCAACTCTGTTGCCAAGTAAATCAAATTTCTCTTTGGTTATAGAGTGCATGCAATTTCCATTCCTGCTAGCTAGGACTCTTACAAGAGGCATTAATTAATGAGACATTGCAAATTTAGGATGTGTTTCAATAATTTGTCATGGTTTTGCTTAACTTAAACTTGCCAATGTTCTTCAATAATTGTTTTGAATGATGTGGTTCAACCACTCATGAAGGTATTGTAAATCTAAAAGACTCTTTCCAGCTAGAGAGTGAGACAGAGGGCAGCTGTCTGATATTGGATGATATATAGATGTTCCATCATGTCCTTAAAATTAATATGGGATACAAGTGAGTCCTGGAAAGCAAATACTTTGGCTACTTGTGTGGAATTTTGTCCTTTTTCTAAATCATTGAACCTTATTTTCATCTGTAATTATAATCTAGGGTAGGGTCTAATCAACTTTCTTCACATACATTTCTATATTTGAGAACACCCACTGACTCACATATATTCACTTCCAGTACCGTTTCCTTCTTGCAACTCTTGGCGCCCTTTGAATATAACTCCCTGAAATTTAATTAAAATACATGCAATTACTAAACCTCAATCAATTTTGAAAAATATAATTGTTAGGAAACACCAGTGCTAGCTGTGTGACTGTGCATATGGAAGTTGTGGTTAGATATACAAATAATTCATTGTATGGATTATTAATTATGATGGTATTGAATGCAACTTGTCAAAACATATCATTAATAAAAAGTATGGTATTCAGCTGGGGTCTTACTCATGAAAGGCCTGGGAGAAATAGAGTGGAAATATGCTTGAAAGAAGTGCCTATTCTCTTTTTGTAGCTCTCTCCACACTGCAGGCATGCATTGGCACACACTAGTGAACAAACTAATAATGAATCTACACACATAACACAACACAACACACAACAACAACAACACAACACACATGACACATGGAGAGAAGAGAAGACGGACCTGTAAGCGTGACCAGTGGCCTAATGCTTGCATGCTCTGCTAGTGCCTTTATGCATTCGTCACGATTCATGTGAAAGAGCAAGCATCTCTCAATAAGATGTTGAACCTGTATGTTTATGTATGTAATTCCATGCAAAAAGTAAGACTACAATCAAATAAAGTTGAAAGTTTTATGTCTTACAAAACGTACGTATAGTTGAGTTTGTGTGTGTGTGTGTGTGAGAGAGAGAGAGAGAGAGAGAGAGAGATTACCATCCTAATGTAGCTTTGTGGTTGGCAATGCAAACATGGCACGAAGTGATGGTTATGAACATTCATGTCTCTTGAACAAAAGGGCATGGATGACTGAAAGAAGAATAGAGAAAACGTACTATATAAAAGAGAGCAAGAAAACAAACACAAGCCAAAAAGTGCAAGGGGGGAAGGATATTTGGAGGCTTATATATATGGGGTTAAAACAAGACGAGAAAGAAAAGAATACTAAGAGTGAATAGTGATTGTACATGTATGTATTGTTATCCACAGGTATCCAAGCGAAGGGCCAAAAGAGCACAAGAAATCCAAACGATAGATTCACCTCATCTCCAAAGAGATAAGAGAAAGGCACAATTGTGTGTACATTTTGATGATGACAAGTCCCTGGGTCTTGGGTAAGCCTAGCCACTTGATGACTTGAACCACCAACCAGCTCTGACCTCTGGCTAGCTAGCTACCTAGCTAGGCCCTCCTCCCTCCTACAAAACAAACCCCAATATTTCATTTGCTACCTATTTCTGGGTCCTACATTCTCTACTTACTCGCCAGTTGCTATGATTTAATGTGTATTGCTAGTGGTCCTTAATTGTGTGCACCATGCTTGAGCTAGCTAGGCCTCTCGATTTAAGCATACCATATCCTCTTCTCCATTATTGATGAATCAATTATAACGTTACGATCATGGTGATGGAGATCCTTGGTTGCCATTATTGTGAGATAATGGGTTTTTATTTATTTTAAGCATACCCACTTAACAATTTAGAAGAGAAATATTGGAGTCGGCATAAATTAGGTTTCTGATCATGTATTTCATTCAAATACGCATCATGTCATGGAAATGTATTTCCAATATTTGATTAGATTCGGAATTTGGGTCAACCAAGTCCGTCCATTGACAAAAGGCAAATCGCCCCAACTTTTCACATGTAATGAGTAATGACTAGTGAAGAGGTTGAGCCCGGCACAAACAACCAAAAATAGAAGAGGCAAATGGCAAGCAAGCAAAAACGTGATTGACCAGATGGTAGCATATAGAGCACCATCATGGCGTAGGCGGCTAAAGCCACCGTGTTATCAACGACAAACAATGAATCCAAGCATTAATCTGTAATTATATTACACATAATACCTTACCACCCATCCATCATTGAATAGATTATTATTCTATTTCTATCGACAACTGTTGTTATCTTTGTGCCCACGTTTATTTTGAAAAGTAGCACAACCAAAGGCAAAGGGAGAGCCTCCTGTCCAACACTAACATTTACTGAAAAGGAAAGCGATGCCCAATATTTGTAATGTAACCCATCCATTACAAACGGAAAAATAAAAATAAAAAGGATGTAGCTAATGGTTTGAATTTTCAATGGATAGTAATTCAAGGGTTTAACACTCAAATTCATTTGGGTGGGTCAGTTTAGGTGTTATTTGCTTATGACTTTGGTATGCGACCTACAGAGAGGAAAACATCTAGTAACTTGGGTTATGAAAATGACAAGTTTCCCAACTTATGAGATTTCTTACGAATTCAGCGCAAAAAAAACAAGAATGAGAAAGGAGCGAAAATTGCTACAACTTCTAAACTTGAGAACTAGTGTTATGTGCCAATACCTTTGGGCCCAGTGACACCTTCTCCTTTAAGAACAAGAACCGATGATGAGTTGAGGAGTTTACTTCTGGGCAGGTGGGAGTGAAAGAAATGATATTACTTCTAAATGACTTCACTCCTATCACTAATATGCATTCAACTCCAACTCCACATCCTTCCTTTGTGGACAGTACCAGAACATCCATTACTTACTAAGGTTGTCATATTTTATGCTCTGGAACAAAATTCAACAGCCCTCATTCAAACATGAATGCATACCAACATTATGCATATCCAATCCATGTCCTTTGTCTTTCCCTCCCTTCTTCACCTAAATAGCAAGGATCATATACATCGACCAACAAACACCATTTACAACAACACAATTTCTCACAAGCATTCAGTCTTTCATTCTATTTAATAGCAAAAGGTTCATAAGAGCAGCAACATACGTTCATACCTCAAGCCCATCCCACAAGTATCTCCCTACATCTGGATTACCTTATTAGACCTATTCCAAGCATGGTAATAAGGACCAAGACTGCTCCAGACAAAATGAGATGAAATACTCACTCACAGACTAAGACACTTAACAAAAAAAAAAAAAAATCAAATACAACCAACATCTGGCCACTTGATACACCATAAGCTTCCTCAACTGGTTTCGGACTTCTCCAAAGCTGTAACGAAGTGAAGTGTCAGTAGAAATAAATATTTCACCGAAACTTGTGGTAGATTGTGTGTGTGTGTGTGTATGAGTGAGAGAGAGAGAGAGAGAGAGAGAGAGAGAGAGAGAGAGAGAGAAAGGAATTACTATTGTAGTTCAGAAGCTTCTCAATGAGGTCGACATGAGTCATGAGCATGCGTCGACAGCAATAACGGACCAACCCCAATGCATCAAGTGCATCTCTGCATTCCAAGAAATAATAACCAGTAACTAAAACTTACTTTTAGGACCAAATTGATAACTATATTCCAACCATTACGGCTGGCTGTCGACTACTAGTGAAGAGTACACTCCTAAAATTGATACTAGTACATGATTGTGTGCAGGTTAAATCAACAAATGTATTAAAATTCCAATAGTATAGACACATTTGTATGCCTACAAATCCAACAGTAACTAATAATGTAAACAAATTATGCACTTTTCAAGGATCTATAAACTTTACCCAGCTGATTACTCTATCGAAATTAAAAATTGAGCATTGCCCATCTACAAACTTAAGCTCATTAATTATGTGGGTTTCCCCAATTGTATTATAAGCACATCAAGCCAGGAATAGTAAGGTACAATGCAATAATAAATAACGTTATTGAATATTAAAAATTGGGCAACTCACCCTTCGGGATAATCTGCTTGCAGAAGGTCCAGATACGTGTCCCATTTGTTTCCAATGACCTAAAATTAAACGTACAAAATACCAATTTACTACTAATCCAATATTTTGCGAGGTTAGGTCAGCCCAAAAGCAACAAAATTCAGAGAGAATTCGAAACGTTGAACGAAACAGAAGGCGGAGGAAACCCTAGGGTTAGGTTAAGGGCGTAGGGCGTACCTTGCCGCAGGTGAAACAGCGCACTGGGATGATCATCTTCCTTTGCCCTAAGTGCGGAGTCTCGTTCTTCAGTCTTCAACTCTTCGCGTGTGTTTCTGTTAAGGGTTTTTAGGAGGTTTACACTTTAAAGGGGAAACATGACTCGGGTCGAGTTTTAAGGGCCGGGATAATGTCCGCCTCAGACCCATTTGTATGTTCCGGCCCGTATTAAGAGTATTAGTACTTTTTTGTACAATATTTATTTAGGAGCTTGTCCAATAAAAAAAAAAAGTGAAGAAAACGTTTGAATCCATAGAAAAAAAAAAAAAAAAACTCAAATCATTGTAAACATCACTTCAAATCGAATTCAACTTGAGAATGAGAGGCAATATTTTGAGAAATACAGGTGTTACTCGTAATTATCAATAAGGGAATGAGATAAAGTTGAAGAAATCGAGATTTATATATATTGTATGATGCTGACTATATAAGGGAATAATGGACTTTAATATTTTATTGTACCATGCTGATCCATTTCTATAAACTTTTCATTTATCAAAAATAAATTCTAAAATTGTGAATCATTATTAAAGGATGTGTTTAACTTGTTTATATCATTATTAAATTCTATGATAAATTATTTTACATTAATACTATATCGGGAATGTTTAATGTTAGGTGTTGTTAGATGTTGTTCCATATCGCTAAAGAACTACTTAGATGAGTTGGGATGTTTATAAGTCTCGAACAATCTTCACCTCTTAAACATACTTTTAATTTTGGAGTTGAGTTAGACTTATAAATTTTTAACATGGTATCAGAACATAATTGAAATTAAGTTAGGCCCATAGATTCCTAACATTTAGCTTGATTGTATTGTAGGTCTCAAGTCTCAACTATTCATGTATAATATTTGAGTTTGACATAATATATATGTATAAACAAAATTTATAAAAATTAGAGGCTAATTGGGTGATTCGCCTACCCTGATTGACTCACTAACCCTCCATTGTTTTTGAAGAAAAATTTGGCCAAAGATTAATGCAAGGCCATGCCCCATTCAGGCATTCAAATGTCCAATGACATGTCGAAACGCATGTGAGCTCCATCCACATTCCACACACATACACAGCTTTAGACGACACCCACTATGATTTGTACTATGCGGAGTTTGGGCTGCCTGCTAAATAATAAAAGATTACTTTCATACATATCGTAATAATCAACATCTTGAAAATTCGAGATAAGTAGAAGAAGAAATGTTCAGATGTGGCAGCATTCTCATTTTTGCTGATGCTGCCAAAATAAATTACTTTTTATCCAAGCAACATAACTTTAGTAGTATCCTTGGGGCTTTGTCCACCTTCAATTTTTTAATACATATCTCATAGTGGGAGATTGCCATTAAAATTCAACTAAAATCATAAATGCCAAAGCCACAAGGCCCATAACTTTGGTTTAACAGTGATGCTAAGTGCATCATATGTTTAGTATCACATGTGTATAAAATATATATTACTTTTACTAAAGATGTTATATATATGTGACACAGAAATGTAGTATAAATAGTTTTAATCAAATTTTGAGGGAGGTAATTTAGGACAATATTAATTGTTTTTTCCAAGTCAAAACACACAAAAACTTCATTGGTAATTGTTAAACTCTCCATTCAATATTATAATTGTAATAGTTATTAACTTTTCAGCCAAGTTTGTGATGGTTTTTCCTTAACAAAATTTTTGATTATTTATTTTCTTTTACCTTTTATCATTTTACCTTCATAATAAATGTATAATACTATATTTCGTTTCTAATAAAAGGCATTTCTAGATTTTCAAAAGTTACAACAATAACATACATAGTAAAATCCCTATAACAGTATGGTAGTTTGGAATGAAAAAGGGAAAAATAGGATCGAATGTTTCATAATTGCTATTGGACAGCCGATTTGGTGTTTGGTTTTATGGTTTTTGCTCACACCATGAAAGCAAAGTTGGTAAATGGTTGTACCACAAAAAAAAAAGTTGGTAAATGGTCAATAAATAGAGAATGATGAGAATCATAATAATAAAACGCAATATTGGACTAGTCTCTAACCTCGGCTTAGCACTGAACCTTTTAAATTGAACAATTTTGTTATAAAAATATTTATGATGGTTGAAGTTGAACAATTTATGTTGATATAGAAAATGGTTTTAAATAAGTCGACGTGGTTGGTCCGTTATGTCGAATTCCGTGAATGAAGGGGGTTTGATTGGCTCCGTCCGCCTGTCCGCTTTCTGACGCACCCGCCAAAATTTACCCGCCAACAACAAAGCGGGTGGTTCGTGTGGGACCCACGGGATTGAGTCAGGCATGACTATGAGCGCTATTCGCATTTAGCAGCCCAACCCCCCATTTCCCGCTTTTATATTTAATTCTGACCGATCCTCTGCCTCTGCTCATGGGCCTCGTACCCACCACCCCACCACGACATCTACTCACAATAATAATAATTAATAATAATCCAAAATTTCATAAACACCCCAAACTACCCATGCTTTGCCTTGCCCTTGCTCTCATCAAAACGACCCGTTTTTGTCTCTTCGTGTGCACTGCTGCAGAGAATGCTGACGTGTCCTTTTTTTTATAATTGTTTCCCAACTCATCGTTATTTCCTATAAAACCGGGGAATGGCTGTTCGTGGATTTAATTAATTAGAGGCTTATTATGACTCAACACCCAAGCTCTACTGTAAAAATTAAGTAATCAAACAACTGGCATTAAGAAAGGTATAGTTAAATAATGGATAAACATCACCTGCAGAACTGCTTGGGTAAGTGGTTTCTTTAGCGTCCTCAACTACAAATTTAGTTCAATTTTTGTTTTTTTATAACAATTTTTAAACGGTTACAACTTACAAGTGATATAAACTGTGTGGAGTCCGCTCTCATTTGTTATTTAGGACGTTGCCAATTTGCCATTTCTTTTTTAATTTGTTGATTTTGATTTTTTAAATAGAAGGTAAAAAAGAAAAAATGGAAAATAAAGAGAGAGAGAGAAAACGGAAATCCGTTTGCGTAACCACACGAGAGGCGATATGCATCTTTTGTTTGGATTGGATGAATAATATTTGGGCTTGGGCACTCCTCTCCCACTCTCATCATCTTCCTCCTCCTTCCTACCATCCCCTTCCTTATTCCTCTCTCTCTCTCTCTCTCTCTCCCATCTCCATAAATTAATAACTACACTCTTCTTTCCTCGGTTACTATTACCAGATCGCTCTCTCTCTATTCTTCTTCTTCTTCTTCCACGGATCACTTCTTTTGATCTCTTTCTGCGTCTTGCATTTCAGTAGCTGACTGGGTCTCTGCAGATCACTTCCTTGAAGATCCTAAACGATCGGTCCCCTTCTCTTATCCAAAAAGCACTACATTTTTTGAGGTACATATCTATTTGTTTCCTCCTGGATTTGGAACTCTTACTCGAAACGTTTGTTTTGGGTTTCTGGGTATATGAATATTTGAGTTGCTATGGGTTTGCAGGATCTGGGTCAGCACTCGTTTTTTCCTGAGACTCGGTTTAAAGGGAAAGCATATTGATTATTGAGGTAACTTGTTCTATCTGTGACGCCCCTGCACTTACGTTTTTTGGGTTATTAATCATTTATTGTTGTTTTTTTGGTAATATTATGTGGAAAAGGAATCTCTTTTTCATTACGAGATGAGATAGACATTGAATTCATATTGTAAAAGATCTTAAGCTTGGATTTTTTCTCTGTTGAGATTGATATCTTCTTTACTTTCCTGATTTTTAGGATTCCAAACTCTTAACTTGGAAAAGTTTTTCTTGCTTCTTTCCATTTATGCATCTTTTGATTTATCGATCGAGCTTCCTTTTGTGGCTGCCCATCCTTGAATCTATGATATGCTCTGATGTTTAACGTTTATGGTATGCAGTGCATCTATAATTGCAGTTCTTGCTGGTTGATGCCATGGATTTATATGGAATCATTTGATTAGTTATTTGGCTGTTTTTGTTTTTTTGTTTTTTTCCTTCCGATCATGTCCAGAGTAATGTTTAGTGTTAAATTGTTCCCAACACTGGTGGCAGGAGGCCACAAGCTTGACTTCAATGTCTCCTGGAATATATTGATTGATGATGATGATGATTGAAGTTGCAGATTTTAGATGTACAGCTGATCTAAACATATTGAGACTTGTATGTTTGCTGTGCATTCAGGCATCTTGTTTTGATCATCTGAGTTCTTGAATTTTTATGTTGTGCATGCTTATCTGGTTGCAAGCTTCTGCATATATACACGTGCGTTGACGAGCATCCAACACAAGTGCCGTTGTTCCTCCCACTATGGGCTTAGCTCTGAACTTAATTCCAAATTCAACAACACCAACTCATTATAACTTGAACCATGTTCAGTGCCCTCTTACCAACTCATGACTAAGCATTATAGTACATAACTATTTCCAAGACAGTATCCCAATATGTGTGGTGAGATCCATTTTCACAAGGCACTTGATCAGAGATGCGGAATAAGACCTGCATTGACAGGGTCTTCGTAACTTCGACTCTTAAGCTACTTAATATTTGAAAAGCCCCCTCATAGAGAGGGTGGAGCCTTGCATGCCTTTTAGAAGATTATTTTGAATTGGGTAAAAATTCTTTGGTTCTATTTTTTTTGTTGGATCTCAGTTGTTTTATAGGCATTCTTCACAAGCTTTTCACCATTTCTAGCTTGTCATAATTCAGATAAATTTTCTCCTTTTCCAGGTCTATTCTTGCTGTTTATTTTACCTACATTCGCACAAAGCAAATAATTTGAGGATATTAGTTTGTCTTCTTGTAAGATGTTGAGAGGCAACAATGGTAATCCCATGCTTCCAGTTTTCCTGGACGAAAATCGCTTCCCCTATTCGACAAATGCTTCAAATCAACTGCAGTTGTTTGGAAATGGTGAGATCTCTACGGTCTTTGTGTCTATATTCTGTGTTCTGTGTTCCAGTTAGAATTAATTTAGATTCTTTGGTTTTAATCATCTGCAAACCTTTGAAGCCCTCACATTGTAACTTAAATCTTTCTTCAGCATCAAATTTTCCCTACCTAGAATTCCTTATATTTGGACTTGACTAATAAGAATTGTTAATTTATGTTGCAGTACCAGCTGGATGTAATGTTGATCCAGTAAATTATTTTGGAACTGAGCATATCACTCCCATGCTTCGGCCTAATAAACGAAGCAGGGAAATAGAAGATATCTCCAGACAGCAGAAGCTTCAGATTTCTTCGAACTATAATGTCTGTCAAGACGAAGCTGGTTCAGGTTTGGATCGCTCAGCTAGCATTCCAAATCCAAACCCTGTATCAACAGGGTTAAGGCTATCGTATGACGATGATGAACGCAACTCATCTGTTACTTCTGCCAGTGGAAGTATGACAGCAGCACCTTCAATCCTTTTCTCCCTAGGCGACAATGTTAGGACCGAGCTTGATAGGCAGAAGGAAGAGTTTGATCAGTACATCAAAATTCAGGTATTTATGTCCTCCAAGTACAAAAATCCATTATTCTTAGTGGCCATTTTATAATTTATACTGTTGGTATTTGATGTCTTTCAGGAGCATAATCTATATATTTTCCGAATCATGAATGAGTAATTTGTTACCACTTTCCATCTTAAACTATTGTATATTGGTTCTTTTACTTTTCCCGAATCCATAGTATTACTCTGAAGCAGTAGATGAGCTTTATTTATGGATGATGGTTTGCTACTGTTATTTGCTCATGTAAATTAATCTTGGATGCTCATAAAACAGGAGGAGCACTTGGCAAAGGGGGTAAGGGACATGAAGCAGAGACATATGGCTTCTTTCCTTACTGCTATAGAGAAAGGTGTCAGCAAAAAGATACGTGAGAAAGACTTTGAAATTGAGAACATGAACCGTAAGAACCGAGAATTGGTTGAGAGAATAAAACAGGTGGCTGTAGAAGCCCAGAATTGGCACTACAGAGCAAAGTATAATGAGTCAGTTGTTAATGTGCTGAAGAGCAACCTCCAGCAAGCAATTTCACAGGGTGCTGACCAAGGGAAGGAGGGATTTGGAGACAGCGAAGTCGATGATGCGGCCTCATACATTGATCCAAATAACTACCTGACGATTCCAGTTGGGCCCGTGAAATCTTTATCCAAGGATTACCTAGGCTTAAAGGAGCAACTGGCTAGCAGAACATGCAAAGCATGCAGAACAAAGGAGGTCTCCATCTTGTTGATGCCTTGTAGGCACCTGTGTTTATGTAAGGACTGTGATGGGTTCATCAGTATTTGCCCTGTATGTGAGTCAATGAAAACTGCTAGTTTCCAAGTGTACTTGTCCTAAATTATGAAGCAAGTAACTTAAAAAGGAAAAATCATTCGCACTGTTGATATATAATATATGTGATTTTGTTTCCTTGAAATCTAAACTTGTATGCGGAGTATCAGCTAGTTGTCTTCCCGGAATGAGTTTAGGCTTCTGTTGGGTGTTTATTTCATTTTAATTGAATAAATTTATCTATTCGCATACTAATAAGTTTATTCCAGGTGGCCTTAAATCTTTTGTTGACTTGTCATCTCCATATGCTCCCTACCAGAACCATATATTTCATGTGAAAGATTAATGTCATTTTTCACTTTTCAAAGAGTCAAGTTACATTCAGGCAAGCATTGGGCTTTCCAGGCCCGATGCTTAAGCGTTTGGGTCCATTTGTTTCCAAATGCGGAGAATCTGAATGCCGAGTTGCTGACTTGAGAAGGCAACTGCAATATATACAGATTATAGTAGACACTTATAATTATTAAAAAGAAAAAAAAGGGTGTCACAGGAACCAGGATTTACATTCTGTAATCTGTATATACCATTCATATTAGTAGTTGCTATTGGTATTAGTTTTCCCATTCCCTTGTGTCATAAAAGATGCAAAGCACTGCAACAAATTCAGGAATTGCACAATGAACAGCAAATGCAATCAAAAGCAAAGAATTTAATGAACAGCAGCATGAATACCTACCCCAAAATACTCAATTGAGTCATTGCTCGTTACTGATCACTTGGAAGATTAGATGCAGTAATTAGATGTATCAGAAATGAGGCATTTGTCTGTTCACCCTCTGAGGCTCTGAGCTTTAGTAAATAGTAAGCAGCCAAATGAAAGTCCTTCTCCTTCCTGCAGATGCCATGCTAAGTTGAAGTTCCAACTGGACTGGACTCCTGCCTACCTGCCTGTCCTCTTCTTCCCTTAAGTCCAAAGAGTAGCCCATTACTTGTGTAAGGCCTCCAAATATAGGAATCCTCACCCACAACCTTCCATTATTAAAATATGATTCATTATTGATACATATATAATAACAGCTGCCAAATGTGACATATTGATTCTTTAATGGAATTTAATGTGAGCATGGAAAAGTGGGTAGAAATTAAGGTAAGAAAAGAGATTTTGATTATGACTTGCATGCGTTATAGTCTTATAGATGATTCAGATTCCAAGTTATGGCTTTTCTGAGTTGCTAAAGCCTGACGAAAAGGTAATGAAATGTCGAATTTTATCGGTTAATTCCAAAGAAATCCCACACTAGTTGTTTATGTCAACAACTCTAGTGACTAGTGAGTAGTCACGGACTCTGTGCATAATGTTAATGCAGGAGCCATCAAGGCATAAGTCAATATTCAGCAGTGTCTGCCCATGAATAATAAAACCCAATATTCAAATGTGCACACCAACAAGACAACGACTTAAAAACAAAATTTGAAATCGTCTCTCACGTTTTACGCAATTACAATTAGCATTTCTTTTTTATTATTTAATTCCCACTTGACCTGCTTCATCAGTTGCATAGATGTCATGTCCCCAATTATCACCCTTCATTATTCCATAATACGACTTTATATGTCATACAAGAGGATATATATCTTAAGTGCAGTCACCCTATATGATACAGATAAATTTGAGTGTGAAAAATTTATATTTTTAAAGAGAAAAAGTTAACCTGACAACATTTAAAAGTAAAAAATTATCTATATAATATGCGATGATTTGTATTGTAAAATTTTCTTTTTTTCTTTCATTATATATAAAATTATAACATTTTTGGATGTAATTGTATAAGATATGAAATTGTATTATAAAAGGAATCTTGGATTATAGCTTCATGAGAAATGGTAACTAAATTGTAAAGCAAAATCCTAGTGTTTAAAGTGTCGTGTTTTTGCTAAACATGGTCTTCCTACCAAGTCTCTTAATCAAATAAATAGAAAAAGATCAATTGTTACTTGTTGCTAAATCTGATACAAATTTATGGACTGTTGGGATGGATGCATGGGGAAGATGAACACTTCATTGTGACTTGCAAAACTGAGTCAACCATAGAGAGCTGCTGTACAGTGTTGACCAAGGGCTTATCTTTGACTGGGGTTGGTAAGACTTAAGAGTCACTAAAGAAATAGAAAGCTGGGTTTTAGGCCTAATATACTTATATACTTTCATAGAGGAAATTACAGATTTGGTCCACTTATTTTATACCTAGTTCAATTTTGGTCCACGATCTTTTTTAAGTTCTGTTTTGGTCCACTAATTGTTTCATTTGTTCAATAAAGGTCCAGATTTGTGACTTTAAATCTTTTGGGTTGTGTTTTCTTCAATTATAATTGAAGTATAAGTTATATTTCATCATTTCTTAGTCATAAAAACAAATTTGGAGTATTATAATCTAAGAGAATTGAGATTTGGTGAAATTTGAAAAATTGGCAGTTTTGGGTACCCTACTTTAGGGTCAATTATCTTGAGTTTTAGAACTCCAATTTGAATGATCTTTATATGGTTGTAAAGAAGAAATGCATAGCTTTAAAACAAGTATATATTTGCTGAATTTGGGTGAGATTTGATAGGGTAAAAAGCAGGCCAAATTTGAGAAAACAAATCTGGACCTTTATTGAACAAGTCAAACAATTAGTGGACCAAAACAGAACTTAAAAAAGATTGTGGACCAAAATTGAACTAGGTATAAAATAACTGGACTAAATCTGTAATTTCCTCTACTTTCATATACTAAAAACTGGCTATCATTTTTTTTTTTCTGATAAAAAAGGGAAAGCAAAATAATTGATAATTTAAACATCCCCCATAATCGCTTGAAATTGGTTTATCACAAAATCAGACGCAACTACATGTGATTAGTAATATATATATTGAGAGCGACTAAATTGATATAATATAATATTGATCTAATATTTTTGAGCAAGAAAAAAAGGATCTAAGATTTATTCAACGATGGAACACAATAAGACTAAAAAGATGCAATTATTGGCATTATTAAATATCAATTATTTAAATGAGTGCTCCTGAATTTTATTCTGTTATTTTGTTGATTATATCTAATAAATTGATTTCTTTTAATTAAACAATTAGCAAAACCATATCCTTGTGTGCCAAAAACAATCATGTCCTAGCCTGCAAAGAATTAATTATTTTATAGTGGTTGGTTTTATCTGAATTAAATAGCAAAGAAAACATATACATAATCTATGGAATCACCACTTCTACTACTTTCCCAGACATCTTCTAAGCTCATACTTCCCATGGAGCAGTTAGCCACTTTTCATGCTGCATCGTCTAACTTTAAAGACCAAAATGCCCACTCATCTATTTGTAAATGTACAATTTAATACAGTATGAAAAACAAAAACAACAAAATTATGACCACCATGCGATGGCCATCCTTGTTGGGCACCACGATCTTGACTTCGGTGTCATCAAAGTAGAATACTAAAATATGCTACATGTGAGGGATATTTTGTGGATTATGGAAATGTAATGAGAGATTAACATTTTTTGTGTGTGTGGATTACCCCTATTTAATTTTAGTTAATTCGATATGAATCACTCATTTAACATTTTTTTACTGAACAGCAGTCTTTTTGATTGGACAAAAAAATAATGAAAGAAATGCACACAATTTAATTTTAATTAGAAACGAAAGTCCACACAATTTAAGTAAGGAAAAAAATGCCGCACCCGTTTTGTTTTGTATATAAAAAAACGATAGAAGTCCGATCTTTTGAAGTTCCCGATTTTGGACCAGAGTAATGGACTTTGACAGTGATGCTCAGAAAGTAGAAGAGATGAACGGTGATGCATCCTGCGAGAGCATCAGATAGCTGTAGGTCGCGAGGCAGGTTATCAAACCCCACCAGAAAACTACAAAAGAGCTGTGGTTGGGTTGAATCCCTGGTCTAAAACGGTAGGTGCCGCATGTGTTTGTTAAATTGTTAGTGGTACATCTCATAAGTTGCCGCTAATAATAATATTCGCACCAACCAACCCAGTAACAAAAATAAAATAAAAGAAAATACCGTTTGCATTTGGTAGCTATAAATAGACGACCCTATTTGTACAAGCATTTCAGTTGTGAGTAGCTCTTTGCATCTACCTACCTAACTCGGAAAACTCGAACGCTCTACTCTTCTCTTCTCTGCTTCTCTTTCGTCCAACGGTACGTTGCATTTCTATTTTCTCAAAACTAAATTGTCAATGAGAAAAAGAAAAATTTGGATCTGTCATTTTGATTTTGTGTGAATGTTGTGGTGGTGGTGGAAAAAGCAGGTGAGAAATGGCACGCAAGAAGATCCGAGAGTACGACTCCAAGAGATTGTTGAAGGAACACTTCAAGAGGTTGTCTGGCCGTGAATTGCCGATTAAATCAGCCCAAGTGAGTCTTTCTTTCTTTCTTTCTTTCTTTCTCTGATTCAGATTTAAGCATTTAGATCTTCAACAGCATTCATGTGGTTTAAATCTCAATTATGGTGTATATGGTTTGATTCGTAGATTTAATGACCGCAATAAACTTGTTCGAGAGGGTCTTAATATACCATTTGGAAGAGTATGCGGAGTGATCTGCAACTGATCTCACATTTTTTTATAGCCTTAATTGGATTGTTAAAGATTCAACAAATCTGTTTGTTTGATACTGAGTTAAGATGTTAATTTTGATGTTGCTGAACATAAATTATGTCGGAAATTTTAATTCAATGATCGGTTTTTTTTTTCTTTCTCGCTCGTGCCTTAGATTACCGAATCAACCGATTTGAATGAGCTACTTGAGAAGGAATCTTGGCTTTTGTCTTCCAAACTTGTTGTGAAACCTGACATGTTGTTTGGAAAGCGTGGGAAGAGTGGTTTGGTTGCCTTGAATCTAGATTTTGCTCAAGTTGCCACCTTTGTGAAGGAGCGCCTAGGCAAAGAGGTGGAGATGGGTGGCTGCAAAGGACCCATAACAACATTCATTGTTGAGCCCTTCATTCCTCACGATGAAGAGTTTTACCTTAATATCGTCTCAGAGCGACTTGGGAATAGCATAAGCTTCTCTGAATGTGGAGGAATTGACATTGAGGAGAACTGGGATAAGGTACTTTCAGATGTCAACTTGTTACCCAATGGCCAATACTTATTCAAAAGCTCCTTTTTTTTTTTTTAATCCTAAAATGCATCTTCTATACGCTTTTTCAGTCTCTCAAATCAATTTACCTTAACACTTCATATTTTACACTTTATACAGGTTAAGACCATATTTGTCCCAACAGGAGTACCTCTTACATCAGAAGTATCTGCTCCACTTGTTGCAACCCTTCCCTTGGAGGTAATTCCTGTCTACTCAGTAATATGGTATACTGGTTTTTCTTTAGGGTTTTGCAGGAATTCATTGCTCAGCATTGTTTAAGCATTAGGGTTCCATTTCTAGATTTCAATATCCCATTTACTTCTGACCAGGAATAAACAAATAAGTTACTTGACTTGGCTTAATTTATTACTGGTTTGGTGCAATCATATGCTATATATGTCTGTTCAGTTCTGTTCATTTTGGCTGAAATTGGAACTGACAACTATTATTCTTGAATTTAGATCAAAGGAGTACTTGAGGAGTTTATCAAAGTCATTTTTGCTCTATTTCAAGGTGTGTTATAAAAAGTCTTTGACCATTCCATTTCATATTAGTGTTGTAAGAGCAACTTTGCTAATTATTAGTATGTTCCAGATCTGGACTTCACTTTTCTGGAGATGAATCCATTCACATTGGTTGAAGGAAAGCCATATCCTTTGGATATGAGAGGCGAGCTGGATGACACTGCTGCTTTCAAGAACTTCAAAAAGTACACACATTTCTTTAGTTATTATTACCTTCTCTGTTTTGCAATATATTGGCCAAACTATTGATGCAATCTAATGTTACTAGTGTTTTAGCTTCCCACTTTGAATACCACCTTACATGATTTAATTGTTTCAGGTGGGGGAATATTGAATTTCCAATGCCATTTGGAGGAGTTATGAGTGATACAGAAAAATTTATTCATGGGCTAGATGAAAAGGTACAAACAGATGCCAAACTTTGATATGGGATCATTCTATCTCACCAATGACCTTTTCCTAGGAAGATTTGAATCATATGCCTATATATTTTCTTTTAATACTCATAAGGAAATACCCTTCATGTTTCTGGACTTTGATCCATGTTTGTTATCAAGGAAAGAAAGTCTTGTGGTCCTGGGACCTAGTCTGCATTGAAACTTTTACAAGTCTGCTGATTCCTAGTCTGACCAATGATTCTATTTTTATTTTTCTCATTATCTAGCATGAAAGGTGGGATTCCTGCTGTTACTGTTTATGAATGTTACTAGGAATGCATTCCAGATTTGAGAGTTTTCTAATCTTTGAGAAATTAGACTCCCTTTTTCTTTTCCAGTCACTGGTTTGCATATCATTGGACTGAAATTGGAGATCTGACCCGTACGTTTATTTTTCATTTGCTTGCAGACAAGTGCATCTTTGAAATTCACAGTTCTGAACCCGAAGGGACGAATTTGGACTATGGTTGCCGGAGGAGGTGCAAGTGTCATCTACGCAGACACGGTGCAGTTACCTAAGATTCAGAAATTTAACTGGATATGAACCCTGTTACTTTTTAAACCTTTGTTTTTCCTTGCATTAGTTGCTCATTCCCAAAATATTATTCCTTGGTCAGGTTGGAGATCTTGGCTATGCTAATGAGCTTGGAAACTATGCTGAATACAGTGGAGCACCCAATGAAGAGGAGGTATTGCAGTATGCCAGAGTTGTGATTGACGTAAGAATTCTTCATCTTCACTCTTAGTATAGTATTACTCTATCCATTGTAGATTAGAAAGATGTTTTCATATTTGACCTGCAACTCTTTTCTTTTCACAAAATACAAACATCAGGCAACACATGCTCATGCAGCTCAGACTTTGGTTTTATATAAATAAATAAATCTTATTCCTTCTACAGTGTGCAACTTCTGATCCAGATGGCCATACGAGAGCTCTTGTAATTGGAGGAGGAATAGCTAATTTCACTGATGTGGCTGCAACATTCAATGGCATTATTCGAGCCTTGAAGGAGAAGGTGAGCTTATTCTTCCAGGCTAAACCTTGACTTTATTCTGTTCCCATCCTTGCTAGGTGTGAAAACTGACAATGACATATTTGATTACTCAGGAATCAAAGCTTAAAGCCGCAAGGATGCATCTTTATGTCAGGAGAGGAGGTCCCAACTACCAGAGGGGCCTTGCTAATATGCGGGCACTTGCAGAGGAAATTGGCATCCCTATTGAGGTACCAATATTTCTGAAATCTCTCTTGATTAAGCAAACATGCAAAACTGATACTTAAAATGCCTTTCCAAAGTACTTCTCTGAGACTTGCTCTTCTCTCTCTGTGTACTCTTACAGGTCTATGGTCCTGAAGCAACAATGACTGGCATTTGCAAACAGGCAATTCAGTGCATCACCGCTGCTGCATAAGTTATTATTGCGAGTTGCGATCACGCTCTCTCTTTCTTTTCTTTTCTTTTCTTTTCTTTTCTTGTGTGGCAAGTTTCATGTGTCCATCAAATCTTTGTACCAATTTCGTTCTATCAAAAACCTCAGCGAAGTTAATGTAGTTGTACGTGCTAATGGGTAATGGTAGCGGGATTGTACTGTGTGACCTTATTACCTTAATAAAAAGCTTACATTTGGTATTCCTTTCTCCGCATATTGGGAACCTTATTACTATCAAAAATGAAAAAGACTCAGCAAAGCTGAAATGTATATCTAAATGCTAATGGGCCTCCAGATAACAAGAAAAATAATAGTGGGCTACTAAAAATGGTGGCCCGTGGAGGACGGATTTGAATCTGGGATAGAACTTACCTTTTGTGCTAATTTGACTCCTTCCCAATCCTGTCGCCCTAGCTCAATCATTATATTTGGGCTTGAAGTGCAAATGGGTCCAAATACTTGCAACAGTTATTTGGATGTCTTCGGGCCAATCGCTCCTGGTATACACTATACAATCCTCTTTGACATTCCACCACCAGTTTATGAGAGGTTGGGTTGATATTTAATGGGCCTCTTCTCTTTTTTCCAATGGGCCTTATACTATAGCCCGTTATGGGTTTGGGCTCAAATCAACAGTTGATCATCAAAAGTAATTAAGCCGAGTGCCATTTTTAAGAAGACAAGAAGTACAAGGTGATTTTCCCATCGAAGATCAAACCCTGAAAAAGTCTTGAAGGTCCAACGTACGGCTTATAATTTGACCAAAAGTTATTTGAAGGATGAGAGCTAATCCGATTCCACCTTCAAAAACTTGTGATACAGCATAAACTCGAAGTTAATAAAACGCAAATAAGTTGGTTTTCAATTGGAAACCCTTTTGTGGAGTTCAAGTTCTTCTGTTAATTACCTGGCTACAACAAATAATAAAGGAAACCCCACTTAAATACATGATTTCTATATTTCAATTTCCATTTTGACGTGCCTTTGGAAATGTAATGCTCAGCGATATTGTCATCATTGTGTTTAATCATAACAAGGTTATGTGGTATAATTAATTCACGTGTTATAATATAAGTGGATATTATTCATATTATACGCTAAAAGTATAAATTTGTCGTTCATGGTGAACAAAGAATGGTTTAGGTTTTTTAAATATAATCTTGCTTAATTGAATAAGACCACAAAGTGTGGTTTATATACATGGGCCTATAACTAAAATACAGAAATTAATAAACCACCTAATTAATTCTAATAATTACACGATAATCACACGTGTTGACTCACACCAACACTCCCCCTCAAGTTGGTGCATATATATCGCACATGCCCAACTTGTCTAGTGAGTCCAAAAACACCCGATTTGCCACAGCCTTGGTCAACACATCTGCAAGCTGATCTTCGGACTTCACAAATGGAAAGTTAATAATCTTCGCTTCAAGTTTCTCTTTGATGAAGTGTCGATCAATCTCAATGTGTTTTGTTCTATCATGCTGAACAGGATTATGTGCTATATCAATAGCAGATTTGTTATCACAAAACAAGTCCATAGGTTTGGTAGGTGGACATCCTAAATCAGTCAATAAATGTCTCAACCACAAAAGTTCGACTACCCCAAGTGCCATACCTCTGTATTCAGCCTCTGCACTCGACCTAGATACAACTGATTGCTTCTTACTTCTCCAAGTCACCAAATTTCCTCCTACAAAGGTAAAATAGCCTGAGGTAGACCTTCTATCATCTGCTGAACCTCCCCAGTCTGCATCAGAAAAACCTTCAACATTTACATGACCATGATTAGCAAACAACAATCCTTTACCAGGTGCAGATTTTAAATACTGTAAAATTCGCTCCACAGCATCCATATGAGGTTTGCACGGGGCATGCATAAACTGGCTTACTACACTAACCACATAAGCAATGTCAGGTCTAGTGTGAGACAAATATATCAATCTTCCAACAAGTCTCTGATATCGCCCCTTATCTGCAGGCAAAGCCCCCAAACACTCAAAAAGTCTATGATTTTGCTCCATAGGAGTGACAGCTGGCTTACACCCAAGCATACCAGTTTCAGACAACAAGTCTAAAACATATTTCCTTTGAGATAGGAATATGCCATGTTTAGATCGAGCCACTTCTATCCCAAGAAAGAACTTCAAGTCCCCCAGCTGTTTCATTTCAAACTCTTGAGACAAGTACCTCTGTAAATTAGAGATTTCCTCATAATCATCTCCAGTCAGAACCATATCATCAACGTAAATAATAAGAGCAGTAATCTTCTTCCCCCTTTTCTTTAGAAACAAAGTATGATCAAAATTACTCTGCCGATAACCATAGTTCTTCATCGCACGGGTGAATCTCCCAAACCAGGCTCTCGGAGATTGTTTAAGACCATATAAAGACTTTTTCAGTCTGCACACCAATCTTGTATTATCAAACTCTGGTATACCTGGAGGAGGATCCATGTATACTTCTTCAGTCAAATCACCATGGAGAAAAGCATTCTTTACATCAAACTGAAGAAGTGGCCAATCTTTGTTAGCAGCCAAAGACAACAGAACCCGTACTGTGTTTAACTTGGCCACTGGAGCAAACGTCTCCAAGTAGTCTATGTCATAGGACTGTGTATACCCCTTTGCTACCAACCCCACTATCCAGATAGTACAATCCATCACTCTTTCTACCACTGCCAATTTTCTCCTTGGTATGAATATCCTGGAAAACACAATGGGTAGGAAAGAATGTGGCCACACAATTATGAGTTTTGGTTAGTTGACTAACAGAAATAAGGTTACAATTTAAGGAAGGAACAAACAACACATTATGTAAAGACAAACCAGACGAGAAGGATACCGTGCCGCCCCCTAGAACAGGAGATGACACACCATTGGCATTAACAATAAATGGTTTAGGACAGACAGATGAAAGATGACTAAAAACATAACGATCAGAAGTCATATAATCCGTAGCACCTGTATCAATTATCCATGCACCATTACCAGTACAAGCAGAAGTACTCAAAGCAGAGTTAGAGATACCTGACTTGACGACAAAGCTGGAGGAATTAACAGAGTTCACCCTAGAATGCAACATAGGAAGAGGAGGAGGAGGCTGCAGACCAACCATATTATTGATTCCATTCAAATCCGTAGCCGAGGAACCAGAGGGAGGTGTTTCAGACATGGTGTGCAGCACACTTTTTTTTTTTTCAGCACAAAGAGTTTTTTTTTTTTTTTTTTTTTCTACACAAAAAGGTTGCGCACAGCCCTCTTCCGCACCACGCGATTGCACACAGCTGATCAGCCGCACCACCGCGCGTCGCACCCACCTATTCAGCCGCACCACCGATCGCACGCACAGCCGATCACAGCTGCTGCCAGGTGCGTCACCAGTCAGTCGTCGCCCAAAGAGGTTGAGTCCAGCCAGTCGCCGTCGCCCAGATCGTTGCAGCAGTCTCACTCGCCGCCGCTCAGACCATCGCACAGCAGCAACGCCAGATCACTCCCTCCTCAGTCGTCGTCACCTCTGCAGAGTGCAGACCCACCGCTCCAAGGTCTCAAACACCCGACGAAAAACAAACCAGAGATGGGCGAAGAAGTCAAGGGAGCATTGGTTGTTCCGGAATCGGCGTTGAAGAAGAAAAAGAGGGAAGAGGAATGGGCTCTGGCGGAAAAAAAAACAAGATCTTGAATCTGCAAAGAAGAAGAATTCTGAAAACCACAAGTTGATTTACAATCGGGCAAAGCAGTATGCTAAGGAGTATGATGAGCAGCAACACCCAGCAGCAACGCCCGATCACTCCGATCGCACAGCACAGAGAACAAAACCAGAGATCTCAATGAGATCAAAGACCAATCAAGGAAGGGGAACAAGCCCACGTTGCAGCGGAAAGAAGAATAGTAAGTAATATATTGAGACAAGGCAATGATCAAGATTAGACCCTTAAACCATTCAGAATCACCATGACCGAACCTTAATACCTATGTGAGATGAAAGGTGATTAAGGTCGGCTCTGATACCATGAACAAAGAATGGTTTAGGTTTTTTAAATATAATCTTGCTTAATTGAATAAGACCACAAAGTGTGGTTTATATACATGGGCCTATAACTAAAATACAGAAATTAATAAACCACCTAATTAATTCTAATAATTACACGATAATCACACGTGTTGACTCACACCAACACATGGTCCACCTATATTATTACACATGAATTGGTTATACTACTTGCTCATGTTATGGTTATACACAATGATTTTTCCAAGTTTGGTTTAGTTCTCTAAATTCTCTTTCTAATGCTTTTAATTTGATCATCCTTCCAATGTTACATAAAACGTTTGATCTTAACAAAAAGATTAAGAACGATAAATAACACATAACCAATAGGCTTTCTTTATCTACTCGTAAATAACACATAACCAATAGGCTTTCTTTATCTACTTTCAAAGCGAGCCCACAAATTTAAAATTCTTTAAATTTAGTGAAATTTTGAGTCTTTTAAAAACATTTAAAAGTCTTTAATAAAATCTCGATCCCACAAAATTGCAATACTATCTTGTACTAAACTTTAAGAATTAATTATCTCCTACTACTGACAACTTTTACATTTACCCTCAACTATATATATCATTTAAACTTAACAATAAGGTACTTTTCATGTTTTGGGGGCCAGCTGTCCTTTACTAACCCATATCAAATAACCATTTTGCCCTTCTTTTATTTTTTTATAGAGTATTTAATATTTTTCTTTTTCTTTTCCAGTATAGTTTGTTGTTTGGCTCTGTTTTTAGAGTCGCTGTCATTTCCAAATCTCACAAGCTCCAGATCTCTCTCTCTCTCTCTCTCTCTCTCCAAAAATCATGTGAGTTCATGAAAGATGACCTTCAGATCTCTCTCTATCTCCTCTCTTTATCTCTTCGCTCTCCATAAATCGTGTGAGTTTTCAATTGTTGCAGGATTGAAAAACCCTCATTCGAAGTTCTCGGCCATCACAAGCAGTGCTGCTGTCAACGGCCTTGAAAATCTCAGCGCCGACCAAGAAGCAATGAATTTGCTTCGAGTTCGATCGAAGCCTTCTAGATCTGCTCTGACCACTCTGGCTTCTCCTCGATTGGGCATGATCACAGCTCGTGGTTGACTCCTACTTTGATTTCTTATCAGTAGAAGATTCTTGATATTTTTTTTTTATTTTTTTTAAGCTCAATTTCTAAAACTGCAATTTCTCAAACATTGCAAGTGAACTGAAACTGCAGTTTATTGGAGTTGCAGACTTGCACTTGCAGTTACTAACTGAAACTGCTGTTTATTGGAGTTGCAGATTTGCAGTTGCAGTTACTAACTGTAAGTGAACTGAAACTGCAGTTTATTGGACTTGTAGACTTGCAATTGCAAAATGATACTTGTGAGTGAAAATGAACAATTGTCGGTTTGGTAAAGTTGAAGAAAAAGATCGATTTGGCAAAGAAAAGAAGAATATCAGTTTTAGACTGTTTGTGTAGTTGGTTTGGTTGTTATGCGTTGATGCTGATCTTTTGGAAGGTATCCGCATGTTATATTTTGAGCTGGTGAAAAGTGTCCGCAAGTTAATAAAAATAGATTGAGTAGTTTTGGTTAATATTTTACTTTGTTAGTACCTTATAATTAATAGACTCAAAATTTAATTTGTCTTTAGAAATGCGTTATAGTAACCAGTACAAAATATAATTTGACAGAAATATAACCCATTTATAGAACACATGTATAGTTGTTCTGCAAAACAGGGCAGTCAAGAAACAAGGTCTTCTAGACTTCTAGTCTTAATATTGCAGTCCAACGTTGAAAACAGAATTCAGTTTTAGTGTTCTACACTTCTACATCATCATCACAATTCATAGACATACCACGTGGCTCGTGGTCAACATTAATTCCCTTTACTGACGGAATATTGTCGGTGGATCCTGAAAAGTGGAAACTAACACAACAACAATAATTTATGTACCATTTACAAAATAAATATTTAAAATATTAACTATTTATTTTGTTGATAATTGAATTTTGTAGATAAATAATTTTTTATTTATCTAATTTTATACAAAAATAATACTTTAAAAATAGATTAGTTCGAATTTTTGAAATCATATATAAAGTAAATCCTATTAAAATATTATATCAAAACTTGTGTGAAAAATATATTGTCACCTATTTACAATATGTCTATATGCACAAAACATTATTCTTGACACAAACCAACGATCAGGAAGAGTCGGAGACCAATATCATGCCACTTAATTTACAATATGTATATTATATATTTAGTCTGGCTTTCTTGGGTTGTTGGGTGGTTGGTTGGTGAGCTTTCTGGGTTGGTAATGCGGTTTAATCTTTGCTCTATAGCTTTTGTAGTGACAAACTGACAACCAATCATTAATTTGTTTAACTTAAAATGTAATCGATGAGGTAATTGATTCTCGTGGATTTGGCTGTTTAATTATCCTCCAAGCTCCAAAGTCTGTCCACTGCCGACCACACCCAATTAGATCAATTAACTGACCAACCCATCACCTTAAAAGTGAGTAAGTGATAGAGATATTGGAGGAACAACTTACCAACCCATAACCCATTTTACCCATCTTGTCACATATGCAATATGTAATAATGCAAGAAACAACTCTCTTTATCACTTAGCATACAAAGAAAAAACAAAACACTATCTAGCTAGGGTGCCTTACTGCCTTAGTAAGACGCAGTCTAAAGTTTTATTTTGCCCCATATTAAAATACACGTTTTATTCCCATTCAATTACACATCAGAAAACAGTATCTTCATTATTGGATCCATGGCCAATATATGAATTCGGTTAGCTCTATCGTCATAAATTCCAAATTAAAGCAACAATATTCTGATCCACAAGTTGTAGAGGGAAGATATTTGAATGTGAAGTACATGCATGATGGTGATGGGTGGCTAGCTGCCTAGCTTACAGCTTTGGTCTTATCTGTACGTATCTTCCAACAATATTCATACCCTCTCCACCAAACCAAAGCCAAGTTAGTTAAAGACACAACCTGACCATAGCTATATTAACTATTAAGCCACATATATACATTTGGTGAAGCACTTTCTTGTCCAACTATATATAGGAGTACAGGTCAATAGCACACTGCTCACTTGCCCCGACTTTTTTTTTAATTTATTTTTTTTTTATTTGGTGCTACGTGAATTTGTGATTCAACTATAGGCGCATATGCATATGGATAAACATATCTATTACTTCAACCATGAAAAAAAGAAAAATGCTCATCCGTGGTTGAACTACTTCAACCATGCATAAGTTAATTAATAAGCTTCGGGTCATAAATAGACCATCTTTATTTGATCATGTGGAGTTACTTTTTTTCTTTTTCGGGCAAGAATTAATACTTGAGCATGTCATGCACATACAAACAAATGACATAGCAGTCCATTGATGGTAGTTGGCCAAAAAAAAAAAAGTCCATTGATGGTGACTTTTTTTATGTGCACTAAAAGCAATCAATGATTTTGATTTCTCATCTGTTAGTTTGATTGTACTTGGGGTTTTTCTAGTAGTATAAAGTATATCTCCACCAAATTACGACTTGGGGTTTCTCATCTGTTAGTTTGATTGTACTTCATATTGAATCTAGTTAGCAAATTAAGAAAACAGTTCGTTCAATCTCTCATAATCTGCCATTGTAGTTTCTCCTTCTGTAGTTTTGCTGTGGTTACTTACCATGTTTCATGCTGGACTAATATTACCATTTCTTTTTTTAAGTAATACATAAATAATTACTTTGATTTAAAAATTAAAAAAATTATGTTTATATAAATATATGAGTCAATTTAAACACGACATAATTATAAATAAATTAAGTTAAAATTTAATTATTTAACACAATTAATTAAACAAATTAAATTAAAATTAATCATTATTTAATACGAATACCAAATCACACACACGAATCTAACCCACTAACAAGAATTGCTACCCACACCAAAATAATCAATGGATGTATGATGTATCCAAAAGTGTGGAAAACAGTGGCACCCTTTTAATGGTTTACCCAATTATGAGTGGACATATGTACTACGTGTTATGTCCAAACTGGCTGCTCCATTTATTATCTAAAAGGTATGAATACTATTTTGAGGTCCAAACCGAGGCCTCTTTATTTGTGATACTGCCTTTTTTTTTTGTTGTTGAGAAATGCCCTTTTTTTACTTGGTCATTGTTGGTCGGTGGTGAAGCCCCAACAAAGGATGGTCTGGATTTGTTTTTCTAATTCTCTTGGTCAACATGTGATTGTGGTCCAATCATAAAACCCCACACCTTTTTTCTTTTATTCTTTATAAGTTAATGAGAAAATTGAAACATTGATCCACTTTTTCTTCAGAAAATTTTATATTTGTGCAGGATCTTTTTTTCGTTCTATGTTGGTTCACTAATTTTGTGATATTTTTTATTGTGATTTAAACTGTCAAATGAGTATAAACGGTCGTATATTTTAGTAATGTACTATGTACATGAGGCATTGTTATGGTCTATTAATTCTTTACTTAGTTTTATATTAGTACACTAATTCTTTACATAGTTTTATATTGATCTACAATAGAACCCTCACGTGTGTGGCATATGACTAAAATAGACGGTTATTTGTGCTAATTTGACGGTTTAGATCACAATGGAACACATCACAAAATTAATGGACCGATATGGAACAAAAAAAAAACGTGGACTAATATGAGACTAAGTGAAAAATAAATCGACCAATGATGCAATTTTCTCTAAGGTAATAATTAGTAACCAGTTTTTTCAATTTTCATTAAGCAACACTAGAATGACCTGGCACCCATACAGGATTCACTTCCAATAAAAACCCAAAATTGGACTCTTCTTTTGTAATTAAGGATAAGCTTTTTTCTTTTGTTGGGATTAAGGACAAGTTATTGAAATGCCATTTAATTAGATGATATTTACCTTTTTTAACATTACCACGTAGATTATTTACTTTGTCATGTAAACAAAAGAATATTGTAAAATGCTTTGTATCTATACACAAGCTAGCATTTTTCAGATCAATTTAACAATGATTTTTCCACAATTGTATACAACGTACCATGCATGTATCTTACTTGTTGGTGGAAAATCACATAAAATGATATTTTTTGAATTTTAAATTAAAAAATACAAATTGAAAAAAAAAAATAGGGATGTGATCATGTGAGACACCATTTAGTGATAATATAATCGATAAGTCACAGACCAATTAGCGATAATATAATATCACTGGATCGGTCTCTCACGACATTAATTAATTAGGTAAAACTCATTGTGCATTTTAAAAAAAGGCAAAAGAAAAAAGGAAAATGAAAACGGGATGAGCATCCAAAATTAAGAAAGAAAAAAATGAAAACGTCATATCCTTTCATTTTTGTGGAGTCTATATAAACATCCCACTAAACAGTCTAAACCCAAACTTGTCATCCTACTCGATCAAACAAACTGTGTACATGCATAATGGCTGATCACAATGTTCAGGAGTCCAAGGCTGAAGAAAAACAACAAGAAGCACCACTCTATGGCGATATCTTAGAGGCCATATTCTCGCACGTGCCTCTCCTCCATCTCGTCCCGGCCTCTCACGTGTCCAAGACCTGGAACCGCGCCGTTTCGTCCTCTCTGCGCCGCCACTCCAACAGATACATCAAGCCCTGGTTCATCGTCCACACTCAGTCCACCAGGTCTCCTCACGTGACCGCCGCACGTGCCTACGACCCGGCCTCGCGCGTGTGGATCGACATTCTTCCTCAGCCGTCAATGGTCAAGCCCTTCTCCACCCTCCGATCCTCGCACTCCACCCTCCTCTACATGCTCTCCCCCTCCCGATTCGCCTTCTCCGCGGACCCGCTCCATCACACGTGGCACTACGTGGACGCCCCGCTCGTCTGGCGCACGGACCCCATCGTGGCGCTGGTGGGCCACCGCCTCGTCGTCGCTGGCGGCACGTGTGACTACGAGGACGACCCCCTCGCCGTGGAAACGTACGACGTGAGGACTCGCGCGTGGGACACGTGCGAGTCCATGCCTGCAATTCTAAAAGACTCCGCGGCCTCCACGTGGCTCTCAGTGGCCGTGGACGAGAGCAAAATGTTCGTGATGGAGAAGAGTTCCGGTGTGACGTACTCGTTCGACCCCGTGTCGAAGACGTGGTTTGGACCGTTCGATCTGCGTCCTGATGGAACGGTGTTCAGGTCCGTGATCGGATTCACGAATGGGCGTCTGATTTTGGTGGGTCTGGTGGGGGACGCCGAGAACGTGGAGGGTGTGAAGATGTGGGAAGTGAAAGGCGAGTCGTTGGAATGCAAAGAGGAAATTGGGGAGATGCCGGAGGTGATGGTGGAAAAGCTGAAGAGGGAGAGCCACTGTGCGACGTCGTTTAGCGTGAGTTGCATGGGAGATTTGGTGTGTTTTCATAACCCGCGGGACCCGAGCGAGGTGATCCTGTGCGAGCTTGCGGATGGGGGGTGCAGGTGGGACAGCGTACAAAACGCGGCTGTCAACGACGGAACGCGAATGCAGAGGTTGGTGGTGACGTGTTCGAAGGTGGGGATGGCGGATTTGCATAAGGCCGTACAAGTTGGGGCACTCAAAATTGTTGTATAAGACCGTATTTCGGACGTAGTGATTAAGTGGTGGAATAGTTTTATGGACTTGTTTACTTGTTAATTAATTAAAAATAATGGTCAGTTTTTCCCAAATGTGAACGCAATATTAATTGTGACTTTGTGAGATGTTAATAAAAGAATTTTAAGTAATATTTTGTTGCGCACTGGAAAGCATGCAATGATGTTGATGGTCAGCATCAGCTGGCAGCGGTCCATATATGGCATGCAAGGCTACCAATTGGGCCTTCAGATGAGAATATGGTACTAACACTAGAGTTGTCTGGGGCCAACTCTCTGGGGTCACTCTATCTATCTTTCTATCTTTCGGATAAGGATAACATGGTTACATACTTACATGGCCTCATTTTTTAAATCTGCATATCCTCTGGAGTCATATTCATATTTTAATACTTAGTTACACTAAAGAGAATTTTGAATGAGACATACACTATATGGGGCATCCTCTCTTAATGAGATGAGATACACACAATACATATGACCCACCTCGATTATAATGAATTTGTAAATGCACGTCCCATTAAAGATTAAACCGTATCCATTGGCTTCGTATCTTCCATAGCACCGATCTAGGGATGACAATTTTTCAATGTCCTATTTCTAAATGCGGTGGAAATATAAATTCCTCTTCTTGTCACACGTATCTGCTTAGTTTACATAAATATATACGTAATACATTTATGTGTAATTATTTTCAATTTAAAAAAATTTTTTTTTAATTGATAGTTTAATTTTATAATTTTAGATTGTTATATTATAATGGAGGATCCCCATTTACCTAGCGAGGTAGGGATTCGAATGACAAGCTTGGTCCTGCGCTTCTGTCCTACTCGTTTCCATCCCTAAGCTTGGTCATGTGTTCGTAAGTCCATTTTCCTTCATCTAATTTAGGGCCAGCCTGATATCAATAGAGATGTACCAATGATCCCAAACCACTTGAAACGACAGGATTTGATTTTGAGTTAAAGGAAGCCCACTTGATATAGGCCAAGTTGAAACTCGAAGCTCCAAACCAAAACTTTGTTTGGGCTTCTAAATCGGGTAACCAAGCCCAGAAAGCCTTCCGTGGGCCAAAATTTCTTTGTAAAGTTCAATACAAGGAGCCATTTCATTAGTTGGGCCATGCCCATTATAGTTTATATAGTCCTTGACTCCTTGGTGACGATGCTACTCATCTTCTAAATTTCATGCAATTGGTGTGGGATTGAGTTGAGCTGATTAGCAGTATAAACAAATGAATAAATAAACAGATTTTCAGGTCGGGTACGAATAACTTGATTATCCGGCATGTTGGGTATGGATAATACCGGCGACAACTTAATGAATATGACATTGGTTTAGATAGGGTATGAATAATAGTTGTGACAATAAGTGCTCATGTTTCCACCTCTTTATCTTATTTCCCTATTTACCTTAAATTTTCACCCGCCAACAAAATTTTAAGAAATAGCAATTCTCTTTTCTTAGTCCATTGCCACTCCCATACGTTCCTTTTCAACCCAACTCTCATTCTTCCTAAGATCAATACCAACTCAACTTCAGTCATGTGCTTCTGTAAGTTTCAGAGGGCAAATTAAGGCTACATGGTAGAGAGAGAGAGAGAGAGAGAGAGACTGGGTGTAAATCAACCCATATATATAAAACACTAGGAAGAGTTATTATTTGTTTTTTTACGTATGCTTGAAATTGATATTTTATTAAATGGTATGTGAGAAAATATGAGAGAGGGATAGGAGTAACAGCATAAACAAATAAATAAAGAATGAAAAATGTGAGGCAGTTTAGTCTCCATGATCGGTCCACCAAGACAGCTATGACTTCAAAAGGGAACCCCATTGGGCCAACATAACTTATGTGTTCATTCATTGGCCCATATCAAATCATCTCCTTTCTTTTTTTTCTTTTTCCCCAATTAGGTTAGGTGGTACAACCAAGTCATCTACTTTTTTTCTTTTCTTTTTTTAATAGAAAGTACAACCAAGTCGTCGACACAATAAACCAATAATAATCTGTCGCCCAAATTTTATTTATGGAAGTGCACAGAGCTTCTTAGACGGAATCCCAATTTGTAAGATCCCTTTTTGTTCGATGGTAAGGTATTTTTCTTTTTTATATTTTGTACACTTTTGATTTTCAATTATAATTTATAGCTTGTTTGGAAATGCTTCTACATGAAGCACTTATGCTCACAAACACTTTTGCTAGAAGTGATTATTCTAGAAACACAACAAAATTTTTAAGAAAAATCTAAGTGCTTTCTGGAAATGCATTTGAAAGCACTTTCAGAGGAAGCACCTACCATCTTAGGATTCTATAACTCAAAAATACTTTTAAATTTTTCTGTCAAATATCACCAGAAGCATTTCTGGTTATTTAGAAGCGCTTTTAACCCTTACAGAAGTAGTTTTCAACAAGTCCTAATTATTTTAAAATATAGGCTTAGATTTTAGAATTTAAATTCATTTAAGAAGTTAGGATGTGATTGTATTATTTTTGTTAAGTGTGTGTATGACAGTGTATGTTAGGTTAGTATTCTTTGCTACCAATGGTCGAATACCTGCTTCAAGACTTCACGCAACTATAAAGTAAACTTAATTAACTTTAAAATTAAGAAAAAGGAAAAAAACAAGAAATCTGATGAACTGGTGGGACTAATTTGATTTTGAAAGTTGGACTTTCTATGACTTTTTTGTTATTTATGACGTTGTTTCACTTGGTTGTCATAATTCAAACTCTGCTTTTCACTGTTTTTATTGCCTCTTGAAAGCAGAAAAAGTTGGAAAAGGCATCACCTAATCATGCTTGGTAGTCTCTGGCTCCAATTGGCGTTGGACAAATCATCCATTGACCTATATATAGTATTATTTATAATGCATGTTATATTCCTCAACATCAATCACTTTTAATTCCATTTTCAAGGGGTTTGGTGTGAGTTGACCTTGGAACCCCATGAAAGTGTGTACTAATTAAATTAATTGTGTCTTTGTGTTAATTTGGTTGATCAAAGCCTACACCTCTAAGGCTCTAATTAACAAGTAACATCCTGTGTTGTATTGTCCAATGTTGGATTAGTTGTTGAACTAATGATGTATTATTGGCTCACTAGAAACAAGGGAGATTTAATTGGCTCCTTTCTTTTTCTTATTCTTCTTTTTTCTTCCCTTTTTCTTTTTGCTAGTCAATGCAAATTGCCACTGTAACATATTCTTGTTTAGGATTAGGAATGACTATGGGGCCAAATCCAGAATGGAACTGCAAACACTCGTGCTATAAAATGAATTTTTGTATGTGACCGTCTTATGTAACATTCATCTCATATTAATATATATGCTGTAAAATGAAATATTATATGTGACCATCGTGTATAACAATTTTTTGTGTTTTATAAGATTTCCATAAAAAACAAAAAGAGTTTTTGATTAAGGGCTCATAAATGGGTATGACTGATTGTATGAAGTGAATTAGTGAGTAAACTGAGCAAGCTCAATTATTTGTTCAAACAATATTCATTAAAACAATTTGTTTATATGATATGGCATGAAATATTAATTTTGGACTAAAATATTGTTCAAGACTGCCTTGATTATACATAAAAAAATAATGGGGGGCGGTAAGTGAGGATTTCATGTTCCCAAAGCGACCAAAATACCCTTTGGATTAGTCCGAAGCCCGGAGAGTGGTTATTGGAGTCATGTGGCATTAATTATTTGCAGAAAACCTTGAGCATAATGAGCAGCATAAGCTGCATTTAACTGCATTACTAATAATAGATTGGGGAATATTCAGTTTTCCCAATGCGACAAAAATGCTCTTGGGTTTGGGATTTCAAACTTATAGATATCACCACCTCACGGCATCATCTTCATATCATCTTTATAAAAAGACTGCTCAGGGCCTCTGTCTAAAATATTATCATATTAATTATATGTACTACTTAATTAATTAATTACATCTAATTTTGTTTTGCAGTTATGTCCCTGTAATTTCCAAATATTTACAAACATAACGCTCAAGCCTCATTCCACTGATTATGTATTGTGCTACACAATTACATTATTACATGTTGTTGTTGCATACGAGGATCCCAGCAATATTTAATAGCAATTTACAATCATCACATAATAGAAGTAATTATTTGTGATAATATCTTATTAAGTATTACAAAGTTTAATTTAAAAGAATCCATTATTGTTCTGATATATTTCAAGATTTAGTCTTTCATATTTCGTCGACCAATCCTTCTTAATTCACATCTTTGTTGAAAAAATTTATTTTGTAATTCCTTACATAAAGATTCATAAACCATCAAATCTCCTCCTACACAAGCAAATTGTTGATAAAAATCCAAACTAGCATTTATTTTTGACACAATTTTTGTTTTGTCCTTATCATTTAGGAAAGACAAGAAAATTTTAGGGTAGCAAACATTTTAAAAAATTTCTCTTAAATTCGAACTCATAGCTGATGATAGAACTAGAATATGTATTTTTCGTTAATCACACAAGCCCATATTCTTGCTTTTCTATCACTCTCTAATTCTATTAGTCCCCCCAATCTGATATATGATACCGTATGGATTGAAATTCAATTATGGTCCAATTCATACTAGTAATATATAATTATATATCAAGGGTTTGCAATATTTGATTATATCTCTAAAAATTTGTGTTAAAAATATAATGTCACGAATCCGTTTTATATATCTTATTAAATATTATATTTTCAGAAAATGTTTTCAGTTAAATGTGTTGAGAGTAGGGATGGCAAAATTCCCCGCCCCCGAAAATCCCCGTGGGGACCCGCCCCGATTAAGCGGGTATGGTAATACCATCCCCATCCCCGCCCCGCCCCGTATACCCGTTTAATAAAAATATTATATTACATAATTATATTTTAATTTATTTTCTTAATTTTTGTTGCATATCTTTAAAATTTAATAGTGTTCTCTTTATGATTTAGTGTTATTGTAATATAATATGATGAATTTTAGTGTATTTCATCTATTATATTATATATTTATATTAATTTGATATGTTATTAATAAAAAAAATTATTTTTTTGAAAATAATAGGGGCCCCGAATACCCCCGATGGGGACCCGATTACCCGGCGGGGCGGGTATGGTATTGTCAAACCCGCCTCGAACCCGCCCCGTTGCCATCCCTAGTTGAGAGGTAATTGAATTAAAAAATAGGGCACACGCAGTAAGAGGAGTGCAATACCTGAAATGCCCATGTGGGGCAGATGTGTGTGGACTGTGGAGTGAGCGGTTTTCAGAGAATCTGTCGCGTTACCCAATGAAGAATAAGGAGGGTACAAACTACAAACCTCGCCTCGCGCTTTGCAGTTCGCAGTTTCGCACACACCACCACTACTGTGTTACTATTCTACTCAACCCCACATGCTCATTCCTTATAGCCTCTACTGGATCAAATTTACTTACTAAATTGTTTCTTCAAATTTAAAAAATTTTCACCATAATTTTTAGAGAAATTTAATGTGTCTAGTCTTTATACATGTCAGTCTCTAATTTGTTAATGGTAAAAGTCTTATATTCCAACAGATTTAACAATGGAATAATTTATATCTTTATAGCAAAAATAAATCTGTCATGTATTTAGTGCATGAAATTTGATATAATAATTATGGATTAACTTGTACGTTGATGGGGCTATCTCTTTTTTCATAATTTCATCCATCTCAAATAAAAATAGATTATCATCATTAGAATAGTTCTTATGAGATACTGTGAGGTACTGTTTTATGCCGACTTTTATACGTCTCTTTTTCTTTTTTTAGGTAATATTCATCACCATTTACCAGTTGCATGATAGTTGCATCTGAGATGAGCATAGCATTTCAGAAACTGTCAAGTCTTCTTAATTTCCATGATCTCACGATGGGTGGTACTTTTTAATATTTTCTTGACATAAATTTAATTTAGACACATAATTATATATGTCATTCAAATGGGGTTCATGAATTTTAAAATATTTTAAATATACACCTGATTTATTATCTAAATTAAAAAATGGACTTTCGTTCATCGATTTGTTAAGAGATCAGTTAAATGATAGCTTAATTTTTGCTGACGGAGATTAATTGGCGACGTGGTGCCAACTCAGCATACCTTTCTTGCCAAATGAGCGACACATGTCCACCTGACCCACACATCTATCACCTCTTTCCCACTCGTCGAACGCTCTCCTGACCATTTAGTCTCCCAAAAACATTATATTTTTTCCCAAATTCAAATATAAATCTCTCACCTGTGTTCGACGAACGAGAAAAAGATAATTAGTTTGTGGGCCCATGTCAAAGGTTAGGTGGACATGTGTCACTGTGTCACTCATTTGGCGGGAAAAGTTTGCTGAGATGACGCCACATCGCCAAGTAATTCCGATCAGTAAAAACCAAACTAGCATTTAACTGACCTCTCAACGAATTAATGGACGAAAATTTATTTTTCAATTTAGATAGTAGATCGAGTGTATATTTGAAATATTTTAAAATTCATGAATCTCGTTGAAATAATATATATATTTATGTGTCTAAATTAAATTTATGCCTGTTTTTTTTTTCTTTACTATTGAGTTCAGAAAATGGCTGGAACTAGAAATTTCAGTTTTCATAATCACACTCTTTACATGTTTTTTTGGGCAAATATTTTATTTTTTAAATTTTTGTTTGATATAATAATTGAATATGGCTACTAGGCTACAACTGAACATGATATCACTTGAAATATCCGGCTTATTTTAGCAGGATGGGCCATGTCCTGCAAAACCTTTAACAGAATGTGATTATTGTATGTTTTCTGAAAAAAAGAAAAAGAAATTTCAGGCCAAAACTCAAAAACCAATAAAGGCCAAGACAATCCAATCCAAGCACGTGACCTGCCCAAAACTTTCCTGCAATTTTTTCCCTTTTGCATAGACATCCCATTGTTCTCTCTGATCAATTCCACACATCCCTTCAGTCCAATCACCGAATTTTTTATAATCAAATTTTGTTTTTTCTTTTTACCCTCTGAGTCTGAGAAACTAGAATCCATATTTTCACTGCTTTTTTGTAGTTTTGTATTTAGAAAAAGACGCAATTTTTTTCGTTACTGGTTCTCTCTCTGCTCGCATCTGTATCTGTGTCCGACTTTGGCCTTTTGCATTGGCATTTGCGTGTTTGGTTCTTTCTGTGTGTGAGTGATTTTTCACTTACCTTTTTACTATTTTGAATAATGGCTCTCACTTCACCACTCCGTGTGTAAAAGAAGATAATGGTAGCAGTGGAATCACAGGGAGCGAACTGAGCTGGGCAACAACAGACCAACAACATACCCACTTGGAATTTGTGGGGATCGCCCAAAACATATAGAAATCACACCCATCATTCTCAGATCTCTAGGATCTCAGAAATTCAGCCTTGATATCTTGCTTGTTTCTCGGGAAAATTCTCTTCTTTTTGCTGCCTGCCTCAGCTCATATGATGCCCAATCTACTCACTTTGGCTCAAATTCTATGTTTCCCAGCTAAGTTCTTGGTGGGACAGTGATTTCAGCATCTGGGTCTCTGTTTCCCTTCAAGTTTCACTAACAAGTCTCTGACTTTGCTTCAAGTAAAAAGCAAAATGAGCAGTTCCTGTCATGGTGAAGTTGGGTTTGGGTTCTCTGGTTCTGAGACTGCCGTTTGAGTGTGGATAAGGGAATAGAGGCGCCTTCATGTGAGAATGGCTAGTGTGCTTGTTGGTTATGGTGGTTTTGAATAGCGGCTGCTGGTTGCAGAAACAAAGTTTAATGAACAGAGAGTATGGGAACAAGTAGTTTCATGTTGTGGAAAGTGGGTTTGATTGTTTTGGCATTGGTAGAGGCTTCTTCTGCAACTCTTTCTCCTACTGGTGTAAATTATGAAGGTTAATTTCTTTCGGGATCCTGTCATTTTGTTTTTGGCTATATTCAATTAACCTTGAAAGAAGAAAATGAACTGTTCATAAGAATTATAACATAAATATTGGAACTTTTGAAAAAAATAATCTGTCAGATGAAGGAACGTTTGGTGAAACAATATACTTAATCCTTTTTCGCGGTTCGTGATATACATCTTTTTTATTATTTTTTGTTTGGGTCGAAGGAAATACCTTTTTTTCCCCTGAATTTGTTCAGTTAATGCTCTCTGGTAGTTCGCAAGCTTTTCGGAACTACCCACATTATAGAGTTGTATTAATGGGGGGTACAGCCGAGGCTTTTAGAACCCTTCTCTCTTTCTTTTTCTATTTTTATTTTTCCAAAGGAGAAAATAGCAAAGAAAAATCAGGCGGAAATTAACCCTTATCTTCTTTTTGGAATTTTCACAGTTGAAGCTTTGGTGGCCATTAAAAGCGATCTAATTGACCCACATAATGTTTTGGAGAACTGGGATAGTAACTCTGTAGATCCCTGTAGCTGGAGGATGGTTACTTGCACCGCCGATGGCTATGTATCTGCTCTGTAAGTTCTTCTATACAGATTGTGCTCAGAAATTAAAAAAAAAAAAAAAAAGAATGAGAATAGTTCTTACTATTTGTCTATTTAAAGAAATCATTTCTCAGTAAAGGGTTCATTTTGTTTAGGGGATTGCCTAGTCAGAGCTTGTCTGGTATCTTATCTCCTGCCATTGGAAACCTCAGTAACTTGCAATCTGTGTAAGTTTACACCTCCTTTACATTTTTGTCCGAACTTCCACTTTGAACTTTCTTAGCAGTCAGGTATAAATTTCTTTTTTGGGGTGCCTTTCATGTTTGTTATATTTTTCATTAGCTTTATTTTATTTTATATTTGTTCTATGTCACTTAACTGACTCCTGAAATTTTGAATATGATCATGTAATACAAAAGTGTTTTCAGTTGATGACTGTTTTACCTTTGTAGGTTGCTTCAAAATAATGCCATTTCAGGTCCAATTCCCGCTACAATTGGGAATTTGGAGAAGCTTCAGACACTCGATCTCTCCAATAATGCTTTTCATGGTGGCATACCAGATTCTTTGGGCAACCTAAAGAACCTGAATTATTTGTAAGTTTCAAACTTCATATCACTTCTTCTAAACATTGTGCAACTGTTGCACACAAAATTGTTGCTAATTCTTACACATTTTCTGTTTTTTGAACAAGACAGGCGGTTAAACAACAACAGCCTTACAGGACCCTGCCCTGAGTCTCTGTCCACAGTTGAAGGTCTCACTCTTGTGTATGTCCCCTTGCCCCCTTGCCCCCTTGTATTATGTTTTATACTGCTCGTTTGCAGACTATAGGGGCAAACCGATGACAGGGGTATTTATTTATTTTTTGAATGAACATAACTATTCATCATTTTATGTTAAACAATTGTGTAGGGACCTTTCTTTCAACAATCTGAGCGGTTCCTTGCCAAAAGTATCTGCAAGAACTTTCAAGTAAAGCTATACTGTCATTTGATCCATTCATGCTTAGTTCTTCATATAATTTGTTTCCTTTCTTAGTTTTTTCTTTTCTTTTTCACTTGCAGAATTGTAGGTAACCCTTTGATCTGTGGCCTAAAGGCTGAGAACAACTGTTCTGCTGTCTTTCCGGAGCCACTAAACTTCCCACCTGATGCTCTAAAAGGTATATATGCACATTGTTTGCTTTTCTGTTTCCAACAGTCTTCCCCATTACACTCTGATGACAGTCTGCATCGATGAATTTTTTTTCTTTCTTAGCTGAATCAGACTCTAGAACAAAACACCGCCACATGACTATAGTCTTTGGTGCAAGCTTTGGTGCTGCCTTTGTTGTCATAATATTTATTGGGTTACTTGTCTGGTGGCGATATAGACACAACCAGCAGATATTCTTTGATGTCAATGGTAAGGCTTCTTATATTTCATTTTCCTGTTTTTCTGTATTCCAGTATTTGTATCTCAGATAGTTTCACAGCTTTTTCGTGGGTGCTTGTATTTTAGGAGTTTTAATTCTTATTGGACCTGATATTAGTCACCTTGAGGGTCAGAATGTCCAAATTCATTTTATGAAACACCACAATTTGTAGGTGATTTATTACTAACTGCACACTGGTCATATATTATTATCAATGGTGCAAGCTCGGAGTGTTTGTGCATGCATGAGAGTATGCGTATACATGCTTCACTGGATATTCTTTCACCTTTGGAGTTTTGGTAGAACGTGGTAATTTTATTCATTAGAAATGAATAATTCAAGAATTTCCAAATTCGAAGGCCTTCTCGTATGACCATTGGGTTTTCTTTTATCCAATATGTATTAGAATAATTATCGTATAAAAAAGCATAAGAGATAATTTAGTTCGTAAAAAGATTGTAATTAGAGCCTGTTTTGAAGATGTTTCATATAAGTATTGCTCTTCTTTTTCTGACCTATGATTATTCCTGTATTCTTAATTTCATGGGTTGTGTGGCAGATCAATATGACCCAGAGGTGTGCTTGGGTCATTTGAGAAGATATACATTTAAGGAGCTCCGGGCAGCAACAGACCATTTTAACTCAAAGAACATTCTAGGGAGAGGTGGGTTTGGAATTGTATACAAGGGATGCTTGAATGATGGGACTGTGGTGGCAGTTAAAAGGCTAAAAGACTACAACACTGCTGGTGGTGAAATCCAATTTCAGACAGAAGTTGAGATGATAAGTTTGGCTGTCCATCGGAATCTTCTGAGGCTTTGTGGGTTCTGCTCAACTGAAAATGAAAGACTTCTTGTTTACCCATATATGTCTAATGGAAGTGTAGCCTCTCGATTAAGAGGTTAGCCTTTTGCTTTTCATTTTTTTACACCTTAAAATTGGTTACTCATTATTTTGGAAACATCTGATTTTAGGGTTCAAATTTGTTGCCACCATGACCAGTGAATGGTCTTTACCACTTTGACCATGGCTTACCAGTTGAAAGTGGCAAAACCAGCAACACCACTCTATGCTGCATAGCAGGCACTTTCCATCATAGCCATAGATGCGACACTGCCACCTTTACCACTGCTTTAATTCTGCTTATTGTTACCATCACCCTGTAATCAGAACAGGAAGAATGCCGCCTAGCTTCCCATTATATCCTCTCCTGTCCTGCACCCAGTACCATGTGCTTTTCTAGGACCATAGTGATCCATACCTCTGCCACTAAGCTGCGCAACAATACAAATCTTGTGATTATGATTCAACTAAAAAAGAAGCTATTTGTAACTACTAATCCACTTATTTATTTAATCCAAATAAAGGCTATGAAAAAAGAACTTTTTAAGCACTCATTATGCTCATTACTGGAAAACATTTGTTTTATGTTTGCTTGTTTGGCATAGTAGCCCCTAATTTACAACCATTTGTTTTCCCTGTTATCTGTTCAAGCCAAGAGTCTTCTGGTGGCTAAATTGGCAATATTCATGCTCTGAGTTATTCAGCATTCTATTGCTAAGATAATCCAATCAAATAAACACTGTAGCTGACGATTTCCAATTCTTGATAACGTGCTAGCATCTGACATAAGCTTCTTGTTTTTTTTTTTGGTTCTGGTTTTCTTATCAGATCATATACATGGTCGGCCAGCTATTGACTGGGCAAGGCGAAAGAGAATAGCCTTAGGTACTGCCAGGGGGTTGGTTTATTTGCATGAGCAGTGTGACCCCAAAATTATCCACCGCGATGTTAAAGCAGCCAACATATTGCTAGATGAAGACTTTGAGGCAGTTGTTGGAGATTTTGGGTTGGCAAAGCTTTTGGATCACAGAGAATCCCATGTGACCACAGCTGTGCGTGGCACTGTTGGCCACATCGCTCCGGAGTACTTGTCAACTGGTCAATCATCGGAAAAGACTGATGTGTTCGGGTTTGGAATCTTGCTCCTGGAGCTAATAACAGGTCAAAAGGCTTTGGATTTTGGACGAGTTGCAAACCAGAAGGGTGTAATGCTTGACTGGGTACTCCCTCCTTCCCTCTCTCTCTCTCTCTCTCTCTCTCTCTCTCAGACACATGCACATGCACACAAGCCTACATGCTCGCATTTATCAGCTGATTAAGAAAAGCAAGTTGAATATGTCCAAATTGGAATTGCTCAAGCAAATGGGAAGTTTTCAGCAGACCCCTGAAACTTTTGAATCTACCTATTAACATGTATGGTTGCTGGCATTCTCTTCTTGTTTTTTGTCCTAATGGTACATACATGCAATCCTTAAAATGTTGCTAGAAGTGTTAAGAAAATTGATTCCTTTCATGACCTAATGGTACATACATGCAATCCTTAAAATGTTGCTAGACGTGTTAAGAAAAGTGATTCCTTTCATGAAATATGAGCACATTAACACAGCAATCTTTTCACCACTAGTGGATATGTGCGAAAAATCTATGAACTAAAAAGGAAATAATTATTCTACTTACATGGTTTTGTAATAAAATTGCAGGTTAAGAAGCTCCATCAAGAGGGAAAGCTAAATCTGATGGTGGATAAGGATCTAAAGGGCAATTTCGACAGGGTTGAGCTGGAAGAAATGGTTCAGGTTGCCCTGCTATGTACTCAATTTAACCCTTTGCACCGCCCAAAAATGTCTGAAGTATTAAAGATGTTGGAAGGTGATGGTTTGGCCGAGAAATGGGAGGCCTCACAGAAGGTTGAGACACCAAGGTTCCGGTCATGTGAACACCCTCCTCAAAGATACTCAGACTTTATAGAAGAATCTTCACTTGTGGTAGAAGCTATGGAGCTTTCTGGCCCTAGGTGACAACTGACAACTATTTTTCCTTTTTGCCTGTATACCTCTCCCACTTCATTAAGTTGCTTTAAGTTTGAAATGAGAAATATTTGATTGTTGATAGCTGCTGTTTGCACGTATTCATCTGTAAAAATGAGAAAGGAAAGTCATGTAAAAGCTGTTCTTTTTTTTTTTTTTTTTTTCTTTTCTGGAAAATCAATTGAGTTGATTGAGCTTCTGTCAGAGAAATTTTGGAGTTATGTTAGAAAGTGTATGTAGTTGCGCTTTATCTGTTCTCTAGTTTGTTTTAGTATATGGATCTTATCTGATGAACTTCCCAAGCCTTGGATCACACTATGTGAGTATTAAAATTTAAATGAGTTGATATTCTTCAGTTAGCTGTACGTTTGAATGCTCACTTACGTCTTGTATTTTTCATTTCGGCTTGTGAACTTGGGCAAACTTCATATCTGATATTTAAAAAACAGATACATATGGAAAACTTCAATGCCTTTGATGGGCCTGAGACAGCAGGCTTTTCTTAAAGACTATTATAATGCTGCTCTCATGGTACCACGCAGTCCAAACCCACCATGCAAGAGAATAGCCCAATAGTCAATCCTCAGTAGAGTCGGTTCTTAACCATAAACTCCATACTCTGTGATTGCCACCCATATTTGGATAGGTGATAGGTAAACAAGATAGATACATCACAATCTTCGAGACTCAAACCTCCAACTTCTTTTATGAAACTTCTCATGTCAAGTAAAAGTGTCTTTAGCCAAAGAAGGAATCAAAGAATCGAAAGCTCAACCAAATCCCTTTTTTTTTTTTTCGGACTGATCAACCAAAATCTTTAGATGAAGACAGTAGCTCCCATTTTGTTTTCTCCCAGCTAAATGTATATAGATAGATGTAAACCAATTCAAAACTCCTATACAACATCGACAATTATGTCCTCATATTCTTGTCTACTATACTATTGAAGTGATTATTTTAGCAACCTGAGCCACAACTTACAAGTACGGTTGGATTGAATATCTAATTAGTACAATTAATGAGAAAGTTTTAAATAAAGATATCCTTATTTGACAAATGAGAATGTTATAATTCCGACTTTCAATTTAATGATCATAACCGTATATATATTTAAAACATTATTTAAAGATCGTTTATAAAAAAAATGAGAAATCGGTCATTTAATTATCATCAATATCATTTTATTTTTATATAATAAATTATATTTATTTGCACAGTTTAAATGATGAAACAATTAATGATTTGGTTAATTTTAAAGGTCCATTGATTTTAACTACTAAATTTCAATCATTTTTTAGTTTATGTACCAAAATTAAATAGCATTTTAGATTAGGTACTAGTTGAAAAGTCAAACAAAATAATAAAGTAAAATATATTAAAATTTACAAATATTACATCACATGCCACTACAATAAAAAAAAATATTACATCACAAATATTACATTAATTTATACTATATTGTATTTTAAAAAAAAAAATAATCCAGTCACAACTTAACTGTGACTGTCTTGGTAAATTGAAAGAGACAACTCACACTACTATACTATGTATTATTTTGAGTAAAAGTATTGTTTTGACCTTTATTTATACTATATTGTAGTATTTCTCTAAAAATAATTTAATTAAGTCACAACTTAACTGTGATTGTCTCACAACTTTGATGTGATTGTCGTTTAGTCACAACTAAATTTGAAGTTATAAGTGTCGTACAATCACAACTAAATTTGAAGTTGAGACTACATTAGCAAATTTTCAAGATAATATAAAAGCCTCAAGGGCAATTTTGTCAAAACCTTATAAATTTTAACTAACACCCATCATATGTGGGCCAAAGGACAAAAATATCAAATGGAAAAGGCTCAAATCAAAGGGGTCAACATATTTGTGACATAATCTAAAAAACTACATTTAAATTTAGTAGTTCAATTGAAATATTATATTATCTTCATACTATACCAAAAAATTATTAGGATTTAGTATTAAATCCTAATTTTCTATAATTTTAAATATATTATCACTAGAGAAGATGTTTTTTTCTTTTATTCAAATCAGGATATTTTCACTTGAAACTCTATGCAAAATCAATAACTATTAACTCATTGCATTAAGTTCAAATAATTTAATACAGTAAGCATTAAATGGTCCTCAAAATTTGTAAATTAAAAAACTCGATATGTGGCCCAAAAAAAAAACTCGATATATTTATAGTTTTCCTTAGTGTAAATAACAAAAATAACGAATAAATACTATATTCAACGATCTAGATCAAGCTTGGATGGACTCGAGCATGGCAGAGATGCAGGTAAAGTTTCTGTGTTTCTTAAGCAGCGTGTTGCCGCCACCTGGAAGTCAATCACAGTCACATAAAATGAATAGTGTGATCAGACGCCACCACGTGTCAAGCTATTGATGGAGTAATCTGTCGGTCATCACAAAATCAATGTTCGCATGTTACGCGGCCTATGGGCGGGTCACGTGTCCTGGCATATGTCGGCGGGAAGTCACTCGTAATCGTATTTTTGTGTCGTCCGGTCCTCGACAGTTAACTTAACCGAGAACACTCAAAATATTTTAACGATCTGACAAAGCTGCCCTTCTGCTTCCCTCCATTTATGACGTGCTTAGGTTTGTTTACGCTCAAACCCTCAACGAAAAGACCAAACTACCCACCAGACAAGGACATGTATCTTCGGGTTTGGGTTGTAAATTAGAACAACTCCGAGGGTATTTCGCCACAAGAAACTAGAAAGCAATGGGCATCGTTGTACTTTCTCACTGTCATTGTTGCAGTCTCTCTCTCCACGCCAAAGAGCAGTGGAAACCTTTTCTCCAGCATTGTGTTTCTCTGCGTCAAACTCACACCTCTCCATACTTTAATTATGATTTTTTATTTTTTTGTTTTCTTTTTCGTAAGCGAAAGGATGCCATTTCACGCTTCATCTTGGTAATCTCTGGAACCACTTGCACTTACCTTCGTTTAAATTCACACATTTCACATTGATCTCGATCACTCACATTTTTAATTCGCACTTGGGTCCCAAACTGGGCATGCATTGTTTTGTTTCCAACCATGGTCTGGAAGAAACTTGCATTTCCGGAGCAGTTGTTCTCACCAAGAAGGAAGGTGATTTCTGGGTTTGGTTTGGGGATTGGAGTTTCTTTCATTGTACTTGTTGTGCTCTTGGTCAGCAAGTCCTTGAAGAGTCCTACAGTAGAAACTAATTCGTTCCAAGGGTTTTATAATGTTGGTGTGAATTCTTCCTTTATTTCATGGCCTTTCTCATTTTCAAGCACTTCTCGTTCTTCTTTTCCTCATGCAATTACTAATGCTACTAGTTCAGAAATACAAGACTCTCTGGACAGAACCCATGAAGTAAATGCCTCTGTAGTTGCTGCAGAGGAAAATTCTGTGGAGGCCAATGGGACAGAGAAAATTTTGGAAAATACCCATTTGGAAAATTTTACAGAGCAGGCTAAAGATGGAAACTCTGTGATTGAAGAAGGAAGGGCTCAAAATGGGTCATCAATCGCAGAAAAGAGTAAATTCTTTGTTTCAAATGGGGAAGGAGATGTCGAAGGGATTGCCCATTTGGGGAACAACTCTGAGGTTTTGAGATATGGAAGCTTGCATGGTGAAGATGGGAGGGTTATTGGGAATTTAAGCCTTTCTGGGAAAGAAGATGTGCATGCAGAGAAAACAGTTGAGGGTAGCTCTTCAAAGAATTCTAGTAATGATGATGATAAGGCCACAGAAGATATGAAGAAGAAAAGCTCTCGGGAGATAGCTCATCAAGGGAATTCAACAGAGACAAATAAAATTATTGACTCTGATTCTCAACTCAGGAAAATGAAGAGTGACTTTGATCAGAAATGTGATATTTTTTATGGTAAATGGGTGAGAGATAATTCAAAGCCATATTATCCTGGAGGTTCTTGCCCATACATTGATAAGGATTTTGATTGTCACTTCAATAGGAGGCCAGACAAAGCTTTTATAAAATGGAGATGGCAGCCAAATGGGTGTGACATCCCAAGGTAAAATTCATCTTCACTTCTTGATGCTTTTGGTGATTTTGAGCTTAAAAACTATTATCTAATGAAGTACACAATTTCTCATATAAAATCATCAAATGGAAAGGTAGTTCTGTGGTCAGCCTTTTGCCACAACAAAAATCTGGTTTTGTAGTATGTGGTTGATGAACAGGCTTAAATTTATTAAAGAATGCAGGGGTCCTGAATAATTAAATTATACATATTCATACACCTATATTTTTATTTTAGTAGTAGAAGGTTATCAAATGGGCTCTACTGGTTTTTCTTGTAATATAATTTTTGTGTGTGTGAAATAATCTTTTTTTTTTTAATCATGTATCAGCCATATTGTGTGTGTGTGTGTGTGTGTGTGTTAATATTGGTTGAGCATGGTCGGATTGTGGACTATGTTGCAAGTGCTCTCACATTTAATGTAGTAGTCTTTGAAGCCCTCTCATGTAAATCTTTTCTGATACCATTGTTTTATTACTGATGTGATCCTCAGTCTGAATGCAACTGATTTTCTGGAGAGGTTGAGGGGAAAGAGGTTGGTTTTTGTGGGGGATTCGTTGAATAGGAACATGTGGGAGTCTCTGGTGTGTATTCTCCGCCACAGCATCAGAAACAAGAACAGAGTTTATGAGATCTCTGGGAGGAGGGAATTTAAGAAGAAGGGTGTTTATGCTTTCAGATTTGAGGCAAGTGTCAGTATCCATATATATTCTTCATATATGGTCACAAATCATTCTTTCAGATGGAAATCTCTAATCGTCCATGCTATTGTTGCACTTGCAGGAATATAATTGTTCTGTGGATTTTGTTGCTGCTCCATTCCTTGTTAGGGAATCATCATTCACTGGTAGAAATGGTTCGTTTGAGACATTAAGATTGGATTTGATGGACCGGACAACTTCAATGTATCATGATGCCGATGTCATAGTTTTTAATACTGGTCATTGGTGGACTCATGAGAAAACATCTAAAGGGTGTGTACCGATATTTGCGTTGTTAAATATATTGCTTGCCTCCATATTGTTTGGACTTGGCTCTCTAGTACTGAATGGTCCTACAACCCTTGGGTTGTGATATTGTGAATTAAAACTTTTCAACTAAAGAAGAAAATTTTAATAGCAATGTACTACTACCATTCAAACAATTAAAGTCATTTGACTGTAAATTACATTTTTGCATTTGATGGTCTGGCAGAGAAGACTATTACCAAGAAGGCAACTATGTGCATCCAAGACTCAAGGTTCTTGAAGCATACAAGAGGGCTCTCACCACTTGGGCCAGATGGATCGACAAGAACATTGATGTCAATCGGACTCGGGTTTTCTTCAGAGGATATTCAGTTACCCATTTCAGGTATACTCTTTCCGTTGCCTCACCTCTATTTTTGCTATAAAAAATTGATGTGGTAGTTGGAGGTACCTAGTGGTGCTCACCCTTTTGTAAACCTCTTAGGAAGTTTATGCTTTGTCCTTAGATTTTCCTCTTATCATAAAAGACCAAGTTAGAAGGGAAATCCTTCTTCTGTCTCTGCCCATGTAATATGCCATAAAAACCATGTTTCTGAAAGTGTTTGATCTGGTTGCAGCGGAGGGCAGTGGAACTCAGGTGGACAGTGCCACAAAGAAACAGAGCCAATCTTCAATGAAACTTACTTATCAAATTACCCTTCAAAAATGAGAGCTCTAGAGCATGTACTTCAAGAAATGAAAACTCCAGTGACATATCTAAACATAAGTAGGCTTACAGATTACAGAAAAGATGGACACCCTTCTATTTACAGAATGAAATACAAGACAGTAGAAGAACAAATCGCTGCCGAGCAATCTCAGGATTGCAGCCATTGGTGCTTGCCTGGGGTTCCAGATACTTGGAATGAATTGCTATATGCTTCTCTTTTGAAAGCCGGAAAAGAATCAGGAAGCAACTGAATGGAACTGTATACAAGCTATGTGTTTACCTAAAATTTTGTTGTTCTTTAATTTTCTCGGCTTAATTAATGTTGTCTTGTGAGTTTTTCAAGCAGCCTTACATGCTGATGATGCATATGGATATGATGTATGTAGGGTGCCATTTATGCAGAGTGGGCAGATGTAGCATGTACATTTTTGTTCAAAAGATATCAACAATACAATGTCACTTATTTACCTGCAATTGTGAATTGATGTAATCGATTGATCCATGTTAGCAAGAAGACTCGTTCAAATGTTTTTATAGGATCAAATTTGGTAGCAGAAGCAGAGTTGGAGTCTTGGAGACACTTGTGGTAGACTTCCTATCACAAGTTTATGTCTATCTTTAAGATTTTTTTTTGTCCACGTCTATCTTTAAGATTAAAATCTATCAATCACCTTCAACTCCATCATAAAACCAATTAATGAAATTTATTAACCCACCTTAAACGAAAAATCAACTCCAATACTCCCTGACTAGGTGGATGATACAAGCACCAATTTGCACACACACAACACAAATTTGCACGCACATAGATGTGTACATGCACACACAAAACACACACCCCAACCCACATATGCTCAGACAAATACAGAGCAAGATGTTACTCATTTTGCAGCAACTGATGAACAGAAGATTGCTCATCATCTGCAAATCGAGTATCATCAAAACGCTTGCTTTGTCAAAGTCTGTGAAGGCTCTGCTTACAAACACTGGTATTACATTCTCATGCAAGAAGTACAATAACATTACAGAAGAGAAGAGAAAGAAAAATAGAGCCATAAAAGACTCATGACTGAGACTGAGTCCATTGCCGTTGTGTGACTTGCCGGTTCGCTAAGCACTAGCCAAACCTCTGCTATACCTCTAGATGCACGCTGCTTTCTGTAGTAGAGCGGAGCCAATGACTAAAGCCCAGACAAGCTGTTGAGTTTTGGAGGAGGTTGAGGGACACCTCACTCCATGTCCAATGCTTTAAAGTCCCCATATATGAATAATGGGTTCTTTTGCCAATCTGCTTCCACACCCATCAGTCTGGAAAAAACTAATGGGTTGTTTGGTCTACATGATATCCAATGGCTTCTCAAAATAGCAGTGGAAGCATTACTCTCTATCTATGGCCTTTAAATAGAAGTGATGATCTGATATGCTGTAGAAACCTTGACAAATCATCTACTCCACTATCTTTAAAAAAATCTCATTCTCAAAAGTAACCATAAAAAGCTTCACATAACTTGAAACTTGTCCCCAACACATGACCATCTTACCCTTTCACTTAATTCCCACACAGTTGTGAATATCTATTTCACTTTGAAACTGTGTTTCGTACCTTGGCTAATTGCAGACACAGCCTAATTTACCTTCATCAACTATTTCCACTAAATTATATATCATTTTTCTGATTACTCATTTTCACCATTCTTCTTTCAAATTTTGAAATCATAGAAGATATTAGCGTCAATCTAAAAAAAACTTGAAAAGACACCTAAACTACTTTTTCTTGGTGGATTCCTTTTAATTATTGGAGTTTTATACTTTTATATTGCATCAGTGGATCCACTAACTCATGCTCATCTACTCCTTTTTCCAACTCAAATCCTCCTCCTAATTACCCACTAATCCCTTGTTTAATGGACTCTCCTTTTGCCTGCTATTAATGGCTTGTTGAGTCGGACCAATAATTGAACTAATCTGGCATGAACCCATGAGGCCAATTTCACAGACCAAGCTGATTCCTGGTTCAAAATAGCTAATTAACAATCCATCACAGCTTAATTCACAATTAAGCATTTGGTGTGCCTGTTTTGTAGGGACTTCTACACTGTGCCCATTACTGACAAGCAATGAAGCGTGTCATGACCTGTGTGGACATCTGTGTCTTGAAGTGAGAAGTGGCAGAGTTCATGGCTTCAATTCACAATTGACTACCATTGTTCATTTCTAGTTGATGACTCTAATAGATTTTATACAAAAAGAAGTGGCTTCCTCCTCACCCAATTAACAACAGTTAAGACTCTCCACTCAGGCTTTTTCTTCCTATTGCCTTTTTCTTTATGCAAACAAACAAAAAGTACCATCACTTTAAGTTCTCTAAAAAAATCTCATGACTTGGCTTGTCTTTTTAGTTCATCTGTTCATTGATTTGAACATCATGAAATCACCACCCTTCTTTTAGTGGAAAGAGATTGCAGAGGCTAATCCCTATGATTTTTCATGGCCCATGTTGTGTAAGAACAAGGCAGCTGCTCATGTAAGCTGGGTGAAAGGTAGATGTGTGTGAGAAGAAATTCAACTTAATTCATACGTAACCAACTACATTGGATTGGATTTCATTCGATTTGTCTGAGTAAATCCACTATCCGATCTAATCATGTTGGTTTTTAAATTTTGAGATTTAATCCAATCTAACTTGGTTATCAATACAAGCTAAATTGAATTGAATTGATCGGTTTGAGCTGATTGAATTGAATTTTGAACACCTCTAATTGTTTTTCTCTTTTCTTTCCCCCGAAGTTGTAGAGAAAAACTTAGCCCTAACGGGTATACACTTATACTCACACACTAGTCACGTGACCAATGTGAGAGTAACGGGGTGTATACCCTATCAGGCTATCATAGTCAAATTTTTCTCAAAGTTGCAAGCCTTGTGGAGAGGTATGTTTTAGTCCTCGGCCCATTACGGTCCAGCTCAATAAGAAAGAATAGAAAACAGCTTAAGAGGCCCTCAGTTCAGTTTGGGCCTTTGATTAATGGAATTTCTGATGGACCATATGATAACTCGGCCCTACTATGTCATATTAACTTATGGGCCTACTATAGCACAAACTCAACTGAGGGCAACTTGCCCATACCGAAGTCCACTTTGAACCTTCTACTTTTTGAAAGGCCAAAGTGCACTTTTGGTCCTTATACTTTAATGAAACTTTCACTTTGGTCCCATTTTTTTCAATTTTGGCAATTTTAATCTTGTATTTTCATTACGCTTGTATTTTCAATCACACTTGGCCACATATCTTTTTTTTTTCTTTTTTCATATTCTTAATTAATTAAATTTTTGTCTTTTCTTTCTTTTCTCAATTATTTCTATAAAAAAATAAGAAAATTTTTGGAACTCATCCTCAACACAACCCTAGCTTCTGCCATTAGCACTATAACCCTGCCACCGACTCCTCCCCTGTTTGACCACTCATTCTCAATTGTAATCTCCCCCATTTGCAATTACTATCCAGTTTCTTTTTTATGTTTTAAAAATATAAAAGAAAATAAAAAAGATATTATTTATATTTTATTTAACTTTTTAAATTTTTTATTTTTAGACAATATTAATTATAAAATGTCTAAAATACATATTTTCATATAAAAAAATAATTTGGACATAATTGCAAGTGTAATGAAAGTATGGAATTAAAATTTTCAAAATTAAAAGAACAGAGATCAAAGTGGAAATTTCATTAAAGTAACGAGACCAAAAATAAACTTTGGCCTTTTTTAAAAGATAATTATGGCTTTAATTCACTATTAAACTGATTGAATGTCTCTTAACCAAATCAATCCATTAATTAATTAATTATTATAACTAGGCTTTTTTTTTTTTTTTTTGCAAGAATAACTAGCCATTTCATTCAGTTATTGAGAGCCATTTAAAGTATTAATTAATTGATCATATCTTAGACAGCTGAATAATTGATCATAAATGCCAGTTCCACCATCTAGTTTTTATAAATTTGACTTGTTTAACGACATAGTTTTCTACTTTCTTCTAAGCAATCATATAATCATGCAATACAGTCACACAGATCACAAGGAAGCATATAATAAGTGATTATACTCGGTACAAATTATACAAATATATCTTGGGGTTATCAAAAAGATAATGGGAATTTTTGTTCCCATCTGTATGATGATTAAGATAACATCGATCAACCATCAGACATCTTCCAAGTTGATTGTAGTTCCATTTTTGTCTCCCAAAATGGCTTATAAAAAGAATACTTTTCCCCAAAATAGTTAAGAGAATCTTGCCTTCTTTTGACCAGAAATAGTCCCTTTCTAAGCTGGCTTTGGAACCTATATATCTCGTGACTAAATGCTCTCCACTTAAGTGCATTTTTTATTTACAAAGACTTTGATTCATATCTAGCTACTTCATACTAAGTCTGCTAAAAAAACAAGGTAATCTCATTTTTGACACTTGGGGTCGTTTTTAAAAATTTAGACATCTAAGAATCAGGTTCAAAAAATAAATCATATCAAAGAGTGAAATTTGACATTCAACTTGAGACGACTGCCTCCACCTATAACCCTAATCCAAGGGTCAGCCATCAGATTCATCACGTATGTGTTTTAAAAAGCCTTACTTCCAGACTATTGCATAATTACCTCATAAATATTAAGTAATTATATATTAATTCTTAATATAAAGTGCAAACAATAAAAGTATTTATGCTTGTCGGATATAATTAATAACTCAAGGAGATATGATAAAGTATGTCAAAGACAAGAAAGAAGCAAAGCTTTAATAACTACGTGATACCAGAGAGTTGTAAAACACTTAAAAACATGCAAATTAACCATTCTATGTTTGACTAATAATCAGTAATCAAGACCCTTGTCAACCCAGGTCAGCCTTCCTTCGCCTCAACCACCAACAGCCAATTATAATTCCTTTTCGGCTGGCCAAAGGCCCAAAACTAAAAACAATGCAAAAGCCAGGGGGACAAATTCTCAAAAGCCAAAAAAAGCTTTGAGATTGCATTTAACAATGATTTTCCCTATTCAGGAAAAGTAATACAATATGTGCATCGCTTCTTAATCTTAAGATATTTTTCAGATATTAAACATATAAATTTATTATAAATGTACAAATTTTTTTTTTTAATTAATTTGATCATTAGATATGTATCATAAACAGATCGATAATCAAAATGAACATTGTCAACTAGCATTACAATCAGATTTATAATATTAAAATCATCATCTATATATTGGCTATAAAATATCGAATTTGAATCAAATTCTGATCTATAATTATCATACTAATTGAATGTCGAATGGTTGGACAAAGAAAATGCATGCACCTAACATTTTGTCGGATTTGGTATCATTGATATCTTCATGATTGGGCCCCAATTAGTTATAGCTTCCTTAGTTATAGCTTCCTGATCGATGAACGTGGGACTTAGTAATTGGTCATGTTAATTATGTGGACAAAAGTCAATTAGTACAGAAAAAATAAAAATAAAAATTGGCGAACACTAAGTAGGTCTGCATATCTTTTACTTGGGTATCTTCGAAAGTGACTTAATTAAAGTGCATGTAGATTGTGAAGATAAGATTAAGTGACACGTATTATTTTGACTTGAAGCTGAAGATGATCACAATCAACTTTCTGCAGGTGCACCTCCCAAGGTTGATTAATTAGTTAGAACAAAATGGATTATTTCAGCATGTGATCGTATGATATAAATGCGGAGCTTACTTTCACTAAACAGGGTGTTGTTAGCTACGCGTGTCCTTCCTTTCATAAAAGCTCTTTGTTTTGTTTATCATATCGTTACACCGGCTTTGACTGCAATAAGTTAATTAGATGGTTTGGTTAAATATGATCATATATATATATAATATGAGATAATTATGTTTTTAAGATGAATAATGCTATATTTAATTACCACATTCTTTGGTGTATATGTTCATACATCATATGCAGATTGGGTGGTGACAAATCTATATTCTAAAATTAAAATTAAGGTGAAATCATTATATTTAGAATGAATTAGAAATAAACCAAAAAGATATACATGAATTTGGGTAAAACCCAAGAGTTTTTGGCTTTCAATTTAAACCCATTTTGATTGATGCTACGTTGGATTACTTTCTAATTTCTATAGGTTTTGATGGGTCACCCTATTACTCAACAACTTCATATTGCCCCTATGTTTTCAAATAGTAACTTTCAATGTTGAATACTATATTTTAAGCAATTGTCAATTAACAATTATGATTCTGACAATTAAATTTTTTTCATTTCAAGTTGTAATTTTGAAATTTTTTGAATAATGGTTATGCGTCATCATTTTTCATAGATATATGCATATGTGTGTATATATTTTTCGCAAAATTTCTGATAACATGGTATATAAAATTGTCATTCTTCTTCTTCAATCGTCTTCTTATATTTTCTTATTGTTTCATCTTCCATCTTCTTCTCTATTTTTTTTGTCTTGATTTAGAGGTATAATTTTCTCCTTCTTTATGTTCCCTTTTTGTTCATACCTTTTTTAATTTTAACCTGAGTGAAGGGTATCTTCTCATTCTTTTATCTTTTTCTTTACCTGAGACAAATTAATGTGTATTCTTCTTATTTATTTGACATGATATATCTAAAGATTTCTTATTCTTCTATCATTTTTTACTTGTGTTGGCGGTGATGATACTTAATTTGTACTTTTAAGTTTATATTCTTATTTTGGGTGGGGATACTTTTGGTTTATACACCTCATAGGAGGTTCAATTTTTAGTGGAGTTGAGTATAGAGTTTAGATGATTATTTGGAGTGTGTTAGGTGATGTTCTTTAGATACTTGATGAATGTTGTTATGAATTTTTTTGCCTATTTGTATGCTTTATGAGGAGGTTGAGAAAGAACAATAATAGTTTAAGGTTGGAGATTGAGTGAGTTTGTATACGTGGATATTAAACAAGTAAAGGCTTTGTTACCTATAGATTAGGTAATGAAATTAATATAGTTATGCTTGTTTTCTGGTGTATTGTTGCATTGTATGACTATGTAAAAAGATTGTGATTATAAACATTAGGAATAGGTTCATATTTGTGTTGACTTTATTACCTTATTATTTTCTAAAATTTTGGAGGCTTATTTTTTCATTTTTTTCTCTCTCTATATAGTAGGTAACTTATACGTATATATTTTAATACAAAAAAAAAAAGTTATACGTGTAAATTTGGTGTTTAACGTGCTTATGATAGTTATGTATTTAATTAGAATTAAATGTAGGTGCGTCATAAAATATCAAGGAATAAAAAATTTTAAAACTCAAAATTAAAGTAAACTCAAAATTAAACTCAAAATTGTAGGTGCTTAATTGATTTCTATTATTTACCCTAATGAGTAAAATAGATATAAAAAATTAAGAAATGAGCCTAATTAAATTTAAAACCCAAAACTTTTGGATTAAATCTAATATCTATTGTTTGAGTTTAAATCTAAAGAGCTCTAATATTTAATGGTCAAACAAGTGTTTGCATCATAGTCTTTACATTTATTTATTCGATATATGTATTATATTTTTAATAAGATTAATTTGTATGAATAAATTTTACTTCTATTAAACGTGATACCAAAAATATAATACAATTTAACGATTTATATATCCATATCATATATGTATACGATTAGCAGTCAATCATATTTTGAATTTAGGGTTAATTAGTTGGTGTGGAACTACTTAAGGTTAAAAGATTATGATCGAGTCTTTGACGTTGATAGTTGTACGAATGTATAACTAAAAAGATTATGATCAATTGATCATTAATTTTGAAGATAATGACAACTGTGTTAATTAAGAAGTGTTGTAAGATTGTCATCATGTCAGCGCTGAAAGCTGTTGCAGATTTGTTTTTCTAAAACAATCAGTAAAGCATAATACTAATAACTTAATCAGGATTATGGACCACTACCTGTATAATTTATATAATATGTTGCATATGGTCTTGCATGCCCATACAGCATTGACTATTGATCACAAAACAAGAAAGCAATTCTTGGACCATCCTGGCCTGCGGCATATGACCAGTCTTTTTTGAGAAACTGAGGCTGAGAATGAAAGATATAGCTAAGACTCAGAACTGCGAAAACACACGTGCACACTTCATATTATAACTGGCTAGCTAGCCTTATATGCATGCACTTAATTAATTGTTATAAATATATATATATATATATATTGATAAAGCTCCATGTCAGAAAACTCTATCCAAAGCATGCATCAAAAAAATTCCTAAACCCATATCAGTGCAAAATGGGAATGTCCTATCTATATATTAATCCTGCATATATGCCAATAATTAAGCCAAATACCAAAAAATTAATAAAAGATCATATATGCAATGTCTTTGACATGTTTTACATATTTCTAAGATTGGGCTGATAAGGTGGATTGTGTTACCATGCGCAAGTTTGTCCGGTACAAATACGGAGCACCGTTGAATCGTTGTGTTAACCCATTTCGATTAGTAAAGTCTAAATTTTGGACCGTCGGATATGTGTATGAGGATGGATGTACAATAATTTGTCTCGAATAAGCCAAGCCAAACCAAGTGAAAAGTTAATGGGTTACGTACGACATGCACCTTAAGATATACCAACCGTCCGATTGGCCTTGAAACTCGTTCGGTCTGTGAAATCTGAGGAGGATCGACGGTGAGAACTTGCAAACTATTAATTGGATTATGTGAAAGATTTAAAAGTTTTACTGAGGGAGAGCTGACACTTTCTTGTCACTTTTGTTCCCCGAAATGATCAATCAATCAATCAACATCAATATAAGGAAGAAGCAAACAGTCGGTTGGGTGCTTGGTTAAGTAAGGAGGTTGATGACAAGCAAATTAACAGTGGTCAGCAGATAATTAACACTAGCTGAAAAATTAACGCTCTTGAATCGATCTTGATTTAGTGGTTTACCATCCAATTAGGTCAGCCGATGGCAAATTAAGGCTACAAGAGCAAGAGCTACAAACATGCTTATTAATTTGTTGAACTTCATGATTTGCTCAAACTAAAGATTAAGTCATATATGTTGAGCTTAATTAATTTGGGTATGAAAAAATTTCAGAAACCGGAGACTTTGATTGAGCCAAAAGTCGTTATAAACGCAGTAATCGAGTTGATTTGGTTGAAACAACTTTAGCGCAGTACGTGGGTGGGTTTTATACTTTTATGTGGTATTAATGAATTTAATAACAAAATTAATATACATTAAGCAATGGAGCAAGCCACATAAACCTGATTGCCCACTCTTTGGTAGACTCTGCATAAGACATGCATGTTCAAAATGAATTATTTTCGATCTTTTGGCAGCACTCAGCAGACACCTTCCAAATTAGCTACAATGTGTCTTGAGTCTGGACCTGGTGACGATGGAGCTTGTAGATTAGAATTAGATACGAGTCATACAACCCAAACCCAACTACAACGAAGTTAACGGCGTACGGCGGCAGAACAGAAGGTACAGTTTATCACGAAAAGCGCAGCCGCGTATCCACCACGCCACAAATCCTGTGGTCCACTGAATAGTCAAAGGCTCAAACGGTCCCACTCTACCCAAACCCTTTGTAATTCACTTTAAGGCTTCAAACAATTAAGACTTTAAGGCATGTATATTGTATACTACTTCTATTGTGCCATATCTTCTGTCCATTCCTCCCTCTCTTATCTTCTTCCAACTCTCACTGACTCACTGTTACATAATAACAACAACAACAACAACAACAACAACAACGACAACGACTTATGTTACATTGAATTGTTATATTAAAGAATTTTTTTTTATTTAAGAAAAGAAATAATCGAACTTAAAACTTATTTCAACAAATATAAAAAAATCACTAAATCAATAATTAGTAAATTTTAAAAATAAATTTAATGACCTATTTCTGCCCCGGTTTGATAACAAATTCTACGGCTCATGTCGAGAGTAAATTTGCTCACATACCTTAAATGATATATAGCATTACCACTTCCTTTCCTTTGGACATTTGCTATGTATAACGTTAAATAACTGTGATAAATTTTTTGTAATTAATTCACGTAGATGTCATAATGATGATGGAGCATAGTAATTTGACCATAAAAATTTATTTTATCTTTCAATTTACCCTTCTCTTCACCTTTTTTACTTAATATTTTTCTGTCTATTCTGCCACTCTAGATTCATAGGGTAAAGTAAGAATCAATGTAAACTTTGGGTGGTAAAGTGAGAATCAATGTAAACTTTGGGTGGTAAAGTGGGACATATAAAGTTCTGAGTGGTAAAGTGAGAATCAATGTAAACTTTGGGTGGTAAAATAGGACAAATAAAGTTCTGGGTGGTAAAGTGGGAATCATCCCAAACTTTGGGTGTAAAAACATAATTAAGCCTAATTAAATTGATGAAAATCTTACCCAGCTGTCTATTCTGGATTGTTATACTTCTAACAGAAAAAAAAAAAAAAAAAAAAAGAAGAGAAAAGAGTGTTATACGACCTCTCACTGTCTTCCATGCTTATATAGTTATATCATGTATTCTATGCGTAGTAAGCACCATCGAATGTGTTCAGAAAATGTCGATTACATATAATTTCAAATGACCCATATATCTTGGTGGGTTCCAGTTCCACAAAGTTTATTGAGAACGAATGCGTGCCCTCCACATGCGAGTGGGTCCCACGTGAAAGGTATGGCCGCCTCTATGCGCTCCCATGCATGACCCACCACTAGAATTCGTCTTGAATACATAGATCACATATTTTATATGACAATAATGATTTTTCCCTTTGTTGAATACTTGAATGCATTAATTATCAACATTATCTCCAACAGCCTCGAAAAGGAATACAAGTAAATATTTGTGTTTTTCTCTTGTCTTCTAAATTAAATTACTCAATGATAGAACGAGAGTGAATAACTGAATACTGAATAGTCTGTTCCTTTAAGCAAAGAATGAATCCCGTCTTTTCTTTTTCTTTTGACTGAAAGCTAGGGAAGTAAATTGGCTAATCTAAATTTAACACTTCAAACTTAAGCTTCCCATGAAATTTATGAGTTTCAAAAGAATCAAAAGGCTTGGTAAATCCAAGTTTCTTCTCCATTCATCTAAGAGGAGATGTTTGTCAATCATATATGAAAAGATGTCCACTAATTATGAAGTGAATATTGTATTTCTTTCCGTTTTGTTTATTTGCGAGAGAATATGAAGTTGCAGAGCCTACTGGTAGTTGTGAAATAAGTGCTTTACCATTAGAATTGTAAACTTTATTAAGTGGAGAAATTATTGCATTAAATTAAACGTATTTATATCCAAAATTATGTTCGATTAACGAGGCCAAAAAAAAATTATGTTAGTTTAAACTTTCATTCGATTATTTCCTTATATAAATTTTAAATTCTAAATTTTAGAACAATTACAAGCACAATATTAACACATAGAACTTTAAGCACAAATTTTATTGATTTCATTACACTCATGTATGTTGATTACCTTATAATTTATTGTAAGGCCTCGTTGGTCCATGAATTTAGGGTTTAGGGTTTGCATATTAGGTTCCTTATGAATCTCATACCCATATTCATTTAAGGGAGATGTGAATGAATAATTCCCATTATAATGTTAGAAATGTTGGGCATGGTAATTATGAAATAATTATCATTCTTATGTTTGGTTTGAAGAGATTCTTAATTTAGGTAGTTGTGCCACGCATATGGTACGATCTTCAATGATATACTGACATGTGTTTTTATTTCAAATAAAATTTACTTTTTAAAATTAAATAGAACACATGACATTTGTAGCACAGGGTGATTGTGCCATACATGTGGTAGGGCTACCCCAATTAAGACTTTTTTTGTTCGGTTTTTGTAGTTATGAATCAAAATTTGTTTTTCAATAATACCCTAGTTTATTATGTTTTAAATATTTATAATGGGGTTAATTAGTAATAAGCATACACAATAAATGTTTCCCCAAGTGATGGGAATAGATACCTACCTAAAATGTAACACATTTCCATAAATGTGCTTACCAAATACAAAAATAAAATCACATACATATTTCAAAGCTTTAAATCTGCAAATCAAACAAGCCTTAAGAAAAAAGTTGTATGTGCCTAGCTACATGCAAGAATTTCTCCTTCTACTGATCAGAATCGTAGGTTGAGTAATTAGAGTATATGATAATTTGATAAGCATGAGATTCAATCTATAACTGCTAAGATACCAAATTTGTATTCAAATGATGTCTATTGCTTTATAAATGACTCACATTAAAGATTATTTATTTTATAATAAATAAAATATTGATATGTGTCATGGCAAAAAAAGAAACATTAATATGTGTATTTAATTTAAAATATAAATTTGAGATCCCTATCATTATTATTTATAAATGAGTTGTATACCTTCGACAATACATTTACTTTAAGAAATGGAAGAGAAAAAGGTCCAGCTTGCCATTTACAAAGGCTGCTCGATCGTGCAGTATATATGACTTAGCGTAGGCATTGTCTCTTTTTAATTAATTCCGTTTTGCTGTATTTAAACACCTCAAAAAGTTTCCTTGGCCAAAAAAAAAAAACACCTCAAAAAGTTCTTGGCCCAAAAAAAAAAAAACACCTCAAAAAGTTTTTTCTGTTTTCTTTTATTTATTTATTTTTTTTTTTTTGGCCAAGAATTTATTTATTTATTTTAAAAGAGCGATTGAGGCCTGAACTGAGGGAGGAAGACTGGAAGACTTTGAAAAAGGAAAAAATAAATAAATAAATAAAGAAGAAGAAAAAGTTGAAAACAGAGGGTCGCTATGTATTGGCCTCTGCTTGTTGGTTCGCCAACAATCACACTCCCCAAGAACACTTCCAGTTACCCTCTGCTACTCCATTTCCAGAAATTTCCCATCTCAGTGAAAAATTAAACTTCAAAAAACAATTTCAAATTATACACAAAAAAAAAAAAAAAAACACAAACACCTAAACTTATTTATATATATTATTATTTGAATACCGTTAAAAATTAATCATCCACATCCTGCAGTTGTATTGTTTGGTTTTATTCTCTTCCTAGAAGAGATAGAGAGAGAGAGAGAGAAGATAAACCTTTTTCATGGAGGAAATGTACGGTTTGCAATCAACGGCGGAGTACGCGGCAGACAAGGGATTGCAATCGACGACGTCGGCGGAGTACGCCGAGAGAGCGTTGATGACGCCGGAGAATCTGATCCTGCCGTTGGATTACCAGAGCCTGCTGTCGTCCGGAGCGTTCCGGGTCGACCAGCAGCAGCAGCAGCGGGTCCCGATGTTCGGATCCGACGTGGACCTCTACTCGGGCGGCGCCTCGGCCATATCCGAAGCCGAATTTCAGCGAGAGGAGGACGTGTTTGGCGCCATCAAAGCCAAAATTGCGTCGCATCCTAGCTACCCTAGGCTCATTCAGGCCTATATCGATTGCCAGAAGGTGAATTGAACCGCTTTGCTTTTCGCTGCAACCGAGCCTACACATCAAATTTACAGTGCCTGAGTTGCTTTCTGTTTTGCTTTTACTGTAGGACATTTTTTGGGCGTTAAATTGTGCTTGTAATTGATGACACTCAGTCACGAGGTCGAGCCAGCTTTCTTTTTTGAGTTGGAACTCCCAAAAACACAATATTTTGATTGTTTTTTTGTATGGTTGATATTTGAAAGAAAGCGTCTGGGACTGGGAGTTGAAGTTTATGTAGTGAGTTTGGGAATGAATAAATTAAGAGTGAGTCGGTGACTGAAATAGGATGATGTGTTGTTGTAATAGGTGGGGGCGCCTCCGGAAATAGCGAGCTTCTTAGACGAAATCCGCCGAGAAAACGACTTTTATAAGCGCGACGCTATCTCCACGTGTTTAGGAGCCGATCCCGAGCTCGACGAGTTCATGGTCCCCCCTCCTCTTTCTCTCTCTCTTTACTTTATATATTATGTTAGATTTCTTTCTTTCCTTCTTTGTGTTTGATTTAGTGTCCATGTATGCAGGAAACCTACTGCGACATGTTGGACAAGTATAAATCGGATCTCTCCAGGCCTTTGGATGAAGCCACCACTTTCTTGAACAAGATTGAAATGCAACTCAACAATCTCTGCATTTCTGGTACTGCCTCCATTAGAAGCCTCTCCGGTCAGTCTCTCTCTCTCTCTATCGTTTCTTTCTTCACGGCGCACGATAGCGTGAGCTTCGGCTCATGTTAGCATGAACATATGTACCCACCCCACCCGGCACCCACACGCCAAGTAATTTACAGCCTTTGGTTTCCTAGTCATTAGCTACACTTATCTCTCTCGGCCCACTTACTGAGATCGAACACGAAACAGACTCGCAGATACCGAACGTTTCTGATAGAATGGATAAAAGGACACAGACAAACCCTAGCTAGCTACAACTGAAAGTCTGAAACAGACCATTCATTCTTATACATACATACATACGTACATAACATACATTTGACCAACTAATTTATTGCTCATCCTCGGAATTCTAATCTGGTCATGCTTTATTTGTATATCTTATTATGTTTTCCATCGTCTGCCTTCTCTCTCCCTCAGTCCCTCCCTATTCTGTCTGTGTTTCTGTACGTGTTTATATATTCTGTCTGTGTTTGTGTGTTTGTGTTTGTGTGTATTTGTGTTTAATATATGTGTTTTCCACCCATGTTGTTTGTTGTGTTTGTTTCCTTTTTCTCCTTTCTTTTTTTTAATTATTTTTCCCCCAAATGAGCCATAGTCCATAGGAGAACCAGCTAGCTTGCAAAGTTGAAGACTTTTCTTTTCTTTCAGAGATTCTGATTTGACGTTTCAGAGATCTTCTGTGAATGAATGACATCTCTCAAATAGTAGTTGGATTGTTTGAATACAGTGACAATAATTTTTTTTATAGGAGAATACAATGACAATATAAAATGTTTGTTTCTGAGATTCATGAACAATCTTTGTTGCATCTTCTTCTAATTAATATATAGCTTCATCATCAACTTATTTCTCTTCAAATGCTCATTATCTCTATAAATGGAATCATGGAGTGAAAACGTTTCTTCTTTATATTTTTCCTTTCATTCTTTAACTTGTTTAGTTTCTAATACATAACTATCTAATCTGGATTATCAACTTCATACCATTAGCTATAATCATCCTATGTATGCACTAGTACTTAGTTATCTAGTGTATGTTAATTAGGTTGAATGATCTTCTTAAAGCTTCCATTATGCGGCCAAACCCTTAGTAAGGTCCAGTCTTATTCTTTGTATTAAAAAATTTACCATAGGAGAAAAAAATTCCGTTTTTTGAGTCCTATATGTTTCTAATAGCTTAAGGAATATGTAATCGATCACTTCCATATTACTCTCTTTTATTGTGATTAAAGCCCATCAATACGAATTTGTTGGCAAATGTATGTTATGAATAACTCATTTTATTTGAGGAAAAAAAGAAAAAAGAAAAAAGAGAGGTTCTATTATGCTTTCCTATAGGGATTTAATTTGAACAAAAAAAAGAAAAAAAGAGTAAGTATAAGGTTTTTCTTAATTTTGTAAATGTATAATAACTAGACATAAATGGTTTCGGGAAAGTAATTAAATATTGTCCATGATATGCTATGACTTGACAATAGATATTATCGTAAGAAGAAGAACTTACCTATTCCCTCATGTGATACCACGATACCACATGGATTTCCCCTTCTCTCATTGGCTCTCTCTCTTTCTCTCATTGGCTTTTTCTCTTTAAGGGATGCCACATCACTACAATATGGGATAGGTAAGTTTTTTTCTATCATAAGTAGTGTCAAAGATTGGAATCATTGTATGGATATAGCTAGCTCCTCAATGATTTTTTTGGAAAATGCATAATCTAGCGGATAAGAGTTGTAGCTTCTAGAGATGACAATATACAGAAGAATGTTATGGGATGTCAATTTCTAATTCTTGGCTATGGAAAATATGTAGTAGTCTAGTAGATTGATAATTAGCACTTTTTGGCTAGAAATTTTGAGGTACTTTCTTTTTCAACTTATAAATATTTATAAAGCTTTGAGAAGAAAATCTAATTTTATTTAGCCTTAAATTTGAGAAATGAGATTCGTTATATTTTACATAACATTGCATTTTGTTCTATTATTTTGGTGTGAATATATGGTAGCTCAACTGATATTTTGAGAGACAGCGTAGTGATGTCATGTATTGTAATGGATGCAATTAACTATAGATGTTGCATGTTAAAAGGGCTTCTGTGATCTCAGTGTTATGATAATGGCAAGTAATGATGTGTAATTGGGTTACTTTATTGATTCTTATCAAGTTCCAATACAGCATGAGTAGAGTGCATATAGTGGGGGTTGTGAAATGCCTTTGGAAATTGTCTAATTAGTACCTGGCTTTTTTGCATCTAAAATAATGCTTACATTTCTATCTTCTTCTTGTAAGTTAGAAAAATAGAACACCTAAGTTATCTGTATTTGGTTTGGACCTTGGCCATGATTATTATAACAAATTAAAGTAAATTAGTTAGCACAAGAATGAAGAATCTTACTAATCACGTGAGTGTGTATCATGCGGTGTCTTTTTTTAGTTGCTGCTGAGTTCTCAGGATCCAATTTCTGTGCTTTACAGTTTTCCACATTTTCTATCCAGTTCTACAATAGCCAAAAATAGGATGAAGACTTGGTACAAATCGCATTTGTTGATTAATACATGCAGTTGGTTTTGTTATTTCATGGTTTGTTTTAGCAAAGATTTGTGCATTTAGGCATCTCAATCAGAGAAAGGCTGCTGTTGCTTCCATTTGCTCGGGCGTGGATCCGAGTTTGTGCAACGGGAATGCGAATAAGCAGCCTTTGGGCATTGAGAGGGCGATGATTAGATTAATATATATTTAACTTTAATTTGCTGAAGTATTACCGTAATCATGTTGGTTATGGTTGGCAACTATTATTTTTTTTGTGTGGAAGTACAGAATACCTTTTCAATGATGTGTTTTCATATTTTATTGGCCTCGTGCTCACTGCTGCATATCGGTGGGTTCTCCTTAATCCTCTTTTCTTACTAGGATTCTTTAACTTACTAAAACCCAAAAAATGAAAAAGGAGTAGAGGAGAACATTCTTTAAGCATGCGACCATGGCAGACGTCCACTTGGACATAAACATACTATTGGCATATATTCACGTGCTTTGATGGTTTAGGTGCATATCTGGTTGGCTGCTACATATGTAAAGTCTTTACTTCTTTTCCAATACTATTTTAGCGTTTGGGGAGAGAGAATTCTTCTTAATCTTACATATTGATCGAACTTGTTTAATTAACTTAAAACCATTTCTGATTGCAGTAGTTACTTGCCGGCCTAATGATTTTATGCTTCCTCTACTTCCATACCATAATTGATTGATTGTATCTTCTGAGCAGGAAAATTTGTGTTTTGATATTTCTATATGATCTCGTGGATTGAAGCTGGATTATACCATAACTTAAAATTTGCTAAATCCACACATAGGATTTATGATTCTTTATCTGCAGCAAAGTATCATTATAGAATTCTATATAATCAATCCTTGAACTTATGCTGTTTTAATTTATTTGAAGTCTTTAAATACAAGCAAAACATAGTGTTTTAAAAAAAAAATACAAGCAAAACATAAAATATAGTCATATTGCCATAATTTGTGAAGAAGATTCCAAGTAATGCAAGTGCCATTGGCCGTATACTATTCGAGAGAAACTTATCTCAACATAATAATATAATGACACATATGCTTTTATATTTTATTGTATAAAATTTTTTCAATTTTAAGATAAAACTTATCTCATAAGATGTCAAGTCAGTCTTTATCTTTGTTATAAGTAAGTTTTTTGTGTGCATATGTTGTAGTACTATAAAATATAAATTAATGTTTGTGCTAATAATGTGCATGGTTATGTTCCTTATATGTTAATTACATGATATTTAGGACATGCTTGGTTTGTTATTATTTCCAACGTGTAAAACATTTTGCTAGTAATAATAGATGTCACAGTGTAGATTCATATATTTTTCATAGCAAAATTCTGGAGATAATATGAATTACACACTTGCGTCATTGAATCCCTTGCTAGGTGTGTGTTGTTATATATTTTTAATAGGATGGATTCTGTGAAAACTACTGAAGAACATTGATGCATGCTGCCAACCTCAAAAATAGAAAAGAGTAATTAAGTAAACAAAAGGTTTTTATTTTTTTGGCCAAAAGTAAACAAAAAGGTTATATATGTGAGAGTTGTGTTGTGTCCAATGGAAATGAAGCTTCAAACAAACTTGGATTATAGATGGTCACTCAGACCTTGACCAGCTAAGAAACATTTTTTCCAAGTTTATTTTATTTTATTTTTTTTGGGTCTATTTTTAACTAATAAACTTGGGAAGGGCATCATGGGAACAAGTGTGGAATAGATACAAACATGAGGAGAAGATTGTAGAAAGCCCGGGTAGAGCGGGTGGCCCAAGTTTTTGGCAAACACACATTCACATGGACTCCCGCAGTTTTCGCTATGAGCAGCTTTTATGTCTCTCTCTCACGCACTGAGCTTCTGCTGAGTGCGTGTCAATTCCATGGACATCTCTTCTGTTGTGGGTCTTTGCGCTTTGATTATTGCTTCACACGTGTCTGCTCACTAGCTGCTCCTTTGCGTTGCACCGGGTCCCAGGAATTCAATCCTGTGTTTTTTTTTTTCGGTACACCAAACTCTTTATTGGGTCCGGTGAAATTAATCTTCTTTTATTTTATTTATTTTTTTACTTCCCAAAAAGAAAAAAGGTCCCAGACTCCCAGTCCGGTCGAGTTATTGAGTGCCTATATATTTTTCTTTTTTGGCGAAATAAAGCGTGTTGTTGTAAACTTGTAACTAGAATATTTGAGATGCAGGTGCGATGAACATCACATTGTTCTTGTACTCAAAAGCTTGGTTCTTGTACTCAAAAGCTTAGACATTAAACATGGTTATTCGTACTCTTCCTGGTGGGGGATTATGACGTTGATAACTACATCTTGTATTTGTGAAGATTCAAAATATTTTATTTTTTGATTTTATCATATATATATATAGGAATTATATGATACACAGATGACTGCAGAACCTCATAGGGATTATTTATACAAATATCCATGACATTAGACGCCTATTATTTAATTAATTAATTAATGGGGTCTAGCTCCTTTACCGTGTGTGGGTTTATGTGACTGGGTGTCAGCTTTGAATTGATTTGATTGATGGCCCTACTCTTCTTTTCCACACTGGGTCTGTGGCAGAGTGTCTCTCTCAAAGTCTGAATCCGGGTGAACCAGACTCTGATAGAATATGACCTCCCTCTTATTTCCTCCCACTGCTAGCTAGCTAGGCCTTTGAATACTAGTTTATGATGTGGGTCCCCCCTCCTCTACTTTTTTTCTTCTTTCTTTTACAGCCCTTTATTCAAACTGATTTTGAGTTTAGGCACCTCAGCCTAGTTCGTTTGACTAGTAAATTTTTCAATCATGGGTTCTTCTACTACAGTATCTGGTATTGATATTAAGACTTTATTCCAATCGCATTTGTATCCCTACAGATGCCAGTTTATTATTGAATGGGGAGATTGATATGAGGACAACAAGTCACATAATGTTGGAAGTGGACATTTTTCATTAGGCATTAAAATTGTCATCCTAAAATGTACATTAGTTTGGTAATACAATATTGGTTGGAGTTGCGTATGTACTTGTATGAAAGCATTGTGTGGAATAAGTTTGGGATGATTGCATGCTGTAATGTTAATTTAAAACCATTTTGTGCAATGATGTATGTGGTCAGGTGAAGGTGCTGTGTCATCAGACGAGGAGTTGAGTGGAGGCGAAATAGAGGCACAGGAAGCTGCTGCTCAAGCAAGGGGTGAAGATCGTGATCTGAAAGATAGGCTTATGCGCAGGTTTGGCGGTCATATTGGCACCTTGAAGCTGGAATTCTCAAAGAAGAAGAAGAAAGGAAAGCTCCCAAAAGAAGCAAGGCAAAGCTTACTTGATTGGTGGAATGCTCATTATAAATGGCCATACCCAACGGTACTTAATTGTCTAGTTATGACAATGCATGTTTCACAATGAAATGGTGTAATTTTATTCTCATTCATGCAGGAGGCTGATAAGATTGCACTGGCTGAATCGACGGGGCTAGATCAGAGGCAAATTAACAACTGGTTCATCAATCAACGCAAGCGCCATTGGAGGCCATCCGAAAACATGCAATTCGCCGTCATGGATAACCTTTCCGGATCATTCTTTACAGATGATTGAGGTGCTTGTACATTCCCAAATGCTGCTTATTCTCTCCTGATTGATAATTTACTTATGACATTAAGCTTGTGATGCTGCCTCCATTCATGTACATGATCTGGAAGAAATGCAGACTTTACTGACATTGGTTAATTTGCTCCCAATCCAAGATGAATAGGGAAAGAAATATATGTAATTTGCTTCATGTATACCGTGGAATTTGACCCAGATTTATAATGAAATGCTTACGTAGCTAGTCTGTATTACTAATTCTCTTAGCATGTAGTGGCTATGGTATAAGCTTTGCTTAAACTTTACTTACACAATCTTTTCTTCCAGATTGTGCAAGCTTTGTGTGCAAAGTATAATATCTGTCCATTGCTGTACTGAGCATGAACTCCCAGCCTTGCCATCACTTGCTTAAAGCTAGGACAAACTTTGACGACAAGCCCTGCAATATCTCAGTCTCTAAATTGGAAAAAACTATTTCCCTATTATGGGTGTATAAATCCATTCTATCATAAAGCTTAATCAACCAAAAAATAATAATTAAACAAAATTGAAAGCGAAAAATGAAAGAGAAATTATTCTGTGTAATAGCAATACTTTTACGCGATGTAATCAATTCAAATGTTATATTAATACATATTCTAAAAGTATAAACTCATTGTACACATAAATAATTTTTTTTATACATAAGTGTGTGTGATTAGGCTGCTCATATTTTAAAATTTCGACACTAAGGGGGTGTTCCTAACTCAGCTTTTAAAAGAATTTAATGGATTTTAAAATCTATAGAATCTATCAAAATCCAAAAGAATTGGGTGGAATTCTCGTGGAATTCTCGTGGAATTTGTTATGTGTAAAAAATGCATTTAAATGTATTAAAATCCTTCACTTAATGAAATCCATGACTTTTTAAGAATACCTGAATTTCATTAGAATTTATTAAAATCTGAGTTGGGGACATCTAAATTTCATTGGAATACATTAAAATTTAAGTTGGGCACACCTCCCTAAACTAAGCGCACAAGATATGTGTGCCCAAATTTGTGTCTGCCTAGTTTGCAGTATAATTGGGCCTAGCCCAGTTTGCTGTATAATTGGGCCTAGCCCACTTTGCGTACCCCATTGGGCTAACTTAGAAGTTATATCCAACAAGCCATAATGTACGGGATTGCAACTGTTTGGTATCGGGCTTTGTTTTTTTTTTTTTTTGGTAACAATATCGGGCTTTCTTATCGGATCACTGAAACTCATAAAAAGGGTGTACATTTGGAATGCAACATATTTCAGTACGAAGAAGGAGCATACGGATACCTGACATGGCTTCGCTTCAGCTTTATCTTCCATTCTCAACCAGTCCATATCTTCCCAATTCCCGGTTCAGACGCTGTCCGGTCCGATCCTCTAGCGAACGCCAGGCGCTCTTTAGCCGCATTGCCCCTGTCTACGATAACGTACGCAGTTTCTTCTTTTTCTTCAATTGCGGTGTCACTATTTCTTTCTTGATAATGAACGAGTCTGAATATTTTTTTTTTCTCTCTCTTTTTAGTTAAATGATTTGTTGAGCTTGGGTCAGCACCGAGTATGGAAAAGAATGGCAGTGTCGTGGAGTGGGTAAAATTATTGAACTTTTTCTTTTTCCTACCTGATTTTTGGCTCTGTGAATTTCACCAGCCATTTCTTTGAATTTTGGGTACAGTGCAAAAATGGGAGACAGTGTGTTGGATTTGTGCTGTGGAAGTGGGGATTTAGCGTTTCTGTTGTCTGAGAAAGTTGGGTCCAACGGCAAGGTTTGTTCATTGTTGTCTCTCCCAGAATTATGTTACAAAAGTGTAATTTGTTGAAGATGGTTCTTTGAATTTAGCTGATGGTTGTAAGATTGTAATTTATCATTGGCAGGTGATTGGTCTTGATTTCTCGAAAGAGCAGTTATCAATTGCTTCGTCGCGGCAAACGTCGAGCTCAAAAGCCTGCTACTTGAACATTGAGTGAGCACTGGTAAATCTAGTGGTTAATCAACTAAAAAAGTTTGAAACTTCAATTCAGGATTTTGAAAAAGTATTTCACCTCTGAACTCCATTTAGTAAATACCAATCAACATTACATTGATGGCAATAATTAATAGTGTTATGCATTGCATCTTAGGTGGTTTGAAGGTGATGCACTTGATTTGCCATTTTCTGATGGTCACTTTGATGCTATCACTATGGGTTACGGGCTACGAAATGTACTAGACAAACAAAAGGCCATGGAGGAAATGTTTAGAGTTTTAAAAGCAGGTTCCATTCTCATTCTCTTCCAGTTGATGACATTGTAGTTGTAGGTTGTTTACTGTTTCTCATTCTTGCTGGGATTTACAGGCTCTACCGTATCAATCCTTGACTTCAATAAAAGCACCAACCCAGTTATTGCATCAGTTCAGGTATCCATAACCATATGCATAAGTATTTGCTTTCTAATGCTTATAACAATTTTGTCATACTGTTTTGTGTTGTTGCTACGATGACAAATTAAAAATGCTTGATGTTTTCTACTTTGCAAGGAATTGATGATTGACAATGTTGTTGTCCCTGTGGCTTCTGGTTTTGGCCTCGCGGAGGATTACAAATATTTAAAGAGTTCAATCAGGCAATTTCTGACAGGTTAACTCACCATCGTGGTTTTGTTATTTTAGGCTCTCTTTTGTACTATTGCTTTTATATACTGTATCTTCAAGGTAAGTGAAAAATTTTCTGTGAATACAGGGGAGGAGTTGGAGAAGTTGGCTTTAGATGTAGGTTTTTCCAATGCCATATTTTATGAGATTGGTGGAAGCCTCATGGGGAACTTAGTAGCCACCCGTTAAATTCATGCTTGTTATATCTTTCAAATCATGCTTTATTGAACATGAAGCATGTTTCTTAGAGAGAAGAAAGACTGGGCTTCAAACATTTTTTTGCATTTATTCTTGCATAGTTGTGAATACCAGTCTTTAAGAGCATGACTAATGACCAATTTTACTTCTAAAAATCAGAAGGAAAATACTTACAGTGGTAGAACACTTTACATTCATGACAGGAATTCGACTTACGCCTTTCCCCTCTTATGAATAGAAAAAGAAAGAAAATATTGCCCAAGCTGTTTGGCTGGCTCTAAGAAAGAGCAAAAATATTGCTTTACTAGGAAAAAGCAAAAGCTGGTAATTCTCTTGCTCTCAAATATCGTTTGGGTTTACAGACTGGAAGTCTGGCTCAACCATTCTCAGTATATCTACAAATCCTCAAATGCTATTTTGCACTTTATTCACGGTGACTCAAAATATGTGTCATTTGTTGTCTTCCAAATGCCTGCAAGAAGCCGGGCAAGGCCAATATGTTACCTGAGAGGCTGAGATGCGTGGGCTTCATTGGAACATGATGTGCTTGCAAGCACTGGAATTTCTGTGAAACCTTTAGTTTTCACCTCTTGTGATCACCTGGGATAGAAAGAACTATGTGAAACACTAGCAACTGAACCAGAACCATCTGCATTTAGGGGGTAACATGGGTTCTCACACATGTCATTCAGTTCCATGGTCTTCTCATCTATAAAAGGTGGATTGGTGGGTGCAGGCAGGTGCTCCTTCTTTGTTAGCATCTGCAATGCCTTTGACATTGTTGGTCGCAATGAGGGTATCTCTTGGGTGCATAGAAGTCCTATTTGTACCACTCTCAGTATCTCATCCTTAACGTTGTCATCCTGATTCTGTAACATCAAATTTGGGTCGTATAGTTCCTCTACAGTCCCTCTTTGGAAGTGCTTCCATGTCTTTTTGGCCGGAAAACACAGGAAAAGCAAAGTAAGAATGAAGATTAAACTAAATACTACATTCTTAAAGAAGAGCCAACGTGACTGTAAAAAATAAAGAATTTTGGAACTATACAATTGTGACTAGGCTCTCTGAGTACTCTGCAGATTTGCTTCTGTTGTTCTGCCTTCCAGAGACGATCTCCAATATCAGCACGCCAAAGCTGTAGACATCTGCCTTTTCTGTTAATTGGCCATGAGCTAGGTACTCTGGAGCCATGTATCCCCTGAGGGTCCATGAAAGAAATGCTTATAAGTAATCCTCTTCCTTTTTGGGATCAAATTTGCTTATCTTCATTGAAACAATCCAAAGTGAATTAGTATATGCTTACAATGTTCCTGCTATGGCTGTGCTGATATGACTCTTATCGTCCTCAAAAGACCTCGCCAACCCAAAATCGGCAATTTTAGCACGAAGCCTTGAATCCAAAAGGATATTGCTGGCTTTAATATCCCTGTGAATGATCCTTGTTGTAGAGTTGTCATGAAGGTACACTAAACCTTCTGCTGTCCCAGTAATTATCTCATATCTCTTCTCCCAGTTTAGTGTTTTACCTCTTTCTTCATCTGTAGAAATTGGTTCAAGACATTGAGAAATATTCAGTAACGTATATGACAGTGCCTGACTCATTGCTCATGCTTAAACATGAAGTTATGTAATTACCGAAGATGAAGCGATCAAGACTCTTGTTGTGCAGGTATTCATACACAAGAAGGCTTTCAGGGCCTGAGCAACTGCAACCCAACAGCCTGACCAAATTTTTGTGTTCCACGCTGCTTATAATGTTAATTTCATTGTAGAAATCTGCTGCTCTATGCCTGTTGTTAAAGAAAAGCCTCTTCACTGCAATCTCTCTCCCATCAGCCAGAACTCCCTACAAGGAGGAAACCCCAGTTAGTTTTTGACCTGCTATAATAATAATTATGTGTTCCAGTGAGAGAGAGAAGATGGAAAAAAAATAATGGGGGATAAACTACCTTATAAACTGTTCCAAAACCTCCTTGTCCAAGCTTATTGGCAATGTCAAAAGAATCTGTGGCCTTTTCAATTGTAGAGTACTTGAAGTTTAAGCTACTGTCATGGAGGGTTTTCACCAACTTTTCTGCATCATTCGAACCTGAAAACCCACCATTGAAGACATGTAATGACTAATTATACATTAATTCTGATAGCATTGTAGAATTATTACCAACTCATCAGGGGATGGGGTTGGGGATAGAGCTTCATGTCTAATATTTTATGCTTTCAGACGCAATTATTTATGCAATATTGCAATGCAAGCTTTTTACCTCTTCTTTTCTTTTGTATATATCTGTGCTTCCAGATATAAAATCCAATAGCTACTCCAACTACCAAAACAACCACAGAACTGACAACTGCGACTACTATCACAATTATGGTACCTGCAAAAGTCATCAATGTAAATTCATGATCAAGGCAACTCTATCACTACAGTATGCTCGCAAAAAAAGGGTAGAATTTTATTTTATTTACCTCTGGATCTTCTATTTCCTATTTCCTTATTGAGAAAATCTCTATCTGAGTACCTCATGAAGCACCCAGTGTTTAAAGCCCTCCCCTCAGACCACGGCAAGCATACCAACACTGATGCAGAGGCATTTTCCAAACATTTTCTGCAACTGCTCTCATTCAAAGTCCTCCAACACTCAGCTAAAACATAAGCTGATTCATTCACTGCCCCACTCACACCCACCTCAGCCCTCGCATAGTACCCTTTATTGCTTGCTGCAGACTCAACCACACGCCTCACAACCTGCCTTGCTGATTCCTCAAACGCCAAACTCTTCCTTGTTGTGTTCCCACACACAGCTCTGTCATTGGGTCCTCTGTACTCCTCATAGAAGCTGTAGTTTTGGGATCTCATGAAGCACCCATCAAGGTAAATCCGACCCCCATTGAATGGAAAGCATTGTGGAAGCACTGTGCGCGCCTCGGCGTAGCATAGCACACAGTCTAGTAGAGAAAGGTCCCCATAGCATTGAGCTAGGCCGTAGTTGGTGTCAGGCCCTGAACCAGTCACTGCCACTCCAAAGCCTGAAGTTCGCATTTGGTCACTAATGTTTTCCATGGTGGCAACGAAGTTGGGAACGAAGACAGTGGTGTTGTGTTCGCGTTGGTTGCCACACATTATTTGGACTGTCTGGGTTCTTGGATCTGCAACAGATGTTTGTAGTAGTAGTAGCACAGACAGAAGTGATATGATGCATTTCTTCATTTTTGGGGCTGAAGGAAAACTTGATTTAATTGCCAGCTACCTCTGATTTATACGAGTACAGACACTGTGAACAACCACCAAAAAAGCTGATTAGAAGACTTTAATGATACAGAACAAAATGTTTACTTGGATAATAATTGGTCCAACCAAAGCCTGCTGCCCAATAATATTGTGAGTCCAATCCAGACTTAGCCTTGAAGCATAGAAAGAAAATAGATGGGTTGGTTCAAAATCCTCAGGGGTGTGAATTGATAGCAATCCTATTTAAGCACCGTCCTTAAAGTTAGAGCAGGTGTGGGTGGCTCACTTTTGGTTGCAGGCTTGCAGTCCCAAGTTTTTGTGTCTGGGTTCACACTTACTTTGACACCCAATTCAAAGACCAAACGTGTCCAGCTAGATCAATCAATGTTTACTTAAATTTCAGAATCAAACGGCGTTAAGTAAAGTTTTTTTCTCTACACTCAGATGGCAATGTGAGAACAACACGGAACTGAATGAGGAGAGAGAGAGAGAGAGAGAGAGAGAGCCCAATGGCCCCACTAACTAGAGAGAAACACAATTTGGATGAATATGAAGACGATTCTAGAAACAAATGTCGGCATCGGATTATAAATGCTCGAGACACCACAATCTACCACCCACATAAATGTGCAAGGAGATCATGAGACCCCACCAAACCCACCATGACCTCCAGCTAACTCACCATTGCCACCAACTGCTAACGGTCAAAGGGTAAACTCTGGCTGCTATATGCTGTTCTCAGGTGACTGAAAGAAAGGTCTGGTTATGTATGCCCAAGAAAAAAGGTCAAGACAGCTCTGTGACCCCACCATGCTGCTTATATTGGTTAATTGATCAAAGTAAACAACCCATTTTTTAATTTCATAGGAAAGAGGGAATAGAAGAATGCTTGAGTTGGGCTAGCCCAAACATTGGCCAATTGGGATTCAACTTTTGCTGAGACCAACACAAACTGCATGTACATGAGCTCTTAATCCAAATAAAGGATGATTGCAGATCAAAGTATACTAAATCAAAGAGTAGGTGCAAGGGTCAAGAAAACCACTCTCCATTGGAAGAGAGAAAAAAAATAGCAGTGGTATAACTGAAGCTGTTAACAAGTTTTGAGTCCATGAATATATATAATTGGGTTCCTAAAAAGCTTGAAATATACTTTCATAGTACAAACTATTAATTAGATCCAAAAACATCACATAGATCCATAACTATATATAAGCAGTCTTGGTACGTGATCAATGAGAAAACAAAACTTCTTAATTAGTTAGCATGCATGCATATCAAACTCAAATTAGGTTATAGGTAAGTGGAATATATATGTACCTTTTGTCTTTGCATTTGATCGATCGATTGCTGAAACTAAGAGTTCCAGGCGGGTGAGAAGATGAAGCTTAGGCGTCTGTTGTTGTTGTAAATTAAATGAAGAGGTGGCCAAAGAGAAAGGCTAGCTAATATTGAAAGTTGAGGAGACGTTTAGAAAAGTCAAAGTGATCGATGATTGAAGGATACTTCTCCTCTTAATTTGTTGTACAATATTAAGTTCAAACAATTAATCAAAGTTGAAAGCAAAGTGGAAACGATGCGCGCGGTCTCCATCTCTGACCAAAATCCGACACTCACAGACAGCTATGGATATATATGTGATGCAGCTATATATATCTATTAATTAGTATTCTCTAGTAAGAGTACCGAGTACGTAATACTGTGTGCTTGGCTTTGACTGTTATTTTGTTTGCCCTGGCCTTTGCTCCTATCTTATATATTCCAGTCCATTTGTTTTACCGTAACTACTACCTAAACCCTATATAATATAGCTGGTGGATCTTTACTAATTAAACATTTAAACCCACCATATAAATCATATATATATATTTGCAAAACAACAAACAGTTGGTGGGGTAGGCTCCTTTGGAGATGTATGTATGTATGTATGTATGCTTCTTCATCCTCTATTACCTACTCATATCCTTGCTTAGCTCTCGAGTCTTGCCACACTGATCACATGCATATTGGACATGACGATAAATCACCAACACAATATTCCCAGGAATAAAAAATAACAAAAAATGTCCAACCGGGAAAAATAATTCAAACAGACAAATATATATTGGACATGCAGAGTCCCTCGCACGTACTTGTCTCTCCCTCGATCTACTTAATTGCACACATTCTAAATGAAGAATGTACAATTAATATATATATTTTCTAGAAACATTAAGAAATCCTAAATGGCTAAATTATAATCATTTTCAGCATAACTACTGCTATCGTCATCATCATACGTATGCAACAGCAACTTGGTGTCATATATAATTATGTATAGTCTCTTGCTAAGGGCAAGTGGGCAACTCTGCATAAATAATTAATGTTGTAACTTGTAATATAAGTTTTTCATTTGTGATATATTTTGAATGTTTTTCTTAATTTTATTTGGTCAAGTCGGTGTAGGATCCATTTCGCGTGATCACTCTTTGTCATAACATGTATTCCAAATCAACCCACAAAAAAGGAGTCTCTGTCTCTAGGTGTGAAAATTTTCCAAACAAATGATACCGAATCCGAAAAATTGAATAACATCCAATGAAAAAGTAGTAGTATGTCTATAGATAGTAAGCAAGTTGAGGAGCAATAGCATATTATATTAGCATTATATAAAGCAACGCGGTGCTTAAGTGTTGACTATAATTATAAAACTAGAGCTGGCTTTTTTCGTAAATAGTTTTTGGACTCTTTGTTTGTTTTGACTTTAGAATGGTTGTTTCATTAAACTTTTCACCGTCATCTGAAAATGTTGATTCAAGTATTCAACCAATTATAAAAATAGACAGCTATTTGGGTAGCTCCTTGTTCCAAATTTGCGGTTAGAAAGGACTAATTAAAGGGAGAAAATAAAATTATCCATACAGGTCCTGAGGTGTATGTATCCTGTCCAAAAGTTCAAACCCTTTACACACTGCGGATACTCATTCAAACTTTCTGTTATATACCCTGTTACTTTAATTACTGGTAACCATATAAAAAACATTTTGGATATATGAAGGAATGGTAAAAACATACAAGCATGTGTCAGAATCAGTGCCCAAATCGAAAACCTTAACCTGTATCATCTTATACATGAACTTAATGGTTTGTTATTCGTTAATGTGATTAACTTGTTATAATAACATGTCTGAGTCAGAGTACAAGCTCATAATCCTGTTATTTCTGCTTGAAGGACTATAACATTTCCCAAATATTTCTTTACATATAGTACACAAAATTTGATTGTAATTCAGAGTTTAGGAGACTCTGTTCTGCAGGGCTGAATCATTAGTATCCACAAGGGTCAATAAGGACAGTTTCAGCTCGTGTAGATCATCGCTTAAACCTGCTCGTCCTGGAAGTTGGAGATCAAATTCTGAAGAAGTGCTTTAGTGAATTACTGCATCCTGTAAATATAGGGATGAACAATAATTAAGTTCATCTGGGCTCAATCCAGCTTTGGGTCATGCTATTCCTTGAAGATTGAGTGTTAGACTCGGGTCGAGAACTAGAAGTCCCTGAAGGAATGTGCTTGACGAATTCTGCACTACCAGAATTCAGAAATGGTGGCTGTGTTGGCTGAGGAATTTCAAGATTTTCCCTAAGCATTTTCACAACTAGTGACATTGATGGCCGCAGCTCTGCAGAGGCTTGTACACAAAGTAACCCTATTTGAAGTGACCGAGATGCCTCTCTATCCTCAAACTTACCCTCTAGGACTGGATCAACAGCATTGCATAGCCTACCTGTTCCATAAAGGTCCCATACCTTTATGAAATGAAAATGTAAAGATAAGGTTAAATTATTCTAAGTTTCATGTACTGAGCTTGAAGGTAGATGAGAAAATTTGTTTTATGAAATACAAATTAGCTGATATGGCTTCGTATAATGATTTCATTTACCATCCGCAGAATAGAAACTGAATTTGAAGCGAAGGAGTTGATCCTCTTTCCACATACGACTTCGATGACCAGAACTCCAAAACTGTAAACGTCTGCCTTTTCAGTCAACTTGCCACGAATGACATACTCTGGAGCCATATAACCTCTAAAGAAGCAAAGTTTGGATTGCTCTAGATTAGAAATGATAAACACATCTATGAAGCAGAAACAATAAAACAAAAGCAGGTGTTCAACTTACAGTGTGCCAGCAATGGCAGTGCTGATGTGAGTTTTATCTTCAGGAAATAATCTAGCAAGTCCAAAATCAGCAATCTTTGGCATGAAATCCTCATCGAGCAGAATGTTGCTCAGTTTGATATCCCTATGAATAATTCTCAATTTTGATTCTTCATGAAGATAGGCCAAGCCCTCAGCTGTCCCCAATATGATTTTGTACCTCAACTCCCAACTCAGTGGCTCAACATTATTTTTCACTGAAAATCAAATAGAGGGGTGAATGGTAAGAATAAGTAAATAAACTGATGAGAAAAACCAAAAGTCTTGCCCAAACAGGACAGAGAAGAGAACATTACCAGTAAAATAATCATGAAGGCTTTGATTTGGGACATACTCATAAACAAGAAGGCTTTCAGGGCCTGTAATGCTGCACCCCAATAGCTTCACAAGATTCTTATGGTGGATTCCACTAATCAAATTGACTTCATTGAAAAAATGATCCACCCATTGTCTTGTGTTGAAGAACAGCCTCTTTATGGCAACAACCTTCCCATCTGGCAAAACTCCCTGTGTGACATAAAGAAATTCACCTAGTCAATTCCATGTACTGAAATCTCATTCTCTCATACAGATAAAAATTGATGAAATGAGAAATTACTTTATAAACTGAACCGGATCCTCCTTGTCCAAGCTTATTAGAACTGTGAAAGAAATTGGTGGCCTTTTCGAGAACTTCATACGAAAAATTGAGTTGGGACTTATTCACAGTGGCAAAAAGAGCACCTAGTTGCTTTCTCTCTGAAGAAAAAATGTGAAATTAAAATAAGAAAAAAAAAAAAATCAATCCAATGTTTAAAGATAGAATCCATTAAAATTTCAAGTCAAACCTTGGTACCTTTCCTCCTCTTCAGTAACTTCTTCCTTGTAAAGAAAGCAACTGAGGCAATAGTCAGCACAAGAGCAAATGCAGCACATGTCACAGCCAAAATTATGGCCAAGTGGTGGCGTCCTGACAAACATTTGCATATGAACATTATCACTCAGGAACCATAAAATCGATTAGATGGTCTAAATTTCAATCTAATTTCGTTTGTTTGTATGGAAATATTAGTTTAATAATAGAAATTGAACTAACCTCCATTGCCTTCTACAGCATCAGTCATAGAATTGTTACTATAGAACTTTTGTGTAGAATACCTCAAGTAACAACCAGAATTCAAGACCCTCCCTTCATCTTTTGGAGGGCATGAGCCGATTCTTGTGACTGTGTTAGCCAAACACTCTTGACAAGCAGACCCAGTCACAAACTCCCAACATTGAGCCAACCCATAAACCGATACATTCCCCCAATCGACAAGCCCCACAGAGAACCCATCATTCTTAGGCGCTACCACACTCAAATTCCTCACCAGCTCCAAAGCATTGGCTTTGAAAACTGTCTGATTCCCACCAAAATCTTCATCCCCACAAACAGTTCTATCTTGGGCACTCAAGCTTTGGTTGAAGAAATTGTGATCATCGTACCTGAGGTAGCACCCATCATAGAAAAGTCGACCCCCAAGAGTTCCTTTTTGAAATGGGAGGCACCTCAAAATCTGGGTCTTGCACTGAGCGAAGCAGAGGTTGCAGTCGGTCTGAGAAAGGTCTTTCATGCACTCGCCGAAGGCGTAGACGGTGGTGTTGATACCACTTCCATTGACAACAGCTGCGTATCTTTGACTGGCAATTAAAGGAGTCACTGTGTCCAAAGCTGCCAAGAAGTTGGCTACGAAGGTCGGCCTCTCTGGGATCGAAGCGGTGTCGTTTGTGCATATTAGAGCTGCCTCTGTGGCTCTTGGATCAGAAAGAACAGAGCTCACAAAGAAACAGAGGAAAAGGAGCACAAGTAGCATACAAGACATTGAATCTCTGTAATGGGGTGTTTGGAATTTAAGAAAATGTCAATGGAAAAGAAAATACATGGGAACTCTGTAATGTGAAAACGAGTCATAAACGTAAGGATGGTGAGCGGGGTGGAAATGTGGGACCAAGTGTGGACGTGTCACGTGTGGTCACGTGTGAATGTGATATTGTTGTAATGATATGCTGTTTTGGAGCAAAAGTCAAAGTCAACTGTGAAAGGTTTCTGTTTGAGTTGCGGCCGACGGAGACGGGAGAGTGGGAGACCCACCGCGTACGAAATGAGAAAGAGCCTTCAGCTTCGACAGAATGGAGTATGATGACAACTGATATGTCATACGAGTGGCCTCCATTTATTTTTTGATTCTCAAATGTAAAGTAGTGAATGACTCATATTAATTCCACAATCCACGGACCTGGATCCTCTGCCAGGCAAATTATACCAGGCTATGTGCCTGACTTTTGATCTCAGCCTTTCAATAATATTTTATGGCTGAGATCTTGCCACATTTGCAAATTACTTAGTTTTCATAAATTAATATTTAAAAATTAAAATTAAAAAAACCAAAAATATCATCCCAGCCCAACCCACTGTTCCCCTCTTCTCCGGCAATAATTTCCCAATCCCCACCTCCTCCCCTATCTTTCTCCATTCCGGCATGGCAGTGGTGTAAGCGGAACCCCCAGCTGTACAGGCCTCCATCCATTAAGCCAAATGTACATGCACCCACTGGAGGTATATCACTTCCACTCACAAAGCCATAAAGAAAACATTAGAGACCCAAACTTTCCTTCCAATTCCCTCGTTTTGCATCAGACCATCAACAACCAACCCAAAATTCAAAAAAACAAAAAGATCAAACATTTACCACTATCTTTCTTAATCTCCGCCCTTCGTCTCTTTCGATTACGCGCCCAATCAGAGGTGCTAGAGCATGCGTCACCGTCCGATTTGGGCTCGGGCAAATCGGGTATGATTTTGATCCTCAAAACCCGATCGGAGAAATTGATGTCATTGAATGCGAAGGTGAAGTCTTGGTCGGAGCGCGACGGGCCCGACCCACCCGGCAATGAGTTCGAGTCCATGATCGTCCGCAGATGGAAGAGATCGACGTTCGCTTCCTCATGTCCAAAACCCTTTTCCCAAATCGAAATAAACAAAAAGAGAAAATAAACAAAATAAGAGGATGGGCTTTTTTGGAAATGAAAGTTTGGGTCTCTAATGTTTTCTTTATGGCTTTGTGAGTGGAAGTGATATACCTCCAGTGGGTGCATGTACATTTGGCTTAATGGATGGAGGTCTGTACAGCTGGGGGTTCCGCTTACACCACTGCCATGCCGGAATGGAGAAAGATAGGGGAGGAGGTGGGGATTGGGAAATTGTCGCCGGAGAAGAGGGGAACAGTGGGTTGGGCTGAGATGATATTTTTGGTTTTTTAAATTTTAATTTTTAAATATTAATTTATGGAAACTAAGTAATTTGCAAATGTGGCAAGATCTCAGCCATCAAATATTATTGAAAGGCTGGGATCAAAAGTCAGGCACATAGCCTGGTATAATTTGTCTGGCAGAGGATCCAGATCCACAATCCACACTCATTCAAATTATTCAATATTGGTAAACGTGCCATAAAAAGAATCTTTCCATAAGCCTACTTCCTTGCATCTTTTACTACACATTTGTATTTACCCCCACCAAAATTTGAAGAAATATGGAATACTCACGTTCCATTAAAAACTACTGAAAAATATTTAAAAAATACATTGATTCATGCGCGTTCACGTTTTGGCAAAACGGTGTTGAGCGCTCGACTATTGTAGTGCAGTAAAAGTTTTGAGTGTTATTGCAATGTAAAATTTTTTTTTTTACTATTTTCTACATGTTTGGTAAATATAGAGAATTTCTTTTTTGTTGTTGAGTCTTATTTGAATAAGTTTGGGTATAATTAGTATGTTTTAAGGGATTTATAAAATTAAGATTTAAAATTATCAGTTTATTTAAAAGATCTATAAGTATAACTGCACTCTACTCTACTGTGATGTCGAGAGTTTGGCCTGTTGTTTTGTCCTTAAGAGTGAAAATCCTCCATATGTTGGTTTTTTAGTGGATTAAGTATGTATTAGGGGCTCTTTTTCTTTCAGTCAAAAGCCTTTATACATTTCTCAATCTTTTAGTTTAATTATTTAAATTTTAAGGATTGAATTTTTACCTATAAATTGAACAAGAATTTATCTTTTCACCTTGACTTGTATTTGATCCTACTTTGGACATGAGGTTTGAATTCATGACCTCCTCTAACAAAACAAAGACTAAGTACCACTAGACCAAAACGTCATTGAGAATTCAAATTAAGGGTGGAATCGGTTCGGTAATTGAACCAATTCACCATCACCGTCACCGACTATTGAACCAAGATCAACGGAATATGAAGATTAGCCACCACTAATGCCATTGACAAAGTCGGTTACCGGCTGTTTTGGTGTCAGTCGAATTCGATTAGTATTCGGTATCGAAGATAAAGAAAGAGAGAGGCAGGGAAGCCGGAGTTGCGTGCATGCGTGAGAGGAAGGCTCGATGGCGACGTTGTAGGTTTGGTGGAGCTCGCGAAGTTGGTGGATGTCAAGGTCGGTGCTGCGCTTGGTCGGGCTTGGCACTGGTGAGGTGAGCTAGGATGGCGACGAAGGCGTTGCATGCACTTCGGGGTGGCGCAACCTGCGCGGGAGGAGCCGTTGAGCTTCGTCGGTTACAGGGAAGCTCGGCAGCGCGACAAAAAGAAGGAGAGACTGAGAGAGAAGTGCTGGCTGGGTAACTTGCAAAACCAGCCTAGATTGCTGGTCTCAGGGAAGCCGATGGGAGAGAGGTGATGTCGGTGTAGATTTCGGTTTCGGTATTCCGACGGTTTGTGATATCTCATGCCGTGTCCGACTCTGAGTGTAGAGGTGTGGTTCAGTAAGTCTACCGATACCAAAAAATCACAAATCACTCTCGAATCAATCGGTTTGATGTCGGTCGGTTGGTCAGTATCTCGGTTTTGTTGGGCAAAAAACCCACCCCTAATTCAAATAGTGTTTGAAATTTAAATGTCTAATTATATCACCAAAGAAATTTTTATTAATTAATTGTCGTCTATAAGATTTGAATGCAGGACCTACTCCGACAAAGAAAAACCAATTGTCATCCACTAGACTAATAGTAGCTTAATAGTTTGAGTTTATTCTTGTTACTAAGAAGTTTAAGTGTTAAAGCACCCGACTTCCAACAAGTTCCAAGTTTTCCAAATTTGATAATATTTTTATACACACTTTTGCTGGGCCAATTTAAGGCCGACCCAATAACCGGTCCATGGATAGTGCATGAGCTGAACGTAATTTCTCAAGGCCTTAATCGGCCCGGTGACCCGGTCCAATCACCTCTCAAAGCCAAAATAGCGCAAAGATTAGATAGAGTCATCACCGAGCATGTCTAGAGTCTGCCCAGCAGGCCCAACCCAATCCATTTTATGTCACTAAGCTGAAGCTTACAACTGATGAGGATGATCGCATGTCCCATAATCCGCATTTGGGTTGGAAGGTTGATCAATCATAATCAACGGTGCATTAGAAGAGGCACGTGTCAGAATCCCAAGTGTGTAGAATATTTTGCACTATTCAAGCAGCATAATGGCACCGACCGGTCCCACGTGTGGCCTACGGCGTGCGAGAGAAGAAGACAGAGACAAAAGCCTAAAACATTTCCTGCTTAATAACTACTACTACCACACCACAAAACAGCCTTTTTTTTTTTTTCCCCCTTTTTATTCTCACATTGCTCACATCAACGTGTGAACCACCTTCTCTTCTCCTCTATTTTTATCAAAAAAGCAACACCATCAGTATTGTAATGGACTAATGGGGTCTCCAACTTGTAACTAAAAAACCTGCCACTCATTTCCTTTCTCTGATAACCCAAAACAAAAAGAAAAGTGAAATTCCCCACTTTTTCAATTCCATTACAGTCTCCTTTTTGCCATCCTCCTGCAATATATGTGCTAGCTTTGGTCAGTTTTCTCAACAGACTCTGCTCTATGAATATATGTAATATATATGACGCTCACAGTCACAGATAAGTCAGTGCTGAAATATGACCAACTATGATTTGTCTGCTCGAACTAAGAACCTAGGAAGTAGGACCACCTACCCTCCCTACTTTCGGTTCTGTTTTGGACTCTCTATGAAATTAAAGTGATTCAGGAATGATCGAGAAACATTAATTTGTGGATTGTGAGGTGAACACTATTCTTTCTTTCTTTAATATACGTCCATTTTCTACTAGAAAAAGTATCTACTTTTGAGTTTTGAATGACCCTCATAATAGAAAAGGTTAGGTCATATAGGTGCCACTCCTGAAATGCCAATATTTGTTATCTCTTGTGAATAAAATTGTCTTTCTCACATAGAAAGACAACCCTGTTCATCAATGTAGGAATCCAGATCATCGCCCTTTAGATCATTCCAGCACCTCCTTATTAATTATAATACCAGATTATTTAAGGCTTAAGAATGTTATCCAAGTTCTTATCCAAATAAATAATTTTCCTCATCCAACTTCCACTCAACTAAACAATGGATTGTTCTTTTAAGAACTGCAATTTCCAATGATGATACATGCATAAACAAGAGGGAATATACCAGCTCATCAATCAATTATATGCAGCTTAGAACTAATTAGAAGGGAATGGGAAATGGCATGATTAACTATATCACAAAGGTTTTATTAGATAGTATGACTAATTATACCATTTAAGAGCACCGATGTAAGTGGGAAATGTTAGGTACTTTTTATACCACAAAGACTTTAATGGTTTAAAACAGGACCGGGGTTATATGAGAGTAGTCATTCAAAGAGAGCTAATTTAGTACAACTGAGATTTTAGACTAGAACTAAGGGACTTGGAAGATAGCTAATTTAGTTCAAGATTAATGTAGAGGAATACATGACTCAGATCGAGTTCACTTAAAGGCATACATTACTCATTGATAATTAAAAGCAGTCTAAATTCTAAAACCAAATTTAGATAGTTAGAAGGGTATTTATGAATATTAGAAACCAAGCAAGGCTATTTTTGTAAAAGTCCCCCACATAAACTGTCTATAACTACCTTGCATGCCCTGCTGCTTCAAGCAGATTGCTTCCTGAAGTCAAGATATAAGAGTATCTCTCTGCTCTAAGCAGCCATACAGGTTAAAACGCAGATCATGAAGAAAAGCAAAAATTCATCTACTCTAGTGGTTTTGTTTTTCATTCTCTTTGTCACATTTTGTATAATTTCAGTTGAGGCAAGAAAACACCAAATCAAGAAGAGCAAACCACATAAACATCACAAAGGTAGGGGTGGCAATGGCAATGATTCACATTTGCCTGCCCCTCTTCCTCATTATGGTTCTAACACCACTTTCTCTGTCTTGTCGTTCGGAGCAAAGGGCGATGGAGTCTCCGACGATTCCAAGGTAAAACAATGACTAAGTGTGTGCTACTTATGTGTTTGCATTGTGTGTGCACGTACGCTTGAGAGCAAGAGAGGAGGTAAAAACATGTATATTCTAATTTTCTTGAAATGTCAACTGATCAGGCACTTGTAGCAGCATGGAAAGCTGCCTGCAAAGTTAGTGGGGCTACTATAGAAATCCCTTCAGAATTCAAGTTCCTCATCAACCCCATAACTCTTGAAGGCCGGTCTTGTATGCCTCACCTTGTTCTTCAGGTAAATTAATTTGGTTTCTCTTCCTTTTCACCAGTTTATCATATTTCACTAACTACTATCAGCCTAACATGCAAACCAAATTAATGTGATAAATTAAACAGATAGAAGGAACTCTCTTGGCTCCTCCAGCAGTTGGGTCCTGGCCAAAATCCAGTTTGTTTCAATGGATAAACTTCAAATGGGTCAACAACTTCACCATCCAGGGCAATGGTGTTGTTGATGGCCAGGGCTCTGACTGGTGGACTAGTTCCTCTCGCTCAGTGTATTACTTGCAGAAGAGGTCCAAGAACATTCCGGGGATGAAACCCACTGTAATTTTTCTTTTCTTTTCTTGGTTTCTTATTCATGATATATAACTAGATGACAATATGACATGCATGTTTTTTTTTTTTTTTTTTTTTAATGCTAGTTTGCTCGGTTTCTTCATTACATGCAGGCTTTGAGATTCTATGCAAGCTACAATGTCACAGTTGGCAACATCAAAATCATAAACAGCCCTCAGTGCCATTTAAAATTTGACAGCTCTGGGGGGATCAAAGTTAACAACATTAACATTTCTTCGCCAGAGAATAGCCCAAATACTGATGGCATTCACTTGCAGAACACCCAAAATGTGGAAATTCAGCATTCTAGCATCAGCTGTGGTAAGAATCAAGCCATACTATACTCCCTCCTTTGAAAACAGAAAAAAGGAAAATTTAATTGGGAGGCCACCCAGTAACCAAAAGTACTAAGCCAGTGGCTAGTGCCTACATGGTGCATTGCGCACTTTGACTTGTATGAGGAACAAAAAATAGAAACAAATGGTGGCCCAGAAACTCTTTTAAACGGTAAACTGTCACTGAAGCTATAACTTTTGGAGCAAGCAGTTGCAGGAACAAGAAAAACAAATTGCAACTTGCCAACTTTAACTTTTTCAATTCTCTGGCTACTCTGTGGGCCTGAAGTACTTCAGATTATTAAATCTAAATTTTGTGTTTTCTCTTTTTAACAGGAGATGACTGTGTATCCATACAAACTGGCTGCTCTAATGTTTATGTTCATCATATTAATTGTGGCCCTGGCCATGGCATAAGGTATGCCAATCACCAATTTAATTATATATATAATTATATTTTATATATAGTATGAGTTTTTTAATCTTTTTGTTTCTCATGTATATTACAGCCTAGGAGGACTGGGAAAAGACAAAAGTGTTGCATGTGTGTCAAACATCATTGTCAAGGACATCTCAATTCAGAACACTCTATCAGGAGTTAGGATCAAAACTTGGCAGGTACATATCAAATTTAATAAGTACTTGCATTAATCTTATATTTTTATCCAAATTTCAATTTTTCTGATTAAAACCATTTACAGGGGGGAATTGGGTCAGTGAAGAATGTATCATTTTCCAGTATCCAAGTTTCCAATGTGAAGGTTCCCATAGTGATAGACCAGTACTATTGTGACAAGAAGTTGTGCAAGAACCAAACGGGAGCTGTAGCAATCTCAGGTGTTAATTATGACCAGATAATTGGGACTTATTCTGTGCAGCCTATTCACCTGGCTTGTAGCAATGGCATTCCATGCACAGATGTGGACCTCATTGACATTCAGCTTAAGCCCACACCTGGGCACCAGAGGTTTCAGCAAGCTTTGTGTTTGAACACTTATGGGCAAACACAAGCCCCATTGGTTCCTCCAAGCATAGACTACTGCTTGAGAAGAGATGGTGGTCCAGTAAGGAGATTAGCAAAGTCACACGAGCATGTGTGTTAGAAAAAAAAAATGGTCTAGGTATTTTTAGTGGCTTCTTTTTCGGCTTTGATGAGCTTCCCTTCTACTACAAATTTTTTTACTGTGTGAAGGTGATGGTGTAAACTTTGTGTTTCCTTTTGTAATGTAATTGAGTTTGTATTATGAAGAAAATGTCTTTGTGTTCTGAATTGTGATATGGGTTAGCACGGTCTTCAATTATTCAATGGCTGAAAACAGAAAATTTATTGGGTATAACACAGAGGCCAAAAGCTTCCAAAACCCAAAATTTCAGACACAAAAACTCAAACTTTATTCTTATGGTCGAGGAAGGCATCAACCGAGGCACCGAGTATGTTTTACATACCAAAAAAAAAAAAAAAGCAAGGCACTGAATATGAGATGGTTGTGCGAAATACCCAATGTTGATTCCCTCGAAATTAGAGTTTTCTTCTTCCTTGTGTTTACGGAAAGGACCTGATGAGAGCATACTTTAAGCCCCAGAGTCCCAGACCCGTTTGAGTGGGTGTGAGTGTGACTTAGCTTTTGAGTTGGATGCATGGAAGGTGTTTGTGAGGGGGTTTAGGTGGAGGTGGAGGTGGAGGTAGTGGAAGAGGAGGTAGGTGCGTGCGCCGTCCAACGTAGCCTTTAGGGCCTCATTGCACGCGCATGGGCATGGCCTTCAATTTTTTTTGTTTTACACAAATATATATAAAGCTGATGTGTTGTCTGCAACCTTTTTGCTGATCCTACTTTCTGTCTCTCAATTTTTTCTACAGGCTTTGTGCTTTTGTCCAATCGTTCAGCAAATACAGTATTTGTTAACAAATTTATTTAGCTTTCCCTTAGACAATGGGGTTAGCTTGAAGAGAAGTTTGAGGTCCTAGCATTTCAAAGTGTTAACAAGCAACATGTAGTGAATACCAAGATGTTACTTTACCTCAGCATAGTCTAGTACTTGTGGCCACATGTCAACTTCTTGCCATTTCCTTCTTGTATCTCTCTCTGATCACCATGTTACATTTGTTTTCATGTTTGACAGAAAATGGTAAAACCGGCCAAAACAAAAGACAGAAAATGGGAAGAAGTTGTGTTTTGATAGGAAATTTTCATGTTATATATTGGAAATGTATTGCTTGGCATTCAATCCAAGGATGAGTATGCCAAAGCCCAAGTGACATACTATATCAGTCAATAACAGTGACATGCTATTTGAAATATATGAATTGGGAACAATCCATGTTATATATGGGACATAGGACTTGGTCCAATGGGAAAATCCCATGAAAGTTTTGCTATTATTGCAGTGGACTTGGTCCATAAATTTGATATCAGGCGTTGTCAAACAGTTTCTTTTATTTTGCATAATTTTAGGTGGAAATTAAGTGAAAAGGTTTAACCAGTAAAGTAAGATCCTCGCTTGGCAAGTGCTGAACTAAAACAAATAGCTTTAAAAGTTTAAACAGCCCAGAACAAACGAACATGAGACTAGGTCCATTGAAATCAAGCATACCCAAAACAAGGACATGAAGTTCGTGCATTGGAGGGCATGAAGTTCATGCATTGCATTCATAAGCAGAAAAGAAAAGTTACATGTTCATATTTTCTTGTTGAGGAACTTAAATCAGATGGAAGCTTAAATTACAAAGAGGCAGGTACACATGGCCTAGCTAGAGCCTAGAGGTAATAATATTGACACCTGAAAAAAAAAGGTACTAATTGATTTGCTTAAACTAAAATAGTGCTTAATTGAACAATTTAAAATCTATACACAATCATTATTTGGAGCTTGAGACATTGATGCAGTAGCTAAACTAAACATGTGTTGGTGAAGTATCATCTGAGGGCCTGGTTACTGAATCGGCTTTTCCTCTTTCGCTTCTACTGTTCTCAGCAAATTTCACGCTTGACTGGTGAAAACCCTTCTCCTTCTCCTTTGAACTCCATTCAGACAAGTAGTAGTCTTCTTCTGTGGCATTGTTTTTAGATGGACCACAGAACATGCCACCCCATTGTGGGAAGTAAATTAAGGCCATTGGGAGGGTGCAGCATATGATCATGATGCCCATTAGAGTAATCCCTGTTTCTTTTGAGTATCTGGATCCTCTGAAAAATATCACTTGGGTCAGAACTGCACCCACATTTCCACCACCTCCTGTCATGCCAGATATGACCCCCAATGACCTGAAAATTGGGAATAAAACAAGGGAAATGAATAGAAATGTTATTCTATGGGCTTAAATATGAAAAGTAAAACTGATGCATTTTGAGTAAGAAAACTAGGCATAGTTTTTAGAGACAAATAATGAAGGAAGTTTCTGTGCACAATCAACCATGAAGTTTGAATTAGTATTGAGTGAGTTATGACAACCTTATCCACTATTGATCTCATGCGAAATTGTATTGTTCATCATTTAAAGACATCCACATGGCATACTAGAGAATTTAATGGGTCAAAGTTTTCATCTTTCCAGTCTGACAGTAGAGGGATGAAAATATATATCTTCCACTAAAACTTTGACACTATTAATCAATGTTTCTGTGGCAATTAGCTCATCTCTTTATTACATGGTTGAGAATGGTGCATTACTATTAATAATCTGTTAGACAATTAATGTTGTTTGACCAGTTGAACTACTCCAAGCTAAGGATGACATTCCTTATAATTCTTAAATCTTTTGTTCACCAAAACCAGAAGAATTCTCAAGTTTGTTCACCTAAAAACCATCAGTTGAGAGTTTTTTACAGTCAAAAACTCTCAACTGATGGTTTTTTGGGTTTGTTTGAGTGAAAAGTGATCATTTTGGAAATTGAATGGCATACTGGAAAATTAGAACCATACTGGATGATGCACTATATGATATTATACTACTTTGCTTGGTTTCTTTATAGCCTTTGGTCACAAAGAAGTATCAGAGTGTCTACAGATGTACACCTGATCTTATAGAAGGCAGTAATTTAGAGAAACTTAAATCATGGGAAAAGTATTGGAAATTAAACGTACCTTCTGGAGACAAAAGGAACCACCCCAAATGTAAGCCCACATGCACCTTGGACAAACAAGGAAAACAAGAGCATGACAGCAATGGATGCACTCAAAGAATCCACCTGCCCAAGAATGACACAGAGGACACCCCCAAAGGTTTGCACCAACCATAAGGTCCACAGCCTCCCCCTCATCCCAAACCTCTTTGCCACCACATCTGAGAGTATCCCTCCTCCTGGCCTAGAAACCAAATTTGCCAACCCAAAAGTTGCTGCTATGATTCCTGCAGTGTGGAGACTCAAATTGAATCTGTCATAGAAGTACTCTGCTATTATGTTGTCCACTGCCAGCTCCACCCCAAAGCAGTACCCATAAGTCAATGCCAGAATCCACCCCCTGTAATTTGAGACCCCATGATAGAAAACGTCTGAGAATTTGTCTTTTGGTTTGTCCCCAGTTTTGTGCAGACCATTGAAGTTCCCATCCGGCATGTCCTGCCCAAATATCAGAATCGCAAATGCTGACAGAGTCTGAAACAGGGCAGGGATGAAGAATGCAATTCTCCAAGCAGTGAACTTGGCAGCACCAATGTTCCGAATGAGCCCGAAAACAAGGGGCATGATGAGCTGGGTTGCGCCGCCGCCCAAGTTTCCCCAGCCGCCTGCAACACCATTGGCTGTGCCAACTACTGGAGGAGAGAACATGGAGCTCATCCAGAATTGGGTCGACACAAAAGTGGCTAAAGAGAAGCCTGTGAAGAATCGGACGAGGAGGAATGAGATGGGGGATGAGGCCATTGAGGTGAAGTAAACTGCTGGTGCTGTGAGGAGGATGAGTGCGGCAGAGGCGAGGCGGGGTCCGAATAAGTCACAGGCAGTCCCCATGGCTATCCGAGCAAAGACAGCACCGGAGACTGATGCAATCCCTGCATTGCCGATGTCAGAGGCAGTGAGGTTGAGGTTGTCACGAATGATGGGTATGAGAGGTGGTGCAGCAAAGGAGGAGACGAAACACAAGAAGAATGAAAACCAGGACAAGTGAAATGCGCGCATGTGGGGTTTGGCTATTGAGAAGAGTCTGAACTCTGTGGCCTTGTGGTCTGAGTCCACTGGCAGAGCAAATTTTCGAGACTGGGATTCATCTTTCACAGTGTGGCCTCCTTCAACTTCCATCTTCTTTATCCTTTGCTCAACTAGTGTACCTTGGCTGAAGTTGTGTATATATAACGCTGTATATTTTTGTCTTTGTGTATTGAGCAACGCCGGCTGATATGCCTTACTGAAGAAACATACAAAATTAGGTGGTGTGTGTTTCGGCTATGATTTGTGAATGGTATTCGCGACAAATATATAAGAGATTATGGCCTTGTGTGGGTTTGGAAAGGCATTGTTGGGAGCTTAAACACTGTGAACTCGCCGAGTCTCATCACCCTTTCACTGCGGCTTGAGGAAGATGTTGAATTGATCAAAAGAACATGGAAGGAGTGGTTGGCAAATGCTAAGTGTGTTTGAAGCTTGATTGCAACGTTTGGTGCTATGAAGCTTCCCAAATGCCAAGAAAATTTGGAATCTATTGAACAAGTTGTGTTTAGCATTGACTTTGGAGTTTGGAGATTGGAGATGGGAATTGGAGAGGTCGCCTTCTTTACAGAGGGATGCATGGAATCGGCATCAGATCCTTAATTGACTTGGTAAGAGATCCCTCTCCCAATTTTCTATCTTAATCTCCTCGTCAAACTAATTAACAAAAAATATTTAGTGTCCATTATGGAATCAATTTGATATATTTAAAAATCTGGTTATGAGATCATTCATTCAAAATATTATAAAAATATAAGTATTTCAGATACTTACGTATACCATGAAAAGAACTAGAATATTTAATTCAAAATTAATTGGTAACAAATAGAAAAATTAAATATCTTATACAATACTTTTACTTATTTAATATGGATATTCTCAACAGTAAATATATAATATGAGTTTATTAAAAAAAAAAAATCCTCTTTGGTCAGCACAAACAAAGTCTGCGAATTGGGTGCGATGAAGTTGTTCTGCGAAGTAACGAATACAAAACTTTAACAATGGAGAAACTAGAAAGCAATTGTTCTGCGAAGTAATGAAAGGTCACGGTGGAATTAAACTTTGCAATAGAATTGATTGCAAAGTCAGCAATGACACATTTAAAAGGTTGACTTGCACTTCAACTTTTACAGCTGCCATCTGCCCCACAATTCACAAATCATTTTGGTTTTGGAAGCTTGCTCGTTGGTAGATCATAGAAGTAACTCCAATTTTTAAAAGATTATCGCTGCTCTTTAACTCTCTATCATTCTAAAAAGAAAAGGATGATCACCAGTGATAAGATGTCAATACTATGACCAAATAGCTAACATTATTGTCTAATGTATAAAATCAATGACCCCACAACTATATTTGAGTGCATTAGATTCAAACAAAAAGAAAAAAAGAACAGAACAAAGGACCAACCAAATATCACACACTAATATCTTAGAATAGAAAGTACTAACACTCAGCCTTCCAAACTTTAAAAGTGTTAGACATGATTGATGATTCTGTCATCTTTTGACAATTACATACTTAGGGGAGTAAACATGCTTAGTTGGATATACTACTCATTGAAAGGAAATGTTTCCACCATATATATGTTTCCCATCTTTATTGGTCAGTCCATCCCAACCAATTAATAGTATGGAATGGGTTTCATTCATATCCTCAACTGCAATTACAGCAAACTTTCATGGGATTTACTTGATTTCACATTGGACTGAGTCCTATGGGCTATAACATGGATTTGCCCCAATTCACATACATATTTCGAATAGAATGTCGCTTGGGCTTGGGCTCTAGTAGTAAAAGGTGTGGGCCACAACTTCCACTCATCCTTGGATTGAAGGCTTAAAGCAAATGCCTTCTCAGCAACCTCTGGGCTACTAAAGCCCATTTTACTATTTGCCCAGAAACTAGCCTATTAATTGCATCCCAAGGTCAGAGGCCCAACCTAATTGACTTTCGGTCTTACTTGTGGGAAATTGGAAATAATAACGATGGTAAAATAAGAATTGATAATGTTCGGATCATCAATTGTTATGTTATGTTAGTAAGATTAGATGAATAAGTGATGAGCATCAATTCTTTGCCAAATGGGCATTAGCCTAACAACAAAGTTCATGGACTTGTAGTGACTAAGAACAATTTCCGATCAAATCACAACTTTGTATTTCCATTTTGTTGGCAAATATGAATAATCATGTAATATGGTGATCATGAATATGAATAACATTGATAACATGTTGTGTTTGAACTAATGCCAAAGACGTTTGAGGAACCAAACAAACGGATCGCTTCACACTTTTCAAATCTCGAATTGCGCCGGTTTCCATTGAATGTGCAAATTTTTAAGCCCATAACAATACAAAGTAAAAAACTCACACACACAAAAACACAAACAAAATAGGTGCAAACCAACACACCTCTTTCTCACTGCTGTTTCTGGTGACGGCCACTGTCTTCTTCAATGCTAATGCTCATGGGTCGCACCACCACGACCTATGACCCAGATATGGATGACCATTTGACCCAGCAGACAGATATTCACAAAATCAAACCCATTTAAGTGAAAAATTTATTAAATTCATACCCACGTAACCCACCCCATAGTATAATGGGTATTATCCTTGCCTGCCCCACCAAAGTAATGGATTACCCAAACTCAACCCAAAAACCCACCATTCTTTTTTTTTTGTCCTGATTTCAGTTTTTTTTTTTTTTAAGATTAGCTCTTACAGTACATAGTTTTTTTTGTGTGCCACTTTTACAGTATATAGTTACATATTTACATGTTATTATGAACAATTATAATTATATAACATATCTCTCTCTCTCCCCTCTCTCCTCTCTCTCCTTTCTCCTCTTTCTGCTCCATACTTCTTATTTTTTTGGCCAGGCTTCGCTCCCTACTTCAATCATGTTGCAATATTTGAAATATTGCAACAGTTTAACTGATCCATATATTTTTTCTGTTTTCATATTTTTTTTCATTCATTAGTTTAATTGCAATTTAAATTTAAATTTTAAGTTTATTATACTTGAATTTAATAAAAAAAAATTAAAAATAGAGGGTATAAATAAACCACGGATATTATTCATAGCCGCCCATTTTTTATACAGATATTAATATGTATACTCATACCCTCTCATTACCCAATTACTCGTACCCACACTACCCTAATAACCCTAATAGAGTAGATACCCGCGGTACCCAAACCCACGGGTAAAATGGCCATCCCAAGACCCAGACCTCTGCCGGTCGGCGGAGGCAACCGTGAAACGACTGATTTCCGAGAGCAAGAAAATAAAACGATCTGCGGGACTCCTCAACTTGCCTCTCTGTGTATGACGACGCCCTTGACAGCCTCTAGAAGAGCCGCCAAAGTCTGAAGAGTGATGACATTGGGAGCTTCAACGTTTCCCCTTGACAAACAGAATCAACTCATCAAACACGTTGCCACCAATGCTCTCTATATAGAAACAATCATTCGCTGAAATTAATTTGTATATTAGCTATATGATGAAGAAACAGGATCAGCTACTTGATTATCAAATACAACTGATCTACACCATTACAATAAATATACTATCAAATAATAATTTCATCTCCTAAGTGTTGATGCAAATTCTCGTAAGGTAGATGCAACAACTTAGATAAGTTGACCTGGCTGATCAGGTGCTTTGTTGGATGATGAAGTGGATGCTGGTTGAGATCTTCCTGTAGACAAAACAAGATCAAAGGAGATGGACCGGTGTGGTACCAGCCAAACACACTCCGATGATGAAATCAGTGATGATGTTTGATGGTGGGTGAGGAAGAACAAAGGAAGAACTTGGGAGAATGGGAAGAACAAGGCAAATGTTCTGGGTTATTCTCAGCAAGTTGGGTAGGCTTTTTTTGTAGAAGGGAATGCAAGTGTTTTTGCGTGTATATTGGTGGATTGCTAGGGCCCCATTTTGTGCATATGACTTGGTATATATATAAGCAAAGGAAACCTTAATGAGTAAGATACCTGCATGTGAATGAATGGTTGCCAAAGACCCACGCACCTGGTCAGACCTAGTTGCATGCTCAGCTGCTTGCTTCCTCAGCATTCAATGCTGCATTGAATGCTCCATTAAATGCAAGGTTGGAAGGTTCAGGTAGACTGCTCCAACATTCATGAATGCAGGCCTGATATTCTATCTGTCAGAAGAATGTGTCAGGTGCATTTAAGTGTGGCGGTTCGTCCCAGCGTGATCTTCCTGGGAATGGCGGCGGAGAGCCGAGCCGAGCCGATACGAACATATGTTCCCATGCGAAGACACGAAGTCCATATGTGGTCGGATCGGGCATGGGACTCCAAGCCGAGCCGGTCCATAGATTGGAGTCTTTCCGAGCCCTAACTGGTCGACGCCAGAACTCGGAAGGAAGCCATCTCGTGTGCCGAGCCGAGCCGAGCCGGGATGATCGTGGGAAGATGGACACTCGATCCCAAGGAAGATCATCGGTTCGGCTCGGACCGAACAAGGAGGGGCGGTGTGGAGATCCGGTCTGAGCTGGTAGAGGAAGTGCTGATCAGTGATGACGTGGAAGTCAAAGTTTGACCACTGAGAATCAACTCCGAGGTGGATGTTTGACCAGCCACGTGTCGAGCTGTGATTGGCTGTTCGGGTCGATGTGGGTTTTCCCACAAACAGGAGTCCCCCAGCTTCCGATCCGAGCGGGCAGTGGTGGATTGGAAGTTGAAGTGTAATCCCAAGGATGGCGTGTTCGCTTGGTCCGAGCCGAACCCTACAAGCCCATGTTCCCGAAGATCCGAGCACATGACGACTTGTGATTGGTCAGAAAATCTCTGGGACAGGTGAAGGGACGTTTGATTTCTGCATGGGGGAACGTAAGGGTCACCTCATTATGGGTATTTTTTGAATGCTTGACAGGTGTCAAGATCTGGCATTTGAAGCGCCAGAAATGAAGGGCTGAGATCGGTCTGCATGGGGGTATAAATCATGCTTTTCTCTCTCTTCCCTCACACTTTCATCTTCAGTTTCTTCCTCTCTCTGCGAAACCTCTCTCTCTCGCCGCGAATTTCAATCTCCCACCGCCGTCTGAGAGGTTGTCCGATCCTGATTTTGACTAGACACGGTCGCGGGCGAGGTGGTTCCGAGTGTGTAAGGGGCGGAGACTTTGGGCGGAGGAAAACCAGTAAGTGATTCTCCTCCTTTCTGAGTTTTTGTGTTTTTCGGGTTTTGGGTGTGTGTTCTTGAGAGTTCTTGAGAAAAACCACTTTTTGATTCAAAAAGCAAGAGAGAGAAAGGTGAGAAGGTGTTTGTAATGTCCGAGACTGATTCAAGTGGTCGGCTCGGCTCTGGGGAAGCCTTCGAGGGAGATAGTGAGGCTGAGGTGAGCCGAAGCCCATCTGCGGGTGAGGCCGAGCCGAGCCGAAGCCCACCTGCGGGTGAGGCGAGTTGGGACGGGTTGTCCGAAGAGTTGGACGAGGCCGGCTCGGCATTGAATCGCAATCCGGGTGGAGAGCGCCGAGCCCGAGGGGATCAGGAAAACCCCGAGATATTGAGTTCCGACTGGGAACAAGGCACGGCCGAAGGAGGTGATGAAGAACCTCTCGACGTCGAGCCGATCGCCACTATCCCGAGCACTCTTACTTCAGGCTCGGATGGAAGGGATAGGGGTCACGAGGCGTCGACCTCGGCTCAGGGGGTGACGGGGAATCCGATCGACCCGGACTTCTACGAGGAACTGGCGTGGAAGGCCGATCAGATCCCCAATGAGATGACCGAGTACCATCTCAGGGATTTGAGGAATAGATACTCAGTCCCCGACTCCGTGCTGATGAGGTTGCCGAGCGAGGGGGAGAAGCCGAGCCGACCCCCGATAGGATGGGTGACCATGTACCCGGAGATGTTTGAGAATGGGGTTCGGCTTCCCCTGCACACCTTCCTGCAGGACTGGCTTGCGACGATCGGCGCGGCGCCACACCAGTTGAACCCGAACGTGTACAGGATCATCCTGTCCATGCACATCTTGTGGCACAAAGTGCACAAGTGTGTGCCACACAAGGATGTCCTGTTCTGCTCTTACGCGCTGAGGTCGAAGAACACTGAGCTCGGCTTCTACAACCTGCAGGCCTACTCGGGGCCGTTGTTCTCGGGCAACCCCTCCTCTCAGAAGACCTGGAAGAGGAGATATTTCTTCGTCTCCGGGGATTGGGAATTCTCCGATCCGAGCAGACCCACCACGGCTCGGGTTCCGAGAGCTTTTAGGATCCCAGGTGGGCAACGGAAGACTGGGGCTGATCCGAGGGCAATTTATATATATTTTGTAGTGATTGTATGTGTATTTTGTGGCTAACTTCTTTTGGTTTCATCCTTGCAGTCAGCTGGGGCAAATATAAACTCCGAGGCGAGCTGAAGGATCAGATCGCCGTGATCAGAGATTCGCCGACCGAATACCTGTCCACCAAGTTCCTGCTCGGACCGACTCAGATCAGGTTAAGTGGGATCTCCTGGTTTGTACCCAGGTGGAATCCGAGAGCGGAAAGAGGTATGAATTCGGCAGATCTTGAGGCTCGGCTCAGGAGGAAGGCGGCGAAGAGTGTCCAAAGGAGAGCTGCGGGGCGGCCCCCTACCGAGCCGGTCCAGGCTCCTGCCCCAGCGGCAGCTCAGCCTAGATCTCCTGCGCCGAGACCGGTTCGGCAGGCAGAGAAGAGGAAGGCCTCCCAGGCCGAGGCCCCGGTGGAGAAGAGGGCTCGGGCCGAGCCCGGCGGTTCTGGTGTCGGGACGTCCGGTTCGGCGCCCCTGAAGGCGGTGGAGGTAGACCCCGGCCTCGAGCCGTTCGTCACGGGCCTTAAGCGCGTGATGACCGCGAGGGCGCAGGAGGGGCTGTGGGCCGATCATGGCGAGCCGGGCTTCAGCCACCAGGCTCTGATCGCATCCCGCCAGGCCATGTTGGTAAGTCTCTTTTACTTCGGACTTTGTCCATTCGCTCGGTTCGGATTAGTAACGAATTTGCCTCTCTTTTTCTTGCAGCTCGCCATGAGGCAGTTCGAAGCTGCCAAAGCCGCCGTCGATGCCGAGGCGAAACTGGAGAGGTTTCGGGCACGAATCCTGGAGCTAAAAGAGAAGCTAGCCGAGGCCGAGCGGACGGTCGATGCCGAGCGTGAACGGTCGGAGGGTTTGCGGTCCAGGCTGGCCGGGAAGGAGGAGGAGGTCGCTCGGCTCAGTAAGGAGCTTGCCTCTTCAGAGCAAAAGGTGGCTGACCTGGGGCAACTTGCTGACCAGCTCCAGCGGGATGTTGATGAGGCTGAACGAAGGGCGGCCGAGTCTCGGCGTCGAGCTGGGCTTCCAAGCGCCCAGGCACTGGCTGATGCCCACTTTGATGGGTATCAGGAGCTCTTGGAGGCGATCAAAGCGAAGAGGCCGGACTGGGATGTCTCATTCCTCGGCGAGTCCGATGACGAGGGGGAAGATACCCAGGGGAGTCATCAGGATGAGCTTCCTCCTCTTGATCGCCAAGTCCCCGCAGAAGCCGAGCCGACTCCGGAAGACCCTCCACTGCCTGCGTACGAGCCGACCCCGATCCCCCCGGCCCCCGAATCCGATCCCAACGCTGAGATGCAGATCGGCGGGGTTGAGGTGGTGCAGCTTGGCGAGGAGACGCCTGAGGAGTCTACCGAGCCGGTCCAGGAGAGCCCTGCCGAGCGGTCTGCATGATAGCTGATTTTGCTTAATTGTAATGTTTATGTTTTTATATTTCTTCCCGAGCCGAGGTGTGGCTCGGGTTTGACTAATTTTGGAACAGATTGTATTTGGTTTTATGTTACTTATTTATCAGTATTTCTTTTTATGATACAAGTTGCTGTCAGTTCGGCTTCGGGAATTAAGCTAAAAGACAAAACTAATAACACATGGAAAAGAAAATGATAAAAGTGAAAACATAATAAGAACAAAGACATTTTGAGATCGGCTCGGCATGCCGATTAAAATGAAAATGAATGGTGATGATAAATTAGAACTTGTCTTCGGATCAGCTTGATAAGCATAACCAGGATAAGTAAAAATATTTTAGGATGGGCTCGGCATACCCATTGAGATATTTTAGGAATGCAGTTTTTTGAGAAAAATATTCAAACCTACTTTCAGATCGGCTCGGCATGCACGATGAAAGTTTTGGTTGGAGTGTATATTTTTCTTTTAGAAATATCCTGTTGAACGTTAGGACTGTAGGAAGTCGCTTCGGCTCAGACAGGGATTTTTATAGACCTGATAAGTCTGTACCATGCCGAGCATTGGGCCGAAAGTGGCGCGCTAGTTCGGCACGGGAGTTTATAGACCTGATGAGTCTGTAATATACCGAGCATCGGGCCGGAAATGGCGCGCCCGCTCGACACATGAGTTTATAGACCTGATGAGTCTGTAATATGCCGAGCATCGGGCCGGAAATGGCGCGCCCGCTCGACACATGAGTTTATAGACCTGATGAGTCTGTAATATGCCGAGCATCGGGCCGGAAATGGCGCTTCGGCTCGGCACATGGGTGTACAATTTTTTCGAAGGAAACACTTAGATCTTTCCTCTTTGTTAGAAGTGTATAGGAGTAGAGTCCCCAGTGTTTGCTTCGAAAAGAAAAAAATGAGTAGAAAAAATGTTCATCTTTTCATTGATTGGAATGGGTGTTAGGTCGGACAGTCCCCGATCCTAACTACATTTTTACTGGTAATAAGTCTTCAAGTGTTCAGCGTTCCAGCTATGCTTGAGAGGCTTCCCAGCCAGAGTGGCCAAGTTGTAAGTGCCGGGCTTGACTATGCCCGTGATTCTATATGGTCCGGTCCAGTTCGGATCGAATGAGCTCTCTTTGATAGCAAGGGGATTCTTTTTCATGACGAGATTGCCCAATCCGAAGCTTCTGGGTCTGACCCTTTGATTGTAATATTTGGCTACCCTTTGTTGGTAGGCGGCTCGGCAGAGATCGGCGTCGGTTCGTCTCTCCTCGATCATGTCCAGGCCGAGCCGAAGTCCGGCGTCATTGGTCTCGGGATTGTACGTGCCGGTCCGGAATGAAGGAGTCCCCATTTCGACCGGGACGACGGCGTCAGCTCCGAACGCCAACGCATAGGGAGTTTCCTTCGTGGAGTTGCGATAGGAAGTTCGGTAGGACCAAAGTACCTCTGGCAGGAGTTCAGGCCAATTTCCCTTAGCCTTATCTAGTTTAGTCTTGAGGGTTTTCTTGATGATCTTGTTGATGGCCTCGACCTGTCCGTTCGACTGCGGATGGTATGGCGCGGTGAAGCGCAAGTTGATGTTCAGACGTGAACAAAAACTCCTGAACTTCTTGCAGTCGAACTGCTTGCCATTGTCCGCAATGATGGTGTGCGGCATGCCGAACCGGCAAATGATGTTCTTCCAGACGAAGGTCTCCATCCGTTCGGCTGTGGTTGTGGCCAGGGGCTCGGCCTCGGCCCATTTGGTGAAGTAGTCGACTGCTACCACCGCCATGGTGACTTGCCCTTTAGCTTTCGGCATAGGACCGATCAGATCGAGTCCCCACTGCGCGAACGGCCAGGGGCTGGATATGGAAGTCAGCAATTGGGGAGGTTGATGGGGAACCGCGGCAAATTGCTGGCACTTGATACAAGCGCGAGACAGATGATCTGCGTCCTTGTTCAGCGTTGGCCAGAAGTAACCCTGTCTGATCGTCTTGTAGGCGAGGGTTCTTCCTCCCGAGTGGTTTCCGCATATCCCCTCGTGGATTTCTCTCAGCACATCCTGACCTTCTTGGGGAGTGACACACCGCAAGTAAGGTAGGGAGAAACTCCTCTTGTAGAGCTGACCATCGATCATGCTGAACCGAGCCGACCTCGTTTTGATGAGACGTGCTTTATCCCTCTCTGGGGGGAGGATCCCGGAGACCAAGTAGGTGATGATCGGCGTCATCCAGTTCGGCTCGGCCTCGGTTTGCATAACCGTGGCCTCGGTTTCGGCGGTGCTAGGTCTGTCCAGGATTTCGACTGGAACATGCCTGGCGGATCCGGTGTCTGTGGCCGAAGCCAGGCGCGCCAAGGCGTCGGCTCTGCAGTTCTCTGCCCTCGGGATTTGAGATATTCTGTATTCGTGGAAGTTTCCAAGTAGCAGACGAGTCTTCTCGAGGTAAGCAGTCATGCTAGGCTCTCGAGTCTCATACTCTCCCAAAATCTGATTGACGATTAGCTGGGAGTCGCTGAAGATGTTTAGTTTGATCGCGCCGAGCTCTTTTGCCAATCTGAGCCCGGCGATGAGTGCCTCATACTCTGCTTCATTGTTGGATGCTTGAAATCTGAAACGAAGAGCATACTCCATCACAACTTGTTCTGGAGAGATCAGAACAAGCCCGGCCCCGCTTCCCATGGCGTTGGAAGATCCGTCCACATAGAGGGTCCAGGTAATGAGATCAACCTGGTCGCGTTCGCAGATTTTGTTCGGATCAGCTGCTGCTGGCATAGCGTCGGCGCGCGGTGGATCCTCCGTCGAGGTGGTCGACTCACAGATGAAGTCTGACATGGCCTGACCTTTGATGGCCGTCCTGGGACGGTAGATGATGTCAAATTCGCCGAGCTCGATTGACCACTTGATGAGCCGACCTGAAGTCTCAGGTTTTGCTAGGATTTGTCTGAGCGGCTGATCCGTCAAGACAACGATAGAATGAGCCTGGAAGTAGGGTCTCAGTTTCCGAGCCGAGCTGACCAGGGCGAGAGCCATCTTCTCGAATTTTGGATACCTGGTCTCGGCATCGGCGAGGGCTCGGCTCGTGTAGAAGACGGGGTGTTGTACACCGCCGACCTCCCTCACCAGGACCGAGCTGAGAGCCGAGTCTGAAACAGAAAGGTAGAGGAAAAGTTCTTCACCTTCCTCTGGTTTGGATAAGATGGGAGGTTCCCCCATGTGCCTTTTCAGATCTTGAAAGGCCTGCTCGCATTGGGGGGTCCATTCTATGCTCTTCCCTGCTCCCCTTAAGGCTTTGAAGAAAGGGAGGCACCGGTCAGTAGATTTTGAGATGAACCGGTTCAGGGCGGCAACTCTTCCAGTCAGACTCTGGATTTCCTTGCGTGTCCTTGGGGACTTCATGTTGATCAAAGCCTGGATCTTCTCCGGATTGGCTTCAATCCCCCGTTGGCTGACCAGGTAGCCCAGGAACTTTCCTGACCGAACCCCAAAGATACATTTGGCTGGGTTCAGCCGCATCTGATACTCCTTCAGGACTCCGAACATGTCTGAGAGGTCCTTGACGTGATCGTCCGCCTTGATGCTCTTGACCAGCATGTCATCCACGTAAACCTCTACGGATTTGCCGATGGAAGATCTGAACATGTGGTTGACCAGCCTTTGATAGGTGGCTCCGGCGTTTTTGAGGCCGAAGGGCATGACCTTGTAGCAGTACATGCCGCGATCAGTTATGAAAGATGTGCCTTCCTGGTCGGACTTGTGCATCAGGATCTGATTGTATCCAGAGTAGGCGTCCATGAAACTGAGGAGCTGATGTCCTGCTGTTGCATCGACGAGCTGATCTATTCTGGGCAAGGGAAAACTATCCTTGGGACAAGCCCTGTTCAGATCGGTGAAGTCCACGCACATCCTCCACTTCCCATTGTTCTTTTTCACCATGACCACGTTGGCGAGCCAGTCGGGGTAGTTGACCTCCCGGATGAACCCGTTGTTTTGCAACTTGGTTACCTCTTCAGCCATGGCGGCGTATCGAACCGGGTCGTATGACCTCCTCTTCTGACGGACCGGTTTGCATCCCGGGTCCGTGTTCAGCCTGTGGGTGATCACGTCAGACGATATGCCTGGCATGTCATCGTAAGACCAGGCGAACACTTCCGCGTTGGCACGGAGGAAGTCAATTATGGCGGAGCGCTGCTCGGGGCTGGTCTGAGTCCCCACTCGGACGAGCCGATCCGGTGTCTCGGCCGAGATCGGCACTTCCTCCCAAGCCTCGGCGGGGAGGGGCCGAGAATCTGAGCTCGGCTCGGAAGTGAAGTCGAATGTCTCCGCCCTCGGCCACCTGCCCGAATCGGCGATAGAGTCAAGCTCCTGCGAGTTCGGCAGCTGACCCTTCTGCTTGATCGAAGCGGCGTAGCATGACCGAGCCGAGCACTGGTCTCCCTGAATGACAATGCAGTCGTCGCCCACCGGACATTTGATGAGAAGGTTGGCGTAATGGACGATGCAGTCAAGGTCGACTAGAGCCGGTCTGCCCAGAATGATGTTGTAGGCTGACGGCCGCTTGACGACAATGAAGTACGTCATGCAGGTCTTCTTGATCGGCCCCTTCCCGAGCGAAAGGGGAAGGTAGATGTGTCCGAGGGGCTGAACCACTTCTCCCCCGAACCCGACCAAGGCAGGTGTATCGGTCTCCAGCTTATCCTCGCCGATGCCCATCTGCGCGAACGCAGAGTGGTAGAGGATGTTGACTGAGCTCCCTCCATCGACGAAGGAACGCGCGATGGTTGTTCCGGCCACCTCAGCCACTATGACGACCGGATCATAGTGGGGGAAGATGATCTCGTTTGCCTCGTTTGGCTCAAAGGTGACCGGTGCCCAGTCCTTCCGCTGTCTTTTGGAAGTGCTGGGCTGACCCGCCTGGATCGACAGGGACTCGTGTGCTTGAGCCGCCTGTCTGACATACTCCTTCTGGGATCGGTTCGAGTTCCCCACGAAGGTTGGTCCCCCCCCGATCGATCCGATGGCAGCATCCTGGACCTCGATGGTGTTGGTGGGCTTCTTCGGCGCGGCCTTGGGTACCCTAGGCCCACCGGCCAGGAATTGATTGATCTTACCCGCCCGGGCAAGAGTCTCAATCCCGTCGCGGAGGGCGTAGCAATCACCCGTGACGTGGCCGTGATTGGAATGGTATTTGCAGAAGACGTCCTCCTTGATTTTGTCTGGGGGTGGTCCCTTGATCTCCCTTGCGACTGGGAGTTGGTCCTTGACCTTGGAGTAGATTGTCTCCAGACCGGCGTTGAGGGGAGTGTACTCCGTGTACTGGACAAACTTGGGTCCCTTGCCCAGAAGTTGGCGTGGCTCCTCGGTCCTGGTCTTCTTGGGTTGGACCTGGGGTTTGGGACTTGCGACCTCTCCCTCCTTCCTCTTGGCCGAGGTCGGCCTGGGATTCAGGGCCTCCACCTGAGCATCCCACTCCTCAGCCCGCGCCCACTTAGTGGCTTCGGCAGAAAGCTCATCGTAAGTGGAGGGAGGATTCCTCATCAAGTGGGAACGGAGTCCCCCGGCGTGCAGGCCTTGCATGAGGGCATTCTTAGCTGACCTATCGTCGCAATCGTCGCACTTCGTATATTCGATGTTGAAGCGGATCAGATAGGCCTTGAGGCTCTCCCCCTCCTGCTGCTTGATGAGCGACATATCGTTCAAGTTGTAGAGTCGTTCGGATACAACCCGATATCTCGCCAGGAAGGCCCTCCGGAGGTCGGAGAAGGAGTCGATGGAGTTCGGTTGGAGGGTTCGGAACCAACCCCGAGCCGAGCCCTTCAAGGTCGAAGGGAAAATTCTGCACTTCGTGGCTTCAGATGCCTGGCGGGCCTCCATGGCGTATCTGAAGCTGTCAAGATGGTCGTAGGGATCCTTGGTCCCGTCATACTGATCCATCTTGGGGGGCTTGGTGTCGCGGGAGACCTCAGCATCCATGATTCTGCTGGTGTACGGGAGGGGAAGTTCCTCCCCGTGGTCGGCTCTACCGGTATACCCCCTGGAGACCTCGACATGTCCGAGCCGATCGTGGACGCTTCGGATCTGGTCCTGGACCAAAGTCCGAACAAGATTTTCCACATTGGGCGGGGTCGGCTCGGCCGCATTTTCCCCTGAGCACTCGGCCTGGTTGCCGAGTCTCTCACTCACCGGCTGACGAGCGAGCCTCTCGCTTGCCGGTTGTCGATCCGACATGATCATGGTGGACCCCAGTCGGTCGCTCACTGATCGCCTCCCCGAGTAAGTTCCTGATGGGGAAGGATCCTGACTGGCGATAGGGCCGAGTCTATTCCGAATCGGGCCCCTGGTTTCGGCCGAACCGGCAGGACTGTTGGCCCCCAACCTTGATTGGGCCGGGGGTCGTCGATTTGTGTTCGGGTCGGCACGGTCTCCGCCCGAATTCCTGGGGGCACGTTTCCCGAAAGCCGCCTGTTTTTGCTGAAGAAGACGGTGGGCGTTCAGGCATTCGGCCTGTTCGGCCGGGGGCATGTCCTCGAAGCCCGGGAAGACGTGATCCGATTCCTGCTGATCGGTCTGGTCGTTCGGCTCGGCAGGAGTGCTTTGCCGAGAAGGAGACGGCGAAAGGACCTCCTGCTCGGTTCGGGTCCGGCGTGATCGGAAGCCCGATCCCCCACTATTCTCAAGTTGAGCACGGTGGCGTGCAAGTTCCCCGGCCAGCTCGGCCTGTTTTGCGAGCAGCTCGTTATTCTGCTTCAGGAGTGCATTCTCAGCGGCCAGATGTCGCTGACTCTCCTTAAGGAGTTTGTGAGCGGCTCGGATCTTGGAGGGACCTTTGGACTTTGGCGTCCTGGGGAGTTGTGCTCCCCTCGTTTTCTCAGGTGTCTCAGGCCGATGCTGTTCATCATTCTGAGACGCTCCTGAAGAAGAACTGGTGTCCCGAAATATGGTAGTCATGATGACTTGCGTGGAGGAAGAGCTTAGCGTTTGCGGTGATGAACACAACGGCTGAAGTCAGCTTCCCACAGACGGCGCCAATCTGTTGATGCAAATTCTCGTAAGGTAGATGCAACAACTTAGATAAGTTGACCTGGCTGATCAGGTGCTTTGTTGGATGATGAAGTGGATGCTGGTTGAGATCTTCCTGTAGACAAAACAAGATCAAAGGAGATGGACCGGTGTGGTACCAGCCAAACACACTCCGATGATGAAATCAGTGATGATGTTTGATGGTGGGTGAGGAAGAACAAAGGAAGAACTTGGGAGAATGGGAAGAACAAGGCAAATGTTCTGGGTTATTCTCAGCAAGTTGGGTAGGCTTTTTTTGTAGAAGGGAATGCAAGTGTTTTTGCGTGTATATTGGTGGATTGCTAGGGCCCCATTTTGTGCATATGACTTGGTATATATATAAGCAAAGGAAACCTTAATGAGTAAGATACCTGCATGTGAATGAATGGTTGCCAAAGACCCACGCACCTGGTCAGACCTAGTTGCATGCTCAGCTGCTTGCTTCCTCAGCATTCAATGCTGCATTGAATGCTCCATTAAATGCAAGGTTGGAAGGTTCAGGTAGACTGCTCCAACATTCATGAATGCAGGCCTGATATTCTATCTGTCAGAAGAATGTGTCAGGTGCATTTAAGTGTGGCGGTTCGTCCCAGCGTGATCTTCCTGGGAATGGCGGCGGAGAGCCGAGCCGAGCCGATACGAACATATGTTCCCATGCGAAGACACGAAGTCCATATGTGGTCGGATCGGGCATGGGACTCCAAGCCGAGCCGGTCCATAGATTGGAGTCTTTCCGAGCCCTAACTGGTCGACGCCAGAACTCGGAAGGAAGCCATCTCGTGTGCCGAGCCGAGCCGAGCCGGGATGATCGTGGGAAGATGGACACTCGATCCCAAGGAAGATCATCGGTTCGGCTCGGACCGAACAAGGAGGGGCGGTGTGGAGATCCGGTCTGAGCTGGTAGAGGAAGTGCTGATCAGTGATGACGTGGAAGTCAAAGTTTGACCACTGAGAATCAACTCCGAGGTGGATGTTTGACCAGCCACGTGTCGAGCTGTGATTGGCTGTTCGGGTCGATGTGGGTTTTCCCACAAACACTAAGTCTTTAGGAATTCAATCAAATTATAACAACCATACTAAAAATCAAAGAGTCCAAGGATTCTCGTACAATAGTCTTTCACACTCCTTCAAAATTTGTTCTTCCTACTAGCCATTATGTTAATAATTATACGTGCATATAATTTCAATCAGACTGGGGTCGGTGCGATTACCGAACTGCCAGCCAACAACCGATGATCGACAGAAGAAGGGCAGAATGGCCCAAATCCTAACCACTGCCGCTACCATCCTTGTCAGAATACCGAAAGTCGAAATGACCGACACCACGGTCAGATCGGATCGAAATGGACATATTCCGATAATGAGATTGGGCCATGTTTTGGGCCAAAATTTTGAATTTTTTTTTTTGAGTTTGGGGGTAAGTTGATGCGAGATGAGAACGTGGTGGTGGTAGAGATGGCGGCTACTGGCTGAGATGGCGAAGAGAGAAGAGAAAGCGGCTGAAAGAAAGAAATGAGAGGTTGGTGGTGATCACTGATCAGGGTTTTTTGGTGATTTGGTGTGTATGGGTGTATGATAAAGATCATGCACCCTCCATCCAACGGCCATGATTGAATTATTAATTAAATAAATATATATATAAATGTCGGTCGGATCGGTAAACTGATGGGTTGGGGATTCCCAGATCACTGCTGTGCACCGTGTTGAGTGGTTCGGTAGGTGTACCGCAACCGACACTGTCGGATCTCACCGGAACGATTTTTTGGCTGTGTGGTTGTGGCGGTTTCGGATGCAGTTCGGTTTTGTCGGGTGAACCAACCCAGCCATAATCATTTGAGTGAATTCATAACTCTTTTCTAAACCACACCAAGCATCCTATAAAGTTGTACATTTGCAATTTTACACTCACAAATGAGCTACAGTATAAAACGTCTCACGAAATTCACCTATACTTGTCCATACACATGTAAACTGTTAAACTTATTTGGTATCTTTCAATCACATGCTCTAATTCTGTATATTTAGACATTATTTCTCCTAATTTGTTTTTAATTACTCGTTCATGCATCACATTATGATTCAATTTTGTAATTACTCATATTTAGATTTTACTTGTTTCAATTTAAATTGTTAAAAAGTTAATGACTATTTAATTTAGTGGATGACAATAATAACTTTTTATTTATAAGAGGAAGTCATCAAAGAAGCATTATTTGTGAATAAATGTGATTATTTGAATAAGAATAGGGAGATAGATGTGGCGGCATCCTTGAGAAAGTGAAGAAAAATGTAGATGCAATGTTGTTTAATCTTGCATGCAATGTTCTAGCATCCATAGAAATGTATGCACATAACAATTCACAAGCTTCCAGCTAAGGCTCTAATCAAGGCCAAAAGTGATATGGATTGGTTGCGACTTGCGTGTGTGGTTGGGCCAGTTTGGGTGAATTTTCACATTTCCAAAGTCCAAACGCATACCATTTTCTATCTCTTACCAGCTGTCCCAATCCCTCCGCTGCTAAATGCTGATAAAGCTTGTTTAATTTCAGAGTTAGATTCCTTTCGTTATCCTTACTAAACGTTAACGTGGTGTGTCATGACTCATGTCATGTCCGTGCATGCATTTTTTTCCTTCTTTATAATCCAACTGAAAATGACGATTTCTTTTCTTCGATTCTATTTTTCTGGATCTGAAAATTTTGAATTTCGGAATTCGGAGTCACTAAAAAACAGAAGAAAAGGAAGGGCAGATATTTAAGACCGACACTTCTTCGAAATAGTTATAAGTTATAATAATGGATTCCAGCCCTACCATTCCCTAGATATTATATTATATTATAAATATCTTTGTGGCCTTGGATCTATCAATGAGTAATTGAGTACTGCATCTAGAGTTACTATTATGAATTTACATAAATGGCATATTTGCAAGTTGACAGTGTGGGGTTCATTTAATTGGAGACAAAAAGAGAGGACCCAAATGCAATAATAAACATCGTCCGCTCAATCTGAATATTGTGGTCTGAAGTTGACAACCTTAATTTGATATTAAATTTAAAAGAAAAACTAAATATTAATTTGAGTCACTGTCGTTTTTGAGTCCATACTAGGGAGTTTTATTATCCAATAAATATCAAAGGGCAGGCCAGGAAGGTGAATAATGAAAATTGATTTGGAATGAAGGGCAATCAAGTAGCTAGCGTCCTTCAAATATCATAGAGATTCGTGGAGTACTGAAGTAGTGAACTGTGTGTGAAGTGTAAACTGGACAAAGAAGATGTGGCACGTGACAAACTCCCATCATCCCCGAGCTTTTTTGGAAATGTAGCCACGGGTCCATCGACGTAGACTCGCTCTCTGATTTCGAGAACTTGGTGACAAATCCCACCAATCACAACAATTCGCGGACTCACTTCGACCTCCTTTCTATCTCTTCAACTGCACAACACCACTCCTTCTCACTTCGTATTTCCTTTTCAGGAATCTCTTCGTATATTCGTTCTCTCTCCATCCAATTTTGAGCTTCGTTCAGAGGTACCTTCTACAATTCAACTTTCAGTTATTCAAACAATTTCATCACTTGTTCTTCGTCTCTCATCTGTTATAAATGAGTGGACATGTTGCAGTGTTGTTGTTTTCTTCCGATTCTCCGTTTGGTTGCAGAGAGAATAGAAAAGAAAAAGAAAAAGAAAAAAGATATGTAACTCCTGAGACTTTGAATTCCTTTTGCTTTCCGAAAGAAATTAATTGGATAGGAGACAACTTCTCAGAAACCATAACATTGCCAAAATAATAGATTACTGATTAGCAAAGTAATTTCCTTTTTCTTTTACTTTCCTCAGCTTTCCCGGCAAGCAAACACAGAATTAGAACAGAACAAATAAGCATGAATTCTTATGCTGTTTATGTTCTCTTATTTTACTTTAACATGTTTTTTTTTTTTTTTCTTCTTCTGATGGATTCCTTGGGCGTGTTTTGATCCTTCCATCTCTTCAGAGTTGAGGAGGGTATCAACGAATATGAGCAATTCCGTAGGCCAGAATTTGCTGAACCAGAGTTTGGTTCAAAGCAAAATAAATTCTTTGGGAATTCCAGCAAACACATTGTTTCAAGCCAAGTGTGTCCGCCAGGTGGCAGCGCAGTCGCGGAAATCACCGATATCCAACAAGTTTTCTGGGAACAGTTTGAACGTGCAGAAACCAAAGTTAGCCATGGGGTCGCGTCGCCCTGGTACACTTTGTCCTCGTGCTGTATTGACCACGGATCAGCATTCAGATGTAATCTTCTCATGCTGGAAATTTGAGTTCTTTTCAATAATTATAGAATTGTCTGTTAGAAAGTAGATTCATAATGGTAGGGGGTTAGGGAGGTGGTGAAATGGTGAGAAAGAAAGATTAAAAACTTATCTATATCACAAGCCTTTAGGTGAAATTATTAATTGATCCTATTCATTTTTGTTAGGCAATGTCTCTTCATGCCTAAACCAGAGTAATTTTTCAACTCTAAATTGATATCATTGAAATTTATTCTTTTATTTTTTGAAAGATGAATGCTGGTTACCAGTCCTCCTTGTTAATTGAATAATCTCTTCTTAACTTTCCAAATTTGATTCCTTTGGTGTCTCCAAGTTTACAAAATGCCCTGTGTTTCCAGATAATTTATGCTGTTTTCTTGCCTGAAACATATAAAGATGAGGTTCCCTAATTCTGAATGAAATACTAGCTAAATAATACATGAAATCCGATTCAAAAGTGGACCTAAAAACATCAATTTAAGTTAGATTTGAATGGTTACTTTAAATGTGTCTAGGTTGTTGGTTTGGGTGTTTTAACGTTGACTAACTTTTGCCTTGTAGCAGCAGCTTGCAGGGAAATTCAACCTTGATGGGAATATTGAATTGCAGGTACATGTAGTCTAAGTGTTAGGTGCTTAGAGCCAATGTTATATATGTGGATAAGGCTTTTTTGAGTTAGCTGAGTGAAGATATGCCACAGGGAACTATCCTAACAGAAGCTATACCTAAATGAGCAGGTCTATGTTGATGCTTCCTCTCCGGGGCCTGTCACTCAAGTAGATATTCAGGTCACATATGGCAGTGACTCTTTGGTTCTCCACTGGGGTGGGATAAAAGATAGAAAAGAGTAAGTTAACCTGCAGTTGCTTCTTTAGTTGTGTCAGATGCTCAAGATTTATACCTTAAAACTGAGATGTCTTCTTTCCATCATGTCATTTCTAATTTCAGGAAGTGGGTGCTTCCTTCTCGTCATCCGAATGGAACCAAAGTATATAAGAACAAAGCTCTTAGAACTCCTTTTGTGAAAGTAAGTTTGTAAAACAGCACATGTATACCTCACCAAATGTCTCCCATTTGATTAATATATTTGTTGATTCTTCTGCTGATTGAAGTTTTATTTGTCTATCAATTGTTTTTCTCTAGTCTGGCTCCAATTGCGTGCTTAAAATTGAGATTGATGATCCTGTAATACAAGCAATAGAGTTTCTTATAGTTGATGAAAGCCAGAACAGATGGTAAGCTTTCATTGTTTCTGTTTTTTCTTGGTTTAGTAACTTTGATCTAAGCAGGTAAGATGGAATTTATTCATCCTTAATATTCTTTTGCAGGTTTAAGAACAATGGCGAGAACTTTCATGTTAAGTTACCTTTGAAAGAGAAGTTGATATCAAATGTTTCAGTTCCCGAAGATCTTGTGCAAGTTCAAGCATATCTGAGGTGGGAGAGAAAGGGTAAACAGATGTATACACCAGAGCAAGAGAAGGCATGTGAACTGTGCTCTCTAATTTTACAAATTTCCTGTCATCATTGTTACTGTATCTCCAACTATAATTCTTTCTTTCCTTCCTTTTTCTCTTTACTCCGCACGGGGAGAAAGACATCCAGTTGTGTTAGGATTTCTCTGTGTTGCAGAATTCTGTTTTATCCTCATTTTTATACAAATGATGCTCATATGTGTTGTATCTCCTACGGAGTAAGGACCAGTTTACTATAATTTCATATAGATTATAGAAAACATAGTTTCCTTTAGGTTGAATTTTACTAAGGCTAAAATTTGAACTTCCTTTCAAGGGTACAGGGTTTTTCTATGTACATGATTTCATGCTATCAAAAGTCTGGCTAATGCAAATTCACTAGTCATTAGCTTTCTTGTAGAATATTTAACAAGAGAAAACTTGTTAACTTGGTTTATAGACTTTTTAAATGCTTTTTTGTTTTCTCATAATGAATATTTTAATTTTTATAGGAGGAGTACGAAGCTGCCCGAACTGAGCTATTGGAGGAAGTAGCCAGGGGTACTTCCATACAAGAGCTCCAAGAAAAGCTGACCAAGAAAAATGCAGAACCATCTACTTCTGAGACAAAGAGAATTCCTGATGATCTTGTACAAACAAAGGCTGCAAAGAAAAATCAGAGTAAACAGGTTTTTAGTTCCAATAGAATTCAGCGCAAGAAGCGGGACTTAATGCAGATTATCAACAAGCATGCTGCTACACTTGTAAATGGAGCTAAACTTTCAGATGAAGAATATTCAATCGAACCAAAACCCTTGACAGCAGTTGAGCTTTTCGCTAAGGCAAAGGAAGAACAGGATGGTGGTTCTGTTCTGGATAAAAAAATCTACAAGCTCGACAATAAGGAATTTCTGGTGAGGCAATTATGTGTTGATTCTTTTTTCTTATTTTAATCTTTCTGCAAGGAGATTTCTTGTAGGGATTAAATTAAACTAATGTGTAGAATCCTGAAATATTTATAAGGTACTTGTAACCAAGTCTGATGGCAAGATAAAGGTTCATCTGGCAACAGAATTCAAAGAGCCAATTACCGTTCACTGGGCGTTATCAAAAAACAATGCTGGAGAGTGGTTGGTAATATTTTTAAAACTTTTTGAAAATATGGTCTTCAGGAATATGTTAATATTTGACTTGAGTTAAGCAAGCTATATTGGCATTTTCAGGAACCACCTCCAAATGCACTACCTCAGGGTTCAGTTTTTCTAAAGGGGGCCGCTGAAACGCAATTGATATTTAGTTCTGTTGATTCTACTTATGAGGTATGCCAAGGGAAACATGGCTTGGTCCCATGAGCCTCAGAACCTTAAACTGGCCAATATATTCAAGATCAGTAGACAATGGCCTTGACATTCACAGTAAATTTTCAGGTTCAATCTTTAGAAATTGAAATTGAAGAGGGCAGTTTTAAAGGAATGCCATTCGTCCTCTGTTCTGCTGGAAACTGGATTAAGAACCAAGGCTCAGATTTCTATGCTGACTTTGGTGTTAAAATCAAGAAAGTTCAGAAGGTTGCTACTTGTTTTTGGTCATAATTTGTATTTCTGTAACTTCCTTATCTAGATTCTACTCCAGGTTCCATTACCTTTACAATTTTAATCACTGAACTTTTCCTATTCAAGGATGCTGGTGATGGCAAAGGCACCGCGAAGAATTTTTTGGATATAATAGCAGAGAAGGAGAGTGAGGCGCAGAAATCCTTTATGCATCGGTTAGTAATCTCTCAGAATTAGATAAATTAAAGTTTCGCTGACTTGTTTATTACTTATTCCATCTTATGCCATTCTGCCCCCAGTATATTTTTGGGATCTTAAGTAAAATGAATGCTCTAGTTACTGTAATAGAGAAGAGTAAAACTTGAAGAAAGGTTTAGGCACTCTCATCAGTACTTTTAGATGTTCCAGTCATGCCAGTCAAAGCTCTTCACCACCCCCCCTCCCCCCACCCCCCTTCCAAAAGAAAAGGCAGATCTTCTGTCCCTTTGCATTTTGCTTATAATAGTCTTTTGACACAACCTGACAACATAAATGCTATTTCATTTCTTTTTTAAATCTCATTTGTTCTTTTTCTCAGATTTAACATTGCAGCAGACTTGATAAATCAAGCAAAAGATGCTGGTGAATTAGGTCTTGCAGGTATTTTGGTGTGGATGAGGTTTATGGCTACAAGGCAGCTCATTTGGAACAAAAATTACAATGTGAAACCACGGTACAATTCTGTTGATCTCTAGAATGTGCTATGTTAGTACTTTTTTTAGGCGTATATAGACATTGAGATATGTGGATATCATCTTAAATGTCTCCCATTTATTGTTAATTACAGGGTCCAACGCTAGTTTCCACCATTTATGTTTCTCTGCACATCTCACTCATTAAAATGTTAACCCATTTTATTCTCTATGAAAAGTTGTCTCTTACTAAATGTGCTGCACATTTGATCTTCCTCTAAATCCAACAGTAATTCTTATTCTTCTCATGATGCAGTGAGATTAGTCGAGCACAGGACAGGCTCACGGACTTGCTCCAGAGTATTTATACAAGTCATCCACAGTATCGGGAACTTATACGTATGATTATGTCCACTGTTGGCCGTGGAGGAGAAGGGGATGTGGGACAGCGAATTCGAGATGAAATCCTCGTCATCCAGGTGGAGATTATTAATTGATTTTATTTTTACATTCCTTTATCTGGTCTAATATTCTCTTCCCCTAATTTCTGGATTAGTTTCAGAATTATTTGAATATTTATTGGATGGTGTCAGAGAAACAATGATTGCAAGGGCGGAATGATGGAGGAATGGCATCAAAAGTTGCATAATAACACTAGTCCAGATGATGTTGTTATATGTCAGGTATTGGAGTCATGAGTTTGTTAGGATCTATTTAGTGGTTTGTATTTGAATTTTCCTCATCACAATTGTCACTGCAGGCACTACTTGATTACATCAAAAGTGACTTTGATATTGGTGTTTACTGGAAAACTTTGAATGAAAATGGAATCACAAAAGAACGTCTTTTAAGCTACGATCGTGCAATCCATAATGAACCAAAGTTCAAGAGAGATCAGAAAGAGGGTCTTCTGCGGGATCTGGGGAACTACATGAGAACTTTGAAGGTGGGATCCCTAAACCTTTCAGGTCTATTTTATGTTTGACTCAATTTTTTACTGACAATAAATATCTGCAATACATAAGTTTTCACAGATTTATGCAACCATCACGAATATTTTGTTGAGTTGTACATGGTATGATACTACGCCTTTATACATGTAGTTTCTTCCATAACATAGACAATGGATTGTGACCAATTTAGTGAGCTATTTTATAACATGATGATGTTTTAGTTTGTTGCTGTGTTGTGAGAGATGCATAATCATCAGAGAAATTTCATGATACGTATTTTCCCTTTCTTTTACAATGAGAAGAGGTTTTTTCCAAATTTATTTTCTGATTATGTGTGTTAGACAACCACTGGACCCCAAAAACTTAAGATGTTAGAGAATTGGCCAATAATGTATACAAGCTTACACCCTCCCTCATGTGCATTCCAATCTGCATATGGGGAGGCAGCCTGGTTGAGGGAGAGAGAAGCATATAGGTGCAGCCCCACCCTGCACCCTACAAACCAAGAAAGAAGTGGGGCATGGGGATTGAACTGATGACCTCTTGAAAACATGGCTCTGATACCATGTTTGACAACCATTGGACTCCAAAAGCTTAAGTTAGAGAATTGGCCAATAATGTATACCAAGTTTACAATGTGGACTTCTTTTGACCTCTATTGCTTGCTGTGTATTATGTTGCAACCTTTTGTAAGACAATTTTGACCAACCGATATCTACATGCAGGCAGTTCATTCGGGTGCAGATCTTGAGTCTGCCATTTCAAATTGCATGGGCTACAAAGCTGAGGTAGTATCACTAACTAGTTGGAGTAGCTCAACACAATGTGTGGTTAGCATTTGATAGAACTTTAATTCTCTCCAGGGTCAAGGCTTCATGGTTGGAGTAAAAATAAATCCTATATCTGGCTTGCCATCTGATTTTCCAGTAACGTTCTTAACTTCATTTCAAATTCTTATGATGTTCAGTTAAAAAAAAGAAGAAAAAAGAAATTGATGTTTGAATGGAATGAGATAACTAATAAAAAGTTGCATATTGACATTTCTTTGTAACAGGAGCTTCTGCGATTTGTACTAGAACATGTTGAAGACAATAATGTAGAAGTCCTAATTGAGGTTTGTGAAATTTTGATATTGGAAAAAATTTTCTTCCAGTCTTTCACTTCAATTTCTTTCAAATTCATTAAAATTTCATGCTCTAACTCTGATTGTCAATGTTCTTTTAAATTTTTATCCAGGGTTTGCTTGAGGCTCGTCAGGTGCTTTGGCCATTGCTTTCTAAGCCTAATGATCGTCTGAAGGATCTTTTATTTTTGGACATTGCCCTTGATTCAACTGTTAGGACCGCTATTGAGAGGGGTTATGGAGAACTGAATAATGCTGGACCAGAGGTATATCTTATTGTCTAGCCAGTTACCTATACATCTTGAAATCAATATCTTTTAATTTTTCTTTGTATTCTTCTTCACTGATGTTGCATCAGTTTTGAGTTTTGGGTCTTGATCAACTGAATTATGCATGCAGAAAATTATGTACTTCATCTCTCTGGTTTTAGAAAACCTGGCACTATCATCAGATGATAATGAGGATCTCATCTACTGTTTAAAGGTAAATATCTAATCAGAATTCTAATTGAAAATTTTGCCAATTCTTGTTTTGAGGATCTCAAAAATATCTACTGTTTGAGGACCTCAAAAATCCTCAAGCTGTCAAGCATAAGGGTTTTAGAATCAGGACTATCAAAACCTATGTTTCGAATTTTTTTTGTTTTTCTTTTAAAAGAATTCATGTCAATTGGAAGAATAGGGTAAATTTAAAAGTAGGGACTTCTCCTTTTGGTTTTCAATTTTTTTTTTTAGCAGACTTTTTGGTTTTCATTTTTAAGATACTAGCTAAAGGTTGTAGGACCATTAATTGTTTAGGTGAGTGGAAGATTTTCTACTTCAAACCCATTATCTTTCCATTGGCTTTCAGGAGGCATAAAGATAGCCTTTACCTGTACTCTCTGGTGCTAATGAAGTGTAAAATGTCTAAGTAACTAAGCACTGTCACAAGTTTTTCAGGGTGTAGAAGATGGAGAAATTGCATAATGATTTCATTTCTTTCATTGCTTATGTAGGGATGGGATCATGCCTTAAACATGTTAAAGAGTAATAGTGATCACTGGGCATTATATTCAAAATCAATCCTAGACAGAACCCGCCTTGCGCTTGCAAACAAGGCAGAGTCGTATCAGAATATTTTACAGCCGTCAGCAGAGTACCTTGGATCACAGCTTGGAGTGGATGAATGGGCTGTATGTATTATCTGTCTTCAAAATCAAAGCATTTTGTTTCATATTATGTATCATATAGCTTCCTTGTTCCTCATGATCATTTCTTGCAGGTGGACATATTTACTGAAGAAATTATCCGGGCTGGATCAGCTGCCTCTTTATCCTCGCTCCTTAATCGACTTGATCCGGTTCTTCGGAAGACTGCTAATCTGGGAAGGTTGATTGTATTTCCATTGTTTAGCCAATCATGTCATGTTTAATCTCAAATAGTGAGAGCGATTTGAATGGCAATAAAAGTAAATCAATGCACTCCGATGTGTTATAAAAGCTTTAACTGAACAATGTCAACACCTATAACTCATGTGCTGTGATAATTTTCTAATGTTACTTTTGCTGGCCCGGACAGTTGGCAGGTTATCAGCCCAGTTGAAGTGGTTGGATATGTTGTTGTTGTGGATGAGTTACTCACTGTTCAGAATAAAGTTTACGAGCAGCCCACAATTTTGGTGGCAAAAAGTGTGAAAGGTGAGGAAGAAATTCCGGATGGTACTGTTGCTGTGCTCACACCTGATATGCCAGATGTCCTATCTCATGTCTCTGTCCGAGCAAGAAATAGCAAGGTAATCATTCACCACATAATCTTTTTGTCTGCATAATTGACAGGTTTGGTGTAATAACCAAATTATTTGCAGGTTTGCTTTGCAACATGCTTTGATCCCAATATTCTGGCTGACCTCCAAGCTAAAGAAGGGAAGTTATTACGTCTAAAGCCAACGTCTGCTGAAGTAGTTTATAGGTACTTTTTTCTCTGTAGCTTGATCTTGAAAGATGCTCATATGCTATCTTCTATTGTGTGCTGACAATATGGTTTCAGTGCCACATGAAAAAAATTTCACTGCATTGTAATTTCCATTCTTAAATGCTTTGTATCTCAAATACAATTAGAGGAACAAAAAGAAATTAAATACAATATTTACTTTCTTTTCATATATAATTTCAGTGAGGTTAATAAGAGTGACCTAGAAGATGCAAGTTCAACTCATTCAAAAGAAGATACTCCATCTCTGACATTGGTCAGGAAGCAGTTTAAGGGTAGATATGCCGTATCATCTGATGAGTTCACAAGTGAAATGGTAAGGTTTGAAAAGTTTTTCAACTTATATCTAAGGAGTTATTTCATTTTGGTTTATTTTCTATTTAAATATTGATGGGTTGGGCAATATGTCTATACATTTAAATCCTTTAAACTACCCATAAAAGAAAAATCCTTAAAACTAGCAATTTCCTAATTTCTGACATTTTGTGTAACTTCTGTGGTGATGACAGGTTGGAGCTAAATCACGTAATATTTCTTATTTAAAAGGAAAAGTTCCATCTTGGGTTGGAATTCCTACATCAGTTGCCCTACCATTTGGAGCATTTGAAAAGGTTCTTTCAGAAGATTCAAATAAGGTTTAGCTCGCCTCAAAACTTGCATAATCATTTCAAGCACATATATTACTTATGCAGCTGTGATTCTCTACTATCCCTTAACCAGAACTGTCTGTAAGTTAATTAGGTTTTTAGTTGTTGGAATTTGCATAATAAGCCAATTTCTTTGTCTCTTGATTATGAGGTCGAACTCTATTACTCTTCAGAAAATTTGACTGGAGTAATGGAAATGCCGTATGTGATGCAGCTTCATTACTGTACGATTACTACATGTCTAAATTGTTAAGCTTTTGTAGATATAAATCACTTATAGAACTGCACCAGGCCTTGATATAGAAAGAGCAATTTTTTAACTTCACTGGAAAAAAAGAAAACTTATAATGACTTTGGTTACTCAATCGCTGGGATCAACTGTAGAAAATTTGTAAACTTCAGATGACTTCGGTTACTTGTATTCTGCATTGTTCTTGTCGATTGTTATCCTACAGTACCTTGAGGAAAAATGAAGGTTCCATTCCATCTTCTTTTGTGTGCATAATTTAGACATACTCCCAATTTCTTTCCACGGCTCTAATTGTGCCAGTCAAAGCACGTCTTTTGTTTGTCTGGCTGCATCTTTGCAATCTGATATTTATCGAGGCAAGTCTCATAATACAAGATCATCCCCCAGTCTGACTTTATCTTTTTGTGTGCATGTATGTTTAATTTATAGGCAGTGGCTGAAAAGTTGGGAACCCTAAAGAAAAAGTTAAAAGAAGGAGATTTTGGTTCCCTTGGGGAGATTCGGGAGACAGTTCTACAGCTGGCAGCACCACCCCAGTTGGTATGTTTTTTTCTACTGGTGGGATTGAAGGTTAAATTTTTAGTCAAAATTATAATAGATAATATATTGCAAAGGCATGCATTTTCCATTTCAAAGTCTGCAATCGCATAGTCTCCTTAGGGCAAATATGTTCCAACCTCTGAAGTTCTGTTGTGGCATCCTATCACCCATTTGAATGCCAACATAAATTGTTAAAAAACAGGCTAAAATGACACTTCTGATTGTGAACAAGCAAGAAATTTCATATTTCTATATATGGGTTTTATAGACCTTTCCTTTACACTCCCATAAACTAATGTTTTTAAGTGTGAATTAAAGTTTTTCTCTTGAATCAATTGCTTTTTTTTCTCCTCTTCATATGGCATAAAACTGGTTGCGCTACCTATAAGGGAAAGAACTCTATAGGGGCCTCCACACAGAATGATGTAGTTTAAGCCAATGATATAAGATATTAGCTTATGTGGAGAGTTATTTTCAGGTGCAAGAGCTGAAAACGAAGATGCAAGGTTCAGGTATGCCTTGGCCTGGTGATGAAGGCGAAAAACGATGGGAACAAGCATGGATGGCTATAAAAAAGGTAAGAGTGCTTTGCTGCAAAGGCCCTGTTAATAATGTTTAAGATTAAATGAATCCGGTGTTCTTAAATCCAATAATGGTAGGAATTTAACTGGCCCTGATGTTAGTGTCAGGGCTTTATTGTGTTGCTCATAAACTATGAGTTAACTATCATTTCTCATTCTCCACTATGCTCTATTGTGTCGCTTCATATATTCTCTTTGTTTCTTTGTTGACGCTGGAATGCTGGAAGAAAGTTTTTGTTTATGTGGTGAATGGCTAAATCTTGCTGGTGTCCCAAACTAATACCTATGTTTTCACATCACTTTCCATATAGCTGATTTATTAACATCTGTTATGAACATATGATAGTGATTTATTATTAGTCAGGGAAAATAATGTAATTATACCTTTTCGGTAATAATATATATAGAGGGCCAGCCACCATTATGGGTTGACTCTCTTCGGTGTTCTAGTTCTCTTTTCTTATCACAAACTTCATAACACAATATCATAGCCCAAGTTGTCTGTTAAGTTAATGATGGTCAAATGGTTCTATTTAAAATTTTCTGAGATATTGGGGCATGCTCATCTGTTATAACTTATAATCCAGGTCTGGGCTTCAAAGTGGAATGAGAGAGCATACTTCAGCACAAGAAAAGTGAAATTAGACCATGATTACCTCTGCATGGCTGTCCTTGTTCAGGAAATCATAAATGCTGACTATGCATTCGTTATTCACACAACTAACCCATCCTCAGGAGACTCATCAGAGATATATGCTGAGGTATTTGGTAGTATTTAGGAACGACATATTTTCTTATTATTATCAGAGACATTGATTTGGGTCTTTTCTCTGTGATAGGTTGTAAAGGGACTCGGAGAAACTTTAGTTGGAGCTTATCCTGGACGTGCTTTAAGTTTTATTAGCAAGAAAAATGATCTGGACTCTCCTCAGGTACTGTGCATCTCACCAAAAGTGACTAAGCGTTAAAATCCATGGAGGGCAAGGAATTGTGTTGATAATTTCCACATGGATTATGTAATTTATAGAAGTAATAATATATGAATCATAAAACTTACTATACAGCAGAATTAACAGATTTTTTTTTTTTGGCTTTCACATACCCCACTAATCCTGTCATAGGGAACACACATCTTTTCTTGGACCTACCATTGTTTGCACTAATGAGTATGTTGGGTTTTTTTAAGGTATTGGGTTACCCTAGCAAACCCATCGGCCTCTTTATAAGACGGTCCATAATCTTCCGTTCCGATTCCAATGGTGAAGATCTCGAAGGTTATGCTGGTGCAGGCCTTTATGACAGGTAGACTCCTTTACAACTATCCCAGGCAATAAGCCTCCAACAATATATGGCATGCACTTAACATAGCACATAAAATCTCATTTATCTACTTATTTTGTGATCATCGATCTTATATCGTTTTCATGCCAATGATAGTGTGCCTATGGATGAGGAAGATATAGTGGTGCTCGACTACTCTAAGGACCCACTGATTGTTGATGGAAACTTCCGCAAGTCGATCCTCTCTAGCATTGCTCGCGCAGGAAGTGCAATTGAGGAGCTCTATGGCTCTCCACAAGACATTGAAGGCGTGATTAGGGATGGGAAACTCTATGTTGTCCAGACAAGACCCCAAATGTGATTTTTTTTCTTTTTCTTTTTCTCTTTAAATTATTTATAGGATTTATGTTATAAACATTATTTAATTGATAAGGAAAAAATAGAAATACATAATAAAACAAAATAATGAGGACCTGTGAATGGCAATGTGAGAAATTTACGTGAGGGTTCATCTGTATTTTCTGAGGTGGGTCTGTTTACATGAAGCAATATGTTTATTTATTTTGTCAAGACCATCAATCTAGTAGCATATTTACATGAAATGAAGGATGTTATCTTTATTCAATCTATCACACATCCTCTCTCAACAGTCAGCAGTAAATCCTGAGAGGTCCATCCACACTTCATTTAAGCGCCCAGAAAGGTGATATGAAGCATTGTACTGGGCAATCGCATAGGAATTCTTTTCTCCCAGAATTGGTGTTTTTCCATCCAAGTGCTTTTTTAGGCTGTTCAAAAGAGTTTCCAATTCTTTATTAATGTGATCATCCTTAGCAAACCCTGAAAACTTTCTGACTGCTATGCAATGATTTCTCCACTTATCCAACTGCAAATTGAGTTCAGTCAAGGGCTGTGGTGGTGTTCTTTCATATTTGGCAGGCAGGTACAACCTCACATAGTACTCTAGCCCATGCCCTGATGGAACAATGCTTGTTAAGACAGGGGCAGTCATGGTAATTTGCGAAGAGTTGAGATTATCACCATGAATGTACTGATACAACCTGATAATTAATAGTACGTATTAGGGTGGTTGGTACTTGGTACCCACAATGAGATTTTCTCAGAAAATTTAAACAAAGAAAGAAAGGAAGTGTTAGTAAACCTGTGAAAGCCATCTTTAGTGGCCTTTTCGAAGGAGGTTGTGTCTCGGACAAGAGCAGACATCCAGGAGGACTCTCTGTACAGTCTGACCTCCAACTCTGATTCTGAGTGCACCACCCTGTACTGAGGCGATTCCAAAGCGTCACCAGAGAGTACAAGTTGACTACTACAGAGGTAACATATTGCTATTATCACCAAGTGTACCACAATCAAGTTCAACAATGGCTTCTCCATTCTTTGATGATATGCCTTGTGCAGCTTGTGCTCTGTCCCTTGGGGAGGCCTCTGGCTTTATAAGCAGCCAAGCAGGACAAGTGGACAACTGGACGAGTTTAATGTATCACCAGGTTACAATTTGTAAGTGGCTCAGTGGCTTCAGTTCCACCATTTTGTTTTTGCTGTTCCCCACTTCTGTATAAAACCTGAAACAAAACAAATTCTGCGTGTCATCTCAATGTAATACTTACTAAACAAATTTCATTTTACTTTGGTCCCTACAATTTAGTCCTTACAGTTTCCTAATAGTTGTAATTTAAGGATATATGCATATTTTGTCAATTTAATCAACAAAAATAATATGTGATGTCCAACCTAAAATACCCTTACCCATGTGCTTCATGTGCTATTTTATCGAACAAAATTCATGAAATTATGCATGTGTCCTTAAATTATAACCCTGGCTAAACTAATACAATTAAAACTATAGAGACCAAAATAAAATTTAATCCAGACTACATAGATCAAAAACGAAATTTGGCCCAAAAATATATTTGATCACCAACAAACTAAAATTGAAGCAAGGGGTATCTCTCACCACGATTTGTCGATGCTTACCAACCCCAAAAATCTGTATGGAATCGTAAGTGGACCAATTATGAGACACAGAATCCTTGCATCAGCCACAATCATTCCCAAAAATTACAACTTGTATCAATATTGTGATTTGTGATTGTGACCCACTTGGGTCTTCTGCTGTTTCTTCCAATGACTACTAAGTCAAAGATTTATTCCACATTGCATATCATGAAATTTATATGCTTATCTTGGTTAGTGGGTGGTAATCGCTAATGGCCAGATGGAAGGGAATCTTTTTTTCTTTTTTTTTTATAAAAGTTAACCTTCTCTTATTGAATTTAATATGCAGTTTAATCCATGCCCAAACACAGTACAATTGAAGCTGCTTAAACATCCTTGCATCCACTTAAGCCTACAAAGAAATGGAAAGAGAAAGAGGGCACCCGAAAATCAGTAATTGACAGGCAGTTCCACTTCTACGTTGTTCTTCTCTGCCACAATATCACACCCCTCTCTGACCAAAAAAAAAAATAACACACCCCTCCTCTTTTTGGGTTTTGAATATCAAATTGGACCAACGTTAGCTTTGCAATAACAAGCAAGCCCGACAAGCCAAACTCTGCCTGGACTACAGGTAAGTTTGGGCTTGGGCTTGGGCTTAGAATTTGAGTCCAAATAAGGTATGGGTTGAGGAAATAGCAATACTAGGCTGGAGTTGATCTATTTGGTCCGACATAAACTTCTAAGTGCACCAAAAGACTTCACCAAGACACCCAGCTTCAATAAAAAAGGGTGAGCTATTTGAAGAAAACAGCTTGCATAGTCAATAGTGGTTCCAATCATATAACACCAAAGTCCAAATTCAAAGGAATATTTTGTATTGCCAGAGTGATGAAAAGGGTAAAGGAATTAATGATCTAGCTAACCTCTTATGTACAATATGCTTGATAGCTTGAAAGTTGAAACCCCATGTAGCAGCTGATCATGATCAAACTACATGTGCAGGTGAATCCAACCTATGATTAATCATCATCCTCGTGTTCTCTTGGCAGCAAGCAACGCGAAGAGATTATGTACTTGGTTCGAGTGACATAATGATGCTGCATATGGCCCATGACATGATGCACAAAGCATGCCAATGTCATACACAACAAATTAAAGAGTAGGTAGAGAAGAGTTACATTATTTTCTATCAATTCCCACCTCCTAAATCATGGTTTGGCTCTGCAAATTAATACCCCACTTGGACATGCATGCAGTTGGACTTGGACCAGTGTGGCATGCCGTCAGCTACATAGCGACATTGTTCAATGGCTATGTTCCTTTGTTAACCTTTTAAGGATTAACTCTTGTACCCTCATTAATTTATCTTGGAAGGCTGGCCATATTTCATAGACAAAATCATTGCTCAACATCACTGTTCCACGCTTGCCAAGCTTTTAAATCTTCTTTTTCCCACTTTCAACAACCTTTTGCTATTAAATATTAATTATACACACCCATTGAGGCAAGAGTATCAATCTATATACACGACTACGTGTATTCTATTCAATTGGGCTCTCACTATGTATACCGTATACTTCCAAAGATAGATAGAGGTAGATTTGCTTCACAAACAATCACATCCAAGCAAAAAAGAAAACAAAATGGTTGGCACATGATCGAACACTTGTAAGAGAATTGGTGTAATTGGGTGGTTCTACATTCGTCATTCTAAACTCTAGGAACTACCACCATTCTTTCTTATGATTCTATTCTATATTTTATGTGGGTCTAAGTTCAATTTCACTTCACAATTATTCCCCCCTTTTAACTAAAATTGTAAGGTTACTTGTTTAATGCACTCAGAGAATAGATGCAACGAACAATTTTATTTTTTTATCCAAATTCGTTTTTTTTCCCACTCTATATTGGTTGGTTCCCAGGAAGATGGAGGAAAACAAAAGTTTTAGATTCTATAATATCTATCATTAATTCAAGTATATATATTAGTTCTATATTTTAGAACTATATATTAAATTCTTATAAACATATATATTCTGAATTAATGACCAAGTAAAGCACTACATAAAGTTATATATATTTATTTTATAAGGTCTAGCAATATATATATATATATATCCTAAAATTTTATAAACATATATATAATCCTGATCTATTTATTTCAAGTGGGATCGGATAATTATGCAAAAAGTGTGTGAATTAGGACCTTTTAGACTTTGAATTCAATCCAATTCGATTCAGTGATTGACCAAAATAAGAGGCTCACATAAAATAAGTCAAGGAATTACAACTCTATGTCATCATGACAAACACTTCATATGCATAAATTCCTTTGGGAGGCTTTTGATTACAAAGCCCACAGCCACAGCCCCAGGGCCACTGCCCGCAAAATATGGCAATGAATTGAACGTACCCCAGTATAATGTCTTTCACAATTAATTCTATGCCGCTCATCCTTCTAAAGATTTCTAGGAATCCAGACTCAAAAAGCTCACCTTTGGTTGCTTGTGGGGTTCTCATCAATCCATATCATATTCAAGAAGCTGGTCTTAGTCATGTTGTCTATAACCCACTTTTATTCCCAATTTTTCCAGATGGCTTTGAGGATATATCAATAGGGTTTTGGTCAATTCTATCACCTTTTCCTCTGGGGGTGATTAATTATAATTTAGAGATATTTTTTTCCCTGTAGTATTAAAGTTACACACAATAAGGTTAGTGTCGATCTCCCTCCCAAACTTTTCAAGCATGCCTCCCCATTCTTGCTTAGATTAATTTCAACCTGAAATTTTGAGATTTGTACCGCTAGAAGAATATGTCATGGTAATTACTTAGAAGATTGAAGTCAACACTACATATTGAGTCCTAAAGAGTAGCTGCGCCTGGTTGCATGCATGGAGTTGTTCTGAGTATCAAAATATTAGAGTAATTTTTTTGGTGTAATTGTCACACTGTGATATTATTATGTATATATATATATGGTATGCATCCAGTGGCATGCATATTGCATGTCAAAGTGTATTGGTAGATACAATAATGTTTGCCGCTGAGTCACATCACCAAATTATAGTGATTAATATATAAAAATACAATAAATTGGACAAAGGAAAAGAAGAAAAATGATAAGAACGTACTGCAGGAAGCTAGTGACCTTACATGTCATGCAAGCCATCCTCTTTCTAGAGTCAATGCAACAAAATAGCACTGAAATGTCAAAAAGGTGAACTTTGGCTCCCATTCAGAGATGTAGTACTCAAATAGTAAGCACACATAGTGGCCACTTCTGTGAGAGCTGAGAAAACATTCCTTTTCCTTTTTCCAGATGCCTTATACCCATATCATTGCTTCAAGGTGGCGACACCATCATTATATCTACCTCTATATATAAGTCCCATTAAAATCAGAAAGAATTTTAGGAAGAAATGACCTATATATATATATATGGACCATTAATATATGGTCTAAGCTACTCGATCCGAGCCCTTTTAAAAAATATATATGACCCTACAAAAGTTAATTATTTTCTGCAAGCCAGCAGAAATTCTATGCAACTAGTATAAGTATTTCGTGGATAGCTAGTCTTAGATTATGAGCTTCTACACTGGATGCATTCCTCAATTTACTTTTGTTTATATTATCATCATCTCAGAATTTCAGCTTTCCTTCTCTGAGGCTGCTCAAAAGGGAAACACTGAATTTTATTGTATGGATTACATCACATGGTTTCGTCCAAACATGCTGTTCAGAGTGAATATCTACAATTTCACAACATTAATTCTTCCTTGTTACTTAGGCTTAGTTTGAGATTGCTGTGAGAAAAAATAGCTGTGAAGTAAAGCAGTTGAGTGTTTGATAAACTATATTTTCAAAAGTGTTGTGAGTACAAAAAGCAGTACGAAGGTGTTTGGTAAATTGTAATGTAAAACTGTTGTGGCTATTTATAATTACAAAAATGAGGGTATTATGGATAAAATGTTGTGATTCACTGCAGCTTTCAAAAGCATCTACAAACTTGCTTTCTATTTTTGCTGTGGGGAGTTGAGAATTGTGAAGCAAATCACTTTTTCATTTTTTTACCAAACACCAAAACTGTTGTGGGTGATTGAGAATTGTCATCCACAGCACCTTTTGGGTCCTCCACAATAATCTCAAACGGGCCTTTAATTTGATTATTGTAGTACTACCAAAATGTTAAATTAATAATAGATCGATAAAAACTTTTTATACCTCTCCAATAAAGAAATCGTATGATGAAATCTACTTGTAGATCTCACCTTTATTAGAGAATTAATGTTAATGTGGCATAAAAAATATAATGCATATATAATGTTACTCTTATTAAATTACTCATTAAGGCGGTATTTATTTGTACTGGATTTTATGTTAATAAATTACATATTTAGAGGATCCAGAACCAAAATAATTAATATAAGTTTCCATGCAAATATATCCCGCCTGCATGCATGCTCGATCGCTTAGAAGTTCGAATACAGGTCAATTTTGCTAATCAATTCGAAATATATCTTTAATCCTAATATCTGATTCAAATCTTATTTATTACCTTGATTCATCTATGACAGTAAGAAACACATATTTATGCTTTAAGGCACACGTACGCATGGCTGGTCAGTGAACGTACGACTAGGGTTAATTTTTCTCTTTTCTTTTTTTTTTTTTTGCTTATATTTCTTTGAAAAATAATAATGTGTTTGTGTTCCCCTAGCTAATTATTAAGCCGACCTTTTTCTTTTCAAAATATTGCCTTGTTCCCCTTGAAAAGCAACTAGACATAATTACTTTAGCAGCCTTTCAATCAGCTTTAAGTTAAAATAATTTTTCGTTGGACCGACCTAAACATTAATGAACCAAAGATCTGTAGCACATATAGGATAATAGGACCATAGGTTAAGCCTTAAGGAAATGCAATAATTAATGTTGAACTTAAACCCCTTGCTACAATTATTTACCATATATGAGAGCATATATTGGTTGTTTACTGGTTTTGCAGCCTTGGCACTCTGGTTTTGGTAGTAATTAGGAATTTAATTAAGACAGACTTAGAGTCTACTTCATTTTATGAGTCTTTCTTAGACTAAAACCGATAATGATTTAGAGTTTTGAATTAAATTATTTTATTTTTCTTCTTTAACCGTTTTATATTAGGTTTTAACTCCAAAATTTTGGGCTCTACTCAAAATCTCGGAGTTAAAACCTAACATGCAATCTTTACAAAACTCACTCTACACCCTAGGAGGGGAAATACCCTTCAAATAGATCCGCCCAAAATCTCGGAGTTAAAACCTAACATACAGCTTGTACAAAACTCACTCTACATCCTAGGAGGGAAAATACCTTTTAAATCGGAGAACTTTATTATGAATTAAAAGAATTTTTTTATAAATTAAAATGACTTTATTATGAATTAAACGGATTTCTTATAAATTATTATGAATTAAAAGGATTTTCTTATAAATTTTAAAACACCATCGGTCTCTATCTAAAAACTGTTTTTCTAAAGGACCTAAGGAACGACTTGAGAAACTCTATAGTATAACTTGGGAAACATCAAAACATGACTTGGAATGTTACTAGATACAATTTGAAATACCCAAGGGTATAAACATTTAAAACCCTTCGAGTTACGAACTGAAATTCTTAAGGAACGACTTGAGATGCACTAATGAACGACTTGAGAAACTCTAGGGTATGACTTAGGAACAATCGGAACATGACTTGAAATGTCACTAAGTATAATTTGAAATGCATCTAAGGTATAAACATTTAAAATCCCTCTAGTTACGAACTGAAATTCTCAAAGAACGACTTACGATGTCTTAAGAAACGACATTTGATGTCCTAAGGAACGACTTAAGAAACTCTTGGGTATGACTTGGGAACAGTCAAAACATAACTTGGAATATCACTAGGTACAATTTGAAATGCACTTAGGGTAAACATTTAAAATCCCTTGAGTTACGAACATAAATTCTCAATGAATGACTTGGGATGCCCTAATAAACGACTTTAGATGCCCTAAGAAACGACTTAAGAAATTTTAGGGTATGACTTGGGAACCGTCAAAACATGACTTGGAATGTCACTAGCTATAATTTAAAATGTACCAAGGGTGTAAACATTTAAAATTCTTCTAGTTACGAACTAAAATTCTTCAAAAACGACTTAAAATACCCAAAGGAACAACTTCATATGTTCTAAGGAACGACATGAGAAATTCTAAGGTATAACTTGAGAACTATCAAAACATGACTTGAAATGTTATTATGTACAATTTATTATGCACCAAGGGTATACACATTTAAAATACCACGAGGTACGAATTAAAATTCTTAAAGAACGACTTTGGATGCCCTAAGGAACGACTTGATAAACTGTAGGGTATGATTTGAGAAATGTCAAAACTTAACTTGGAATGTCACTAGAAACAATTTCCAATGTACCAAGGGTATAAACATTTAAAATGCCTTGAAGTACGAACTAAAATTTTCAAGGAACGACTTGGGATGCTCAAAGGAACGACTTGAGATGCACAAATGAACGACTTGAGATATCCTAAGTAACGACTTGAGAAACTCTAGGGTATGACTTGAAAAATGTCAAAACATGACTATGATTGTCACTAGGTACAATTTGAAATGCACTAAGGGTATAAACATTTAAATTTCTCAAGTTACGAAAGGAAATTTTCAACGAATGACATGAGATGTCCTAAGGAACGACTGAAGATGCCCTAAAGAATGACCTGAGAAACTCAAGGATATGACTTAGGAAACGTCAAAATATGACATGAAGTGTCACTAGGTACAATTTGAAATGCACTAAGGGTATAAACATTCAAAATCCCTCGTGTTACGAACTGAAATTCTGAAGGAACGACTTAGGATGCCCTAAGGAACGACTTCAGAAACTCTAGGGTATGATTTATGAACTTTCAAAACATGACTTGAAATGTCACTAGGTACAATTTGAAATGCACCAAGGGTATAAAAATTTATAATCTCTCATATTACGAACTAAAATTCTGAAGGAACGACTTGAGATGTCCTAAGAAACAACTTCACAAGCTCTAGGGTATGATTTAGGAACTGTCAAAACATGACTTGAAATGTCACTAGGTACAATTTGAAATGAACCATGGGTATAAACAACTTGAGTACAATTTAAAATCACTGGAATTACGAACTGAAATTCTCAAGGAACAACTTGAGATGCCCTAAGGAACGATTTGAGAAACTCTTGGGTATGACTTGAGAAACGTCAAAACATGATTTGGAATGTTACTGTGTACAATTTAAAATGCACCAAAGGTATAAACATTTAAAATCGTTCGAGTTATGAACTCAAATTCTCAAAGAACGACTTAGAATGCCCTAAGGAACGACTTGAGAAACTTTAGGGTATGGTTTGGAAACAATTGAAACATGACTTGGAATGTCACTAGGTATAATTTGAAATGCATGCACCTAAGGTATAAACATTTAAAATCTCTCTAGTTACAAACTGAAATTCTTAAGGAACGACTTAGGATGCCCTAAGGAACGACATTAGATGCCCTAAAGAACGACTTGAGAAACTCTTGGGTATCACTTGGGAACAGTCAAAACATGATTTAGAATGTCACTAGGTACAATTTGAAATGCATCTAGGGTATAAACATTTAAAATCCATTGAGTTATGAACTGAAATTCTCAAGGAACGACTTGAGATACTCTAAGGAACGACTTTAAATGTCATAAGGAACGACTTGATAAACTTTAGGGTATGACTTAGGAACTGTCAAAACATGACTTGGAATGTCACTAGGTACAATTTGAAATGTACTAAGGGTATAAACATTTAAAATCGTTCTACTTACGAACTAAAATTCTTCAGAAACGACTTTGAATGCTTTAAGGAACTACTTTAGATGTCCTAAGGAACGACATGAGAAACTCTATGGTATGATTTAGGAACTGTCAAAACATGACTTGGAATGTTACTAGGTACAATTTGAAATGCACCAAAAGTATAATTATTTATAATCCCTCGTGTTACGAATTGAAATTCTGAAGAAACGACTTGGGATGCCCTAAGGAACGACTTGAGAAACTTTACTTAGGAACTGTCAAAACATGACTTGGAATGTCACTAGGTACAATTTGAAATGAATCATGGGTATAAACATTTAAAATCATTGGAGTTACGAACTGAAATTCTTAAGAAACGACTTGAGATGTCCTAAGGAACGACTTTAGATAGCTCAAGGAACGACTTTAAAAACTCTAAGGTATAACTTGGGAAACGACAAAACATGACTTGAAATGTCACTAAGTACAATTTGAAATTCACCAAAGGAATAAACATTTAAAATCTTTCGAGTTCCGAACTGAAATTCTCAAGGAATGACTTAGGATGCCCTAAGGAACGACTTGAGAAACTCTAGGGTATGACTTGGGAACAATCGAAACATGATTTGAAATGTCACTAGGTACAATTTGAAATGCACTTAGAGTATAAACATTTAAAATCTCTCTGGTTACGAACTGAAATTCCTAAGGAACGACTTGAGAAATTCTTGGGTATGACTTGAGAAATGTCAAAACTTGACATGGAATGTCACTATATACAATTTTAAATGCACCATAGGTATAAACATTTAAAATCACTGGAGTTACGAACTGAATTTCTCAATGAACGATTTAAGATGCCATAAGAAACTGAAATACTCAAATTGTACCTTATGACATTCCAATAGAGTCCACACCTCCAAAACCTAACTAAGGTCCAATTAATTAATATATAACCTGAGGATCAACCCGCCGAATTTCAACCCAACCCATAAATGTATAATATATTTCATGTATAGTGTATACCATATTGACACGTTAAATTAATAATAATTTATAAGATCAATACATTTAATGTTGTTAACCTGCATGATGTTGGATTGGTGTTGTACGTTGAATTGATGTAACTGGTTTTGGATTAGTTTACTCTTACTGTTAATTGTAGAATTGATTGATTTATTTTTCTTATGGTTTTTTCGGATTGACTTTAATTTGTGAGTTGAGTGCATAGGTTGAGACTTAAGAATAATCCGATTATTGTATAGTTTGAGCCTAATTCGATTGATCAAAATCTTCCAATCCCTTTAAATTACTCACAAGTCGAGTTTAGTTTGAGCTCGATGGATCATTAGATCAATTTAACTTATTGCTGAAATCAGCAGATAGGATCCAAAATTAGGTATCTTGCATAGAGGTCGAGTTGACCTTTCAATATATCCCAATTGCACCCGTTCATAGTTTTAATGTTGTAGCATATATGAATATTAGATTCTAAATCAAAGTTTTGGTACATACGAGGGGTTTGGGTTGACTATTAAGTAAGATATCTCTTCTTCTTTTTTTGGGTGAAAATTGATGTGTATAATGAGATTGATTGGTGGGCCATTTCATAGATGCTATATATGTGTTATATTTTATAAGCTCGTAGAGTTGGGTGAGAGCGTAGTAGGGTTCTCGATCATAAGAAATACAAAATGAATTCGATTAACTAAAATACAAAATACATATATAATATAAACTATAAAAGGGATTGCCAGAGGAAGTGGCAGGCATCATTGCCAGAGCCCTAAAAAGAAAACCAAGGGAGTTTAATTTTGGGAAAGGTACCCCAGCCTTGGTGCTCGATCGCACATACAAAAACCAGTTTATTATTATTTTACACTAATCTTTTAAAAAACAAATTACTAAAATTATATAATAATAATAACAATTGGGACAATATAACATTTTATATGGTATGACCGTATGACCCAGCTGGTAAGCTTTCAATTAGGATAGACTGACTAGTTCCATAAATGCTCACTCTAATTTTCTGATACTTTTCTCAGCTGATGCAGTTATAATTCCTGTCTCTCAGAGTTCAATGTTGATCAGTGGAAGTTGGCTGGTCACTGTTGTTATTTTGTTTTTTATGTTATCGTCCAGTAATTGTAGTTTTGGATAATAAATTTGAAAGAAGAAAAAGTGAAGATCTATAATATATAGGAATAGCTAGGACTTTTAAAGTAACACCAATATATCTATCTATTATCTAATTGACCGAGTAAGTCAAATATGAAATTAAGAAAAAAATAAATTTGCTACCAATAGAAAACAAAATATATTGTTAGATAATAATCATAATAATTTAATGAGTACTTTATTAATAAGTCACAAAATACAACTTTTTTAATTCATAAACTCAAACTTTTAATTTATTTATTTTTAAGCCACAAAAAATATTTCTAAACCACAATTCAAGAAAAACCAAAACATTCAATACTATTCAAACTCAAGCATACCCAACTAAGGTATTCAAGCATACCCAAGTTTTAATTTAAATTTTTTTTTGAATTCTTTTGAGAGAGTTTATGGTATGGTCTTTATAATTTAGAACTAAAGTCCTAAAACCCTAAATATGAAGTTATAAAACCTAAACGTTAAATGCTTAAACCTTCAAACAATAACACATCATTTAACAAAATGCAATTCTACAAAATTATAAATTGTAACTCTACAAGAGTTATATACTGCATCATAACAAAATTAAGTGTAAACTTTTTACATATTGCATCATAACAAAAAAAAAAATATAACTCTGTTAGGATTACATGCGGCATCATAAAAAAATTGTAGTTAAAAATAAAAAAATCTTTTACATGAGTTTATGAGTGAAACTTATAATTTTTTGTGATTTTTTACTAACTTACTTTAATTCAATCTACTAACAATTAAAACCATTTTTTAGAATGCAGATAAAAGATAAGAAATCAAGATAGAGCCCCTAAACACAATGGAATTAGCATAATGCGCATGAAAATATTGCATGGGGTGTGTGCATAAAAATAAGCATGCAGTCACTGCACATAACCAAGTACGCATGCCCACAGCCAGCTCAGCGTCCCAACACAGTGACGCATTGAGAAATTGGCTCAATCTCACAAAACGACAGCTCAAAACTCAAAAGGTATGGTACTTAGATGGAATTTATTAGTTAATGCTAGAAATAAAGAAAGATAAAGCATTAATTATAAATTATTTATAATCTTCAAGTTCAGTAAAAATTAAAATTAATAAGATATTATTTTTATTTTCTGAAATTATCCAAACCCAATAAAGGATTAATAAAACCAACAATATGAAAATATCAAAGTGCAATAATTATGTCTGTAAACTAATTAAAATGGTAAATTGGGAGAGATATATCTATATAATATAAACAGAGGAGCCAGCTGAGCTGACACAAAGAACATCTAGGGAAGTGAGAAAGGGCAACCCCCAAAGCAAAGAACTTTGGAAACCCAGACTCAAGTGTAATTCCCATATCTCCTCAGAAGCAAGAAGTAAAGAATAACAGAAATCAGTAGCCATTTCCCCTAGAAAATTAACACAAAAGCTAAAGTTTCAGTCATTGTATTGGAGACTGGAAACACATACAACTTCTCTCTCTCTCTCTCTCTCCTCCATCTCATTTTCTTTTCTTTTTTTTAGTCAAATTTAAAAATTTGAGCATGATTTCATCACTACCCAGTATTTATAACTCCACACCCACATGGCCAAACCTTTAAGTAAACACAACCCATTTGCACCTTATTTTAATCAGCTCGTGGCAGAACATAAACTAAGGTCTTATTTAGTCTCTTAGAATAAGCCTGGGAACTCTGAAGAGAGAGGAATAGAAGAAAACTTTCTCTTATTCTGGGGCTCAAAAGCTTTGGAAATGGTGAGGGAGTGAGTTGGGTTTCTTAGAATGGTCATCAGGTGTTGGATATTGGATCATTTGGTTGGAGGTGTATTGCTTCGGTGGACAAAAACCATGAATAAATGGCATTATTTTGATGACAGAAGAAGACAACACCAACAACAAACAGGTTCAGCAAAAGAAACAAAACAAGAAAATCTCTCAAACATGGCTTGTAGCAGCTGGTCTAAGATTTCCCCAATCATTCCTATTCTTGTTTGCTTCCTTGTTGTGGCTTCTTCAATATGTCCAGTAGTCCACTCCTCCAAAATCAGTGACCACCGCACCGCCAACCAGACTTTCCGGCCGGAGGAAGAGTTAAAAAAGCTGAAGATCATAAGGGCTCGTCTCAACAAGATCAACAAGCCTCCTGTCAGGACAATTCAGGCATTTCACTTTGCTCCTAATAATTCATACTTCTCAATTTTTTACTTCCTCTGTTTTGAACTTGCTACATGTTGGGTTTTTCCTTTGTTTTTGACTTATGTGTTGGGTTCTTCTTTGTTGGTGCTACAGAGTCCAGATGGAGATGTTATAGATTGTGTTCTATCTCATCAGCAACCAGCTTTTGATCATCCTCTATTAAAAGGCCAGAAGCCATTGGTAGTTACTTAACCTCTACTTATTTCATTGAGGTTCTTAGAAATTGTAACTCAAATTAAGCTAAGCAAGTGAAGCACAAGTTCTTAGAAAGTCTGATTTTTATTTTTATTTTGCTTGAATTTGCAGGATCCACCGGAGAGACCAAAAGGGCAGAATCCTAGTAGTATGCTCAGTGAAGATTTTCAGTTATGGAGCAAGTCAGCGGGTACGGCATGCCCAGGAGGAACCATTCCAATCAGAAGAACAAGAGAGCAAGATATGCTGAGAGCAAGTTCTGTTCGAAGATATGGAAGGAAATTAAGAAGGCATGTTAGAAGAGATTCATCCAGCAATGGCCATGAGGTTAGTGCTTGTAAAATGAACAACATGTAGCAGAGAAAATCCCAGAACTTGTCTCCAAGAGTCACAATCATATAATTTTATTTCAGTCAATTAGTCCTTTATAAGACTTGTTAAAGAAATGAATGGAAGAGTGTAGGTACAGGAAGCTGCTTTATTATTATTATTCTTTTGTCATTATTCATCTTCTTTTTTATATGAGACCAAAGTCAGTGTCTCAGTGATCTACTTGCTTTTGTGCAGCATTTTCTTTTTCTTTTTTTGGATTTTTCCCATTTGAACTGACATGCAATTTGATAAAAATCAACATCAATTTCTCTCAGTACCTGGAGAAATATTAAGTTTCCATAAGTGTCTGTTCTTCATCCTTTTAGTAGTAATCACAGACTTTCATGGCTGCTTTTGCTGCTTGAAGTTGCACTGATTTCAAAGCTCAAAATCAAATTACAAAGAAAAATTATTACACACCCAAAAGAGTAAAGAAAAGAAGCCTTACTAAACCTTGAAGGGTTTCAAAAATTGAAATCAAAATATTACATACTGATCAGTGTTTTTTTTGTTTTATGAATTGCAGCATGCAGTTGGGTATGTGAGTGGAGATCAATATTATGGTGCCAAAGCCAGCATCAATGTGTGGGCACCTCGCGTTGCTAATCAATATGAATTCAGCTTGTCTCAAATGTGGGTCATCTCTGGTTCATTTGGTGATGACCTCAACACCATTGAAGCTGGTTGGCAGGCATGTCTATATTTCTTTAATTACTAAATATTCAATCAAATTTCTCTTTTCTTTGAATAATTTAATTCACGAAAGGTACAGTCTAACGCGCAATAACATGTATTTGTATTTGAACACATTTAATACCAGAACTTATTTCACATTTAAAGCAGTAATCACAGCTCAACTACCTCTGTTTCTCTTTTGTGTAAAGTAGCCAGGCCCATGGAGGCTAATATCATTTAATTGTCTGCAGGTCAGCCCAGAGCTATATGGGGACAACTATCCTAGATTCTTTACTTACTGGACTGTAAGTAATCAAAATCACCTTCCTTCAACTTCAAGCATAAGATTAATTAATACTAATTATATATAAAACATAATGATTCGATTATTAATTGCCAGACGGACGCATACCAAGCAACTGGGTGCTACAATTTGCTGTGTTCGGGTTTTGTTCAGACTAATAGCAGAATTGCCATTGGAGCTGCAATTTCTCCAACTTCAGCCTACAATGGTGGACAATTTGATATTAGCTTATTGATTTGGAAGGTAAATCACTCTTAATTAACCAACTTATTATACATGTTTGTGCATAGTTTCCTCAAACCATGAAAAGTTAAAAAGTCTACAAATCTGACGGTCCATGGCAGACCCTCCACAAATTTAGAAGTGTCACATGTGGTCGCCATATGCTTAATTTTGCAGCATCAAATTTAACCCAAAAAGGAACATAAATATTTGTTTTATAATAAACTCAATGCATAAATATTTATCTAGGCGTGCACTGCAGCACTGGTAAATTCCAAATAATGGAGTACTGTACTGTAATTCTCTCGTGCTTTTCTGCTTTGCCAGATTCCCTTCTTTTCCTAAGAGAAAGAGCTAAGAAGCTCTTTCTCTTCTACCATTTGCTTTTCATTCTCTTCCTCTAGTGTTACTTACTTCACAAAGGTTTCCCATTATCCTATAGTTAATCAACAATCAACCACTTTATAGCCTATCATCATGACAATTAACTTTGTTTTGCTTTTGCCCATAATGCTTAATTAATCTCATATGCTTCTTATCATGTAAATGGAATAAAACTTTCATGTCAAAGATGTATACACATTTTGTACTTGTATAGGTCACACATGATGAGAGAGACAGATAGAGAATACGTACATTACATAAAAGTCTTACATGAAAATGGGTTATCAATATTATTAACCAGTGAAGATGAAGAAACTAAAAGTTAAAGTTTATTATTATTGTTGTGCATGTAGGATCCAAAGCATGGAAATTGGTGGCTGGAATTCGGGTCCGGAGTCCTAGTTGGATACTGGCCATCATTCTTGTTCACTCACCTTCAAAACCACGCAAGCATGGTCCAATTTGGTGGAGAAGTTGTGAATTCAAGGCCTTCTGGGTTTCACACATCGACCCAAATGGGTAGTGGACACTTTGCAGGAGAGGGTTTTGGCAAAGCTTCCTATTTTCGAAACTTGCAAGTTGTGGATTGGGATAATAGCTTAGTCCCATTATCAAACCTTAAGGTTTTGGCAGACCATCCAAATTGCTATGACATACAAGGAGGGATTAATAACTTTTGGGGGAATTATTTTTACTATGGTGGTCCTGGAAGAAATGTGAGGTGTCCCTAAAGGGAAGGTATAGAGCTAGATTTTATATTTACATAAATATTAAAATTTTCTTCTTTTTTCCTTTTTGGGTGATTTGGGTTTCACTTGGAAACCCATCGGCAATTAAGTTTGGGGTATTCTTCTATTTGTTTTCCTTGTTAATCCCTTTCTTTTTCTCCCAACTAACAGGTGATCCATTGATTATACCACCCTTTAGGGACTTATGTAAATTTTGGAAGAAAAAAAAATAGTGAATATACTATGGCTTGTCATTTTTTATTTTTTTCTCTCTTGTACTTTGTTTGGAATTATGGGACCACAGTCACCACACCACCCAATTGGGCAAAATTCAAATTTTCATTCTCCTCCAACTCATTACTAATTGATCAAAATAAAAATAAAAATTAATGAGGGGAAAATGGCTCAAAAAACTAAAAACATAAACTAGTTCCAACACAATATGCTTGTCTAGCCTAGCTATGTATTGTATCATTAGCATGTGGTCCACTTGAAACAAAATAAAAAAATTAAGCTTCCTTGCCTTTGATGACAATAGCACTGTTACACACACAAAAGCAATAAAGAATACAAAAAAATGTATTCAAGTACTAGAACCCCCAAACCCGAAGTTTAGTCATAATCAATATATCAATATGTTAGTAGCTTAGCAAATTTCTCAGTCCTTGTTTCGTGTTCCTACATGAATTTGTCGAAATTGCCTCGATGCATAATTTGGGTTCAGTCCTTTTCTTAAAGTTTACTTTATTTATTATTAATACTCTTAATTAAACTTCATCTAATAGAAAAAAAAAAAAAAAAAAAAAAAAAAAAAAAGGTGTCGACATTATCATATAACCCAGATTTGTTTCAGTGAAAATTGAGTCTAAAATATATGGCAAAGCAACAAGTAAACAATAGAAGCCAAGTCGGTGGCTAGTGAGTAGTGATGTGAATGGAGCGAAAAGTCAAACTTATTTATGGATGAATAAAACTTAAGAGAATGCGTGGAAAATGGATACTTGAGCACATGCCATGATGCCACATGAATGAGAAGTGGTATTTTGAATAATTCATTGTTCAGTGTTGAGTGTTGACTTTGGACAAATGATCAAATATAAGTATCCATCTATAATGGCCCAAAGTGCCTGCTCTTCAACTACATCTTAATGACCTCACTAACTGTACAGGTGGGGTGACTGAAAGTCACAGACAGTGACACATTGCTGCTACAATAAGTCGACACGTAGCATAGCAATTAGCTGTGGCTCTTTGTGCTATGATTCTATGAAGCTATGCTCATCTCAGAAGAGTTCTACTTTATGCAATTAATTAACTTGGAGATTCTGGGGGGATGAGCAAAACCCCAGCCAATGTGAGTTGGGCTTCTGGGACTTGACTGTAAAATGGGCTTTCATGGATTTAGTTTGGAGGACAAATACTAGAAATGACATTTGGAGTGTTACTACTACTAGAAATCCTAGTAGCATTTAGTTTCACAAAACATTTTGATTAGTATATAGTAAATACCACTTTGGAACGGTAAGACGCAGAATAAACTAGACTTGAACCCTAGTATCAAGCTACAACAATAATCCTTTGCTTACTCGTTATGGCGCAGAAACGTACATTTTATTATCGGTCCCCAAAACAGACCATTAAAACTCCATTTTCCCGACAAAACAAAACTCACTCCACGCATATGGCCTCGAGCAACTTTTTACCGGCTTCACTCACCTCCACATTCTCCATTTTCAACCGAGGACGCATTGCAGGACTCGTCCTTCCAGCAGCCGCATAAGTTCTAATCAAGGATTCAAATACCTCAACCCCTAAGGAATCTACAGATTTCTTCAAAATCTCCAGAAAACCTTCTGCACTATCAACATCCTTCTCGTTCTCAAAATGCCCCATCAAGGTTTTGACAATCTCTTGTGATGGACTCCACTTCCTACCGTCCCCTCTACCGATGGATATCGCATTGGCAACAGAATCAACTGCCAATTCAAATTCTCCATTCTTCAAATAATAATCCAGAAAGATCTCCCAGGTTTTTACATTAGGCTTGGCTCCCCTCCTGCAGGCTTGCTCCTTGAGCTCCATAGCCTTCTCTAGCATACCCTCCTTAGCATAAGCTCCAATCAGAGCATTTGCTACCCTAATATCATATGTTGAGCACCGAGATTCCCATTCCCTGAAACTTTTCTCCGCACCTGGTAGATCTTTCAAGTTAACCAAAGCTTGGATCATATTAAGATAACTTATGTTTGCAGTTTTGGGGAAAACCAGCCTCAAGGAACGCCATACCCGATAAACTTCAAGCACGTTCCCCGTTCGACCATACAATGTAATAAGGAATTGGAAGGCTGAAAGATCTCGGCGGGAATTTTTCTTCTCCAATTCCTTAAGTGCATTTTCTGCCTTCTCAAACATGCCAGCATTAACATAAATCGAAGCTAAGTTACTATATGTGGTCCAATCACTGGCAACTCGACCATCCCTCTTCATCTCATCAATAACCCTTTCAACCCCAGAAATATCATTGGCAGCAGCAAGAGCTCGCATCCAGACATTGTAAGAAAACGAATCAAGCATGACATTGCCGGCCTTCATTTCTTGTATGATGGCTGGGGCCTTTTCCGGCTGCCCAGTTTTTGTGTAAAGGGTCATAAGGCTGTTATAAGGCATGGATGTTAAAGGAAGGTTAAGTGCCTTCATCTTTTCCATGAGAGCTTCGGCTTCTTCAGTCTTCAATTCCTTACAGTAACAGTTGAACAGGGCACCGTAACAGAGATGGTTCTTTGATGATTCAGGAAGATCAACGAAATAATTTTCTGCAGCAGGAATGCCTCGAGCTTTAGCAAGAAGATCAAGATGTATAGCATGATCACTGACTGTCTTGATCATTCCCCTCTTAGCCATATTTTCTGAGAGCTGTAATGTGAAACAGCTTAACATCTATGTCTTGCAGTTCAGATTAGAACAGAGAAAACAAAGAAACATAACAAGCAATAAGGGGAACTATCTGATATCGGCTAAGGAATCGATTCAAATTAAGTAGCATCCAAAAAATCTAATAATTGACAAAGAAATGATATATATATAGAATAGCTGAAAGCCACAAAAAATACATATATTACATTGGTGATTGGACAAACATTCGTACATCACATGCTTCACATTTTAACACAGCAAAATGTCAAATTTATTTTGTTTTTTAAAGTTACCAAATTTACAAAAAAACTTCCACCCATTTACTAAGTTGGGAAATTATACACATTAAAGTATATTGAATCATATGCTACTTATTAGCTCTCTCTTCACGACAATGTGCATTGCCTAAGTTCTACAAATCAAGTAGCTGGAAATAATGATCTTTGAGTTCAAAAATTGATTAACTGTGTAAAAAGAAGGCGGCAAATGCATAACCAACAACAATTTGTGGGCTTGGGGATGCGGACCTTGAGAGCAGGGTAGTAGAGCTTGCGTTCGCGAAGCTTCTTGAGGGTGTCGCCGACCTCCCATTTGTAGACTCGCTTGCGGCTCTTGAGGAATTCATTGAGCTGTTGTCGAACGCTCAACTCCGAGCCACCATCCTTGAAGAGCCTCACGTATAGCGCTTCATCCAAGTACTTGGTCGACCGCTTCGTCACACTCTTGGTGCGCCCAAACTGTTGCAGCGCCATTGGATCTCTGAAATTAGGGTTTTGCGAAAGAGGAGAGTGATAGATTAGAGGGGGTTTTGCTGAAAATGATTGCGGACGTTAATTTTTGGGCTGGAAATACAATTTGGGCCTAACACGTGGCCTTGGGCTGAGAATAGTAGGTTTGGGCCGGGGAAATGAACTGCTGTTTGCCCCTACCTGTCAATTACTTTATTTTTTGTTAATACTTGTGAATGTGAGTGTCTGAACACTCAACAGTAGTTCGAACGCTCACTTATATCTCATATTAGAAAAGAATTTGTTGTCAATTACTGATTAAATAACTTTGTTCAATAATTTATTTTACAATTGTTTTTCACCCAGAAAACTTTTCAGTGATCGAACAAAATTCTCTTAAAAATAAGCCTCACCACTTTAGACTCACTTCTTCATACTTAACATCATAGCATGAAATGTGATGAAGATTTGAAACTCTAGTAGCCGACACAAATAGCTAAGAGCATGTATTGGTATACTCAGAGAATTCAAATTCAAACTTCCCTCCCACAGTCCCCACACATAAAAGAAAGGTAAATTACACACAGATAACTCAAGTATACACCTTTGTTCACTTGAGTACTCTAATAAAAAAAAAGTTGCTCAGAGGTACCTCAACTACTGATTTTGCACACCCAAGTACCTTCGTCAACTATTCTGTCAAACATGTCGTTAATTGCATATGTGGCACACTCACATATCTTTAAAAAAAATGCCACATAGACAAAAAAATAATAAAAAATGAAATAAACTTTTAAAAATAAAATAATTATTTAAAAAAACTAAAAAAAAAACTAAAAACTAAAAAATAAAGAAAAAAATGGAGTTGCAGGCTTGCAGCCTCTCATCCCTCCCTCCGAGACCCACCCAACCCAGCCACCCACCCCTCTGACCCCAGCCACCCTGCCTCCGACCCACCCACCACGCCGCCAACCCACCCGCCCACCCACCCCCTCTCTCTCCCCCCTCTCATCTCTCTCTGCCTCACTCTCTCTCTCTGCCTCACTTTCTCTCTCTGCCTCGCTCTCTTTCTCCCCAATCGAGCCACCCACCCCCCTCTCTCCCCTCCCCTCTCCACTCTCTCTACCTCATTATTTCTCTCTCTCCCCGAAACCCCAGCCCCGACCTGCTCCGCCCCGAGCTCTACCCTCGTTCAGATCTGAGAGAAAAAGAGAGAGAGAGAGAGAGAGAGAGAGAAAGAAAGAAACAGAGGGAGAAAGAAAGAGAGATGGAGCTGGTGGCCAGAGAGGGGAGGGAGGTGGGTGGATCACTGGGTTGGGTGGTCGATGCGGGGAAGGTAAAGGGAGGAGGGCTCGGGGTTGGGCTTGGGCTGGGGTTTCGGGGAGAGAGAGAGAGAGGAGAGGGGTGGGGAAAGAGAGGGGGTGGGTCGGCAGCAAGGTGGCTGGGGTCGAAAGGATGGGTGGCTGGGTTGGGTGGGTCTCGGAGGGAGGGGTGGGAGGCGGAGGGAGGCTGCAAAGCTTGAAACTCCATTTTTTTGTTTTTTATTTTTTATTTTTTTATTTTTTTAGTTGTTATAAATAATTATTTTATTTTTTATTATTTTTTTGTCCACGTGGCATTTTTTTTAAAGGTATGTGAGTATGCCACGTAGGCAGTTAACAGCAGGCCTGACAGAATAGTTGACGGAGATATCTGGGTATGTAAAATCAGTAGTTGAGATACCTCTGAGTAACTTTTTTTTATTAAAGTACTCAAATGAATAAGGATGTATACTTGAGATATCTACATATAATTTGCTCAAAAAAAAAAAAAAAAAGTGGGCATGTATTGCCCACTAACTTTTGACAAATTTAAAAAAAGTGGCACCTGAACGGCTGAACCAACCTTGGTTGGAACTTGGAAGTTGGAACAAAGTTGAGAAAAGAAAAATCTAGACTTAGCTAGTCAATACTCAATACTTCAAAATTTCAAATAGCAGTAGGTTTCCAACCTTGAATAATCTATTCTTCAAATAAATAAATAAATACAAAAAATACAATCTATTCATCAGTTGAGACAGACTTCCGCTTCTCCACGTGATTACTATCAGATGGCTTATGAGAATGTGATTAGCAATTTAATCATCAATTACGTCACAAGATTAATATGGTAAATGATTTTCAACTAAAAAAATATGGTAACTGATTGTCTAGAAGTTTCCAGGATAAGAAAGTTGATTCTTCTTTGCTTTTGTATTTATGGTCCTTTCACTTTGCTTTCAGATCTGGGCTTCTACGGTTCTACCTCTGCATTTTCAGTCCTTCACGTGCTCCGGGACCGCGTATTATTTGAGTATACAACAGCGTCGTTTTCGGCTTTCCACGTCCGTTTGTGATCATCTTTTAAATTTTATTTTAATTCATTTATTCTAAATAATTTCGACCAAAAAAATTTATTCTAAATAATTAGCCACATTTTGGTGAAAAGCGAAAACATTAATAGTTACTTTAAGTACTTGGTATTTATGTCTTCTCAAAAAAAAAAAAGTACTTGGTATTTATACATACCAACTAATTAATGACAATTTTCTTCACATTTTACATAGGGGTTTCAAATTCGAATACTTTTATAATATTAGTTCGTGTAAAAAAATAATAATATTAGTTCGTGTCAAGAATATTCACCTATTTAATTTGAGGGGGCGAATATATTTAAAGACTACATCGAATACAACAGTTAAAATAATTTCTCACTATTTCTTTCTTCAACCAATGTAATATATGATTTGCACATATACGAGTGCTGATACCCTTATGGGAGTACTTAACTCAAAACAAATGGCTATGAGTGCTAACACCCTTATAAAAACTTACACAAAAGACTTTAATTTTTTAATATAGGACAACATTTTACATTATCACATGCGTGGCGTTACCTAAATTAAATATGTGGACAATTTATATCAAGTGATATGAATCACGTATGACCATGCGGCCTAACATGTAGGTAAACTTGGCTCTAATATTATGAACAAAATAGTTTAAAACCAATTGATTATAGACAAAGAGGTTCAAAATCCTTATAAGTATTTATACAAATATGAGAGAAAGTGCTTCAAATTATTTTGTATAGAGTCAACGAAAACATACCATAAAAGTTGATAAGAAATTGTGTGCAAAAAAGAATTATGAGAAATTATTTTGTATTATCATAAAACCGCTATATAGTGTAATTAATCAATTTAGTATTATATGGGTAAATATTAATAATTTTATTTTACAAGTATAAACTCATCATTTATTCATATTATAATACATAAATTAATTATACAAAATAATTTTTTCTAAGATTATCCTCAACTATAATACAGTTGAAGCCGAATTTAAGGAGTTTAGCAACTTTTTGGTGGCGTGTGATCTATGAAATGCAGTCAAATCCTTTTGCCCTTTGGACAACAAACAACAGCGCAACAAGACTCACCGCTCACCAAACTCATTTTGTATTCTCTGCTTATTGCACGGGGTCCAGTTTGTTGTTTGTTTATTGTACACACCCAATTTGCCAACACTGAACTTCCATGTGCAACAACCCACTAGAGAATGATCAACCCCCACCACGTTTTGCAAGAGCGTGTAACCTACGTCCCAATTATTGTGAGACTACGTACACAAGCATGTATAGACAAGAATCATTCTACCTTTTACTTATTTTTAATCTTTTTTGTTTTGTGAACATAATATCCAATGTATGTATTTATCTTCTAGCAAAAAAATAATAATAATAAAAGTATGTGTTTATCTAGAAAACTAATCCAACTAAAGATGATAAATTAAACTTTGTATATAAGTGAGTTTCTTGGACTAATCCAGATGCATAAAATATAAAGACCCAAAATACTTAAAAAACCTGGTGCATAAGCATTAAATTTTGTACTATTCATTTATTCAAAAGGACTGTATTATAGTAGGGGTGAAAAATGAGTCGGGTCGGTTGCATATCGACTAAACAATTGACTGACCGACAAGGTTGATAAGGCCATTGATGACAACCAACAACTGACTCACCCATTGTGGGTTGGTTATGAGTCGGTTGCCAATAAGGTAATAAGGTTGGTATAGGTGGGTCAGTTGGAATTATTAGATCAATATTTGATCAATTTCAAAACTAACATCTGAACCAACTTTGATGAGTCGGTTGATATTATCGGTCCGATTTGGTGGGTCGGTTATTAGTAAAATTATCAGCTGGTCGATAATGGTCGGTTGGCCTGTAATGGCCGGTAAAACTGACCAATTCCCACATCTACATTATAGAATATCAACATTTTAACATTGGTTATTGCTTTTTAAAGCAAGTAGTCAAACCTGGTATGTAAGAAGTTAAGAATGTCTAACATGTAACTGTTGCATGGTATTTGTTGTGCAATTGTGCATGGGAAATGTTCATAAAAAGCCACTGCCTAACATACTCACCTATAGTTCTATGAAAAAAAACTTATCTATTTTCATATTGTAGTGATGTGTCATCATTTGAAGAGAAAGATAGAGACAAAAGATAAGAGAAATAGAGTGAGAGAAGGGAGATAGTCAATGAGAAAGATAAATGTCATGTGGTATTATATGAGGGGATATATAGGTAAGTTCTTCTCTATTTTTATATACATATAAGAACTCAACCGTGTCTTAAAAGAAATGCAAAAAATTTTGTGTGTCACCACAACACCTTTTGGTATATGATGCTATTAATTTACATGTTATAATATCGATGAATAATAAATATATATTTAAAATAAATTATTAATAAATATATATATGTTATAATATGATTAAATTAATAATATTATGTGGTGGTATCAGACCAAAATTTACTGGAAGAAATGTGGTTGCTGAATGCTGGATGCCCATTACCCAGAGCTGTGCCCTTTTGCTATCGTAGTAATGAAACAAGTTTTTCATGTGTTATTTAAGATTCTTGCGTGCGCCGTGCGCTGCTTGACTTAAGGTGTGGACCAGTTTACGTTGAAAGCGCGTGGTTGAGGAGGGAGGGCATTAGGTTCCGGTAATGGGTATTGAATTTAAGAAGACATTAATAAACCGGTTGTAGTTGGTCCGCTGCAGGTAGTCCAAGTCCAGCTTAGCTCCAGCACACACCAGACCTGGATACAAACGAAACGCCTAGAATTAAACAACAAACAAAATCCCTTATATCTAAATATCCGAATCTTATAAATAGATTATTACCCCTTTTTTTTTTTTTCATAGCTAAATCGGAGGAAAATGTTGGCCACTTATTTAGTGGGCCCTACCTGGGTTAAAAACTTATAATTTCGTGGAGCGTATGTATCGAGGACACGTTGCACCGATTTCTGGTCTCTCTTCTCTCTGCCTCCAAACGAAAAACGAATGAATGAACAGTAAAGCTCTTTCCATTGGTTTATTTGGGTTGTGACTTGTGAGTCGCGTGAGAAAAAATAGTTGCGCAACGAGAGAATTGTGGGAAGGGAAGCGAGTGCGAAACCCATTTCCCAAGTCTCGAGCCAGCATACAAAAATTAGTCCTTTCTCTTTTTTATGTTTTCATTTTTTTCTTTCTTTCTTCTGTTTGGTGGATAAGAAAACAAAAGACGCCCGCGGAGTTTCAGAGACTTGTCTTTGTTTTCCCCTTCTATTGATCTTTTCATAGAAGGGGTTTCATGCCTTTTATTACAGCTTGAGGCTTTCATTCTGCAGAAAGAGCCTTCTTGGTTGGGTTGAACAATAAGAATAAGAAGAAGGAGGCTCCGGTTTATCAGTGTGGACAAGATGTTCAGGTTGTGGATAGCTGCTCTGCAATTATCAGAGCTGTTTGTGAGCTCCATGGTTCATTTGCTATATGGGTTTTACATATTCAGCTCGGCTGTGGCGGGCGACCTCTCACAGGCTTTGAATGAATTGTTCTTCAAGCCGAACATGAGTATTGAGGTGAAAGAGGAAGAGGCGCCTACAAGGACATCGACCAATGCCAATCTGCCTCCTATTGTTTTGGTCCATGGAATATTTGGTTTTGGCAAAGGGGTATGTTATTGTTCTGAAATGGGTTTTGATTCCTTCTTCAAGTGAGCATTTTGGGTTTTTTGATTCATTTTGTTCAATGTTTATATAACTGGGTTTTTCAACATTTCTGTTTTTCAGAGGCTGGGAGGTTTGTCGTATTTCGCCGGAGCTGAGAAGAAAGATGAAAGGGTTCTCGTGCCTGATTTGGGATCTCTAACCAGCATTTATGATAGGTTTGTGCTTGTGCATCAAAGCCTTTTGTCTTTTAAAATTCATTCATGGCTCTTTTGTTTTCCAATAGCTGTTTCTGTTTTGCACCCTTTGGGGCTAACAAGGTTTAATTGGGTTTTGGGGTTTCAGGGCTCGTGAATTGTTCTACTATTTGAAAGGTGGGCGGGTCGATTATGGTGACGAACACAGCAAGGCTTGTGGGCATTCCCAGTTTGGTCGTATTTATGAACAAGGTTCTGTATTTCTATCTCTGCCCCGTGTTTTTTATTATGTTTTTATTTGATGAAATTGTTTGCTTAGTAGGCCTCATATGATAGCAAGTATCATTTGGTTTTTTTTTTTTTTTTTCGAAAGAAGATAGCAAATCTCATTGTTTGTTGTAATTGGGATGATGCAGGGCACTACCCTGAATGGGATGAGGATCACCCTATCCACTTTGTTGGGCATTCCGCCGGAGCACAGGTTGTCCGTGTGCTGCAACAAATGCTTGCTGATAAGGTTGGTCCAAATTGCATTACCAAATTAGTGGTGCAAGAATGAAGAATCTATGAATTGGAATTGGTGTAGATTAGTTTTGACTTAAAATGTTTCATTTTGTTTTCAGGCTTTCAAGGGGTATGAGAACACTCACGAGAATTGGGTACTAAGCATAACATCATTGTCAGGAGCATTCAATGGGACTACAAGAGCCTACTTGGATGGAATGCAGTGAGTTTCATTTCAGCTTTATTGTTTTGTCTGAATCTCCTGTCTCTAGAATTACTCACTGTGGTTTCCATACATCCCAGGCCTGAAGATGGCAGGACCATGAAACCTATATGTCTGCTTCAGCTATGCCGCATAGGAGTAATCATTTATGATTGGTTTGACATTCCCTGGCTGAAGGAATATTACAACTTTGGGTTTGATCACTATAACATCACATGGAAGAAAGTTGGTGTTTGGGGTCTTGTTGATTGCCTGTTGGGAAACTCAGGCCCATTCGCTTCTGGCGATTGGATCCTCCCAAACCTTACAATTCAAGGGTCCACAAGACTCAACAGCCATCTACATACCTTTCCCAACACATACTACTTCAGCTATGCCACCAAGCGTACAAAGAAGATATTTGGGGTTACAGTTCCTTCTAGCATATTTGGAATTCACCCATTGCTGTTCATTAGAGTGTTGCAGATGAGCCAATGGAGTCATCCTCCTGATGCCTCTTCCCCATATAAAGGCTACAGGTGTGTGTTCTTTAAGTGCATATTATGATGCTATGATTTTTTATGCATTAATATTTTGACCAAATTAGATAATAAAACACTCCAATTTAAGTGTTAATGTGTGAATGCTTGTGCAGGGATGAGGATTGGCAAGACAATGATGGAGCTCTGAACACCATCTCCATGACTTACCCTCGACTCCCAATTGAGCACCCGCACCATTTGGTAAAAGATGATTCAGAGTGTCATCCATTGCAACCAGGCGTCTGGTTAGTCATGCTTTCTATTCCAGCAGCATCCCAACCTTTCTTAGCTATGAAACCATATTATATATATATATATACATGGTTCAGAACGTTAAGGTTAAACATCATGAGTTTGGTAAATGCAGGTACTACAAGATTGTGGAAGCTGATCACATATTCTTCATTGTGAACCGGGAGAGAGCAGGAGTTCAATTTGATCTGATATATGACAGCATTTTTGAACGCTGCAGAAAACATGTATTTAGAAGAACTCCACAAACTTTACCCAACGAAGTTCACCAATAGTTGTTCAGCATCCATTACTCTCACGCTGCTCACGCATATACTACAACTAGAATCTAGAATCATAAACCAAGCTATTGAATTCGCAGCAGTACCCTTTGCCCCTTCCCCTTCTCTCTGACCTCTTGTATATGTTCATTTTCTCTCTCTCTCTCTCCCCTCTTTTGTTTTTGATTTCTGCCACCCCTCCATCCTAAGGGTACAATTGGTCTAGTTTGTAGTGTAGTGAGAAATATTAGAGGCTTAGCTTGTACATCAGACCTCTTTGGTCTTTCCAAAGTTAGATATGATGTATTTTGGAGACAGACAGTATCATTCAAGTATACACATGAAATTCCTCTTTCAGTTATGAACATGAACATCAACTGTCGATCTTAATTCTTAAGAGTATCTCCAACAGGCTTTTCAAATTTGATTCTTTAAATTTTATTTTGCTGACATATATGGCAATTTGAAAAGCCAACTTTTTTACTTTAAAATTGTGAATTCCAAAAGATTTTTCAATTTTTTTAATTTTTTTAATTTTTTATCTTTTTCTTGTTTAGACAAAATTAAGATTTTATTAAGATTTGAAGAGTCAAATTAATATTTTAATAATATTTTAAGATTTAAATAGTCAAATTTACTTGTTAAAGCTGACGAGCTGACTTTGGGCCATATTTTGACGAACCTATTTACAGAAGTTGTTGGAGATGATATCTAATGTGACAGTTAATTCAGCAGCCAAAAACTTTTGCCAAATTTGTTGGAGATGCTCTTAAGTGATGCCCACAAATGTATTTTTTTTGTTTTTATTTTTATGCCTAATTCGTTCATAAACAGCAGTTTGCCGTATGTATGAGCGAGCAGTAATTCGTTCATAAAATATGCCTTTTTCATAAAATATGCATTTTTCCGTTCATAATCAGACTCTAGACTCAGCATAAACCAAGTATGGCATGACATCTTGCCAAAATCAGAAGAGCAAATAAAAACATAATTTTAAGTAATTAACTGTCATAATTTGACAACAAACCATACCAAATTATTAGATAAGAGAATATGAAATTTACTAGACAGAAGAAAATTATTGCTGCACTAAACAGATGTACCAGCAGTAACATTGGTAAGACTCAAGCTAAGGGATACAGAATTGGGGCCTATAAATCATTGAAGTTGAGACTTTCTAGAGAAATAGGCATCACGAGTCTATTAATTGAAATGGATTCAGAAGTGGAGCCACAATATGGAGTTGGGATACATATCCATTTGTTTTGATGAGCCCCCAGGTGGGTTGGCCCGTTTGGTCTCGCTTTAAGTGTTGGCCCATCCCTTTTGTTTGTTAAGTCCAACAAATCTAGATAGAGCAAGCAGTGTTCATAGGAACAAATCCAACTTGGGCTGGATTAGAGCCCACAACACCTTCTAAGTGCATTAATCAGATGAGGGTTCTGCGGAGTAGGCCTTTAAGGGTCCGATTTTACAAGAAAATTTAATTGAATAATATTAGATGGACCATATTTGAGTAGCACATGTATGATACAAGAGTGAGAACACCGATACAACTAACTAGCTTTAACATCTATTAGAGAACGATATAATAAACATGTGGTAGCAAAATGGATTTCCCTAACATTATTAAAATTAATTTTGTGGTCACGTGCTATCATCAATTAGCACATGCATCATCATTGGAGGCACGTGGGTTTATATACTTATGTTTTGTTGATGCAACACAATGTATGGGGACCAAACTTAATTATTTCTGGAATCAAAACTACAGTTTTAATCCAACAAAATACAAATAGATAAAACAATTAAATAAACAAAGTATTTGGTGACCTAAACTAAAGTATCTTCAAAACCAAAAAGTTTGACCCTAATTAATGAATGATATGAACCTAAAAATAGTAATTTCCCATATTGGTCTTACAGATGTAGACTAATATATATATATATATGTGTATATGTGTGTGTGGATGATTCAAGAAAGAAAAAAAATTGAAGTAGATCGGCCGACCAAATATTGAGCAGATGCATTAATATGAGAGTACAAATTAATTAAGAGGCAGATGGTTTTTTTTGTTTTTTTGGGGAATTATTACATGAACAAGTTAATGATAATGTTCTTGGCTTAAAGCTTAATTTTCTTTTGTCTTCTATAGTTATCATTATTGTAAGTCAAAGGTACTTATATGCAATCGAATCCACTACTTCTTTGAAGGAGCGGAGACAAATCAGTAGCATGTTAAGTGGTATGGAGTCGAGAGAAGATGCACTGCATGGTTAATAAACACCAATTTTATTTTATTTAAAGAAAAAAAGGTTTGTTCTCTTATTAAATTTATGCTAGCTAGACTTTATGTGCACATATTATGTGAAACACATAACATGTATATATATATATATTAAGTTGATGTGATATTAATGGTACATTTTAATTTGTTATTGTAAAAAGAATCCTCTTAATTTGTCAAAATAATAGATTTAAAAGAAAAGTATATATTTCGTCCAAAAGAAAAGAAAAATATAGAATGCATGGCAACAATGTAATTTACCCACTTAACTTTCCATTATTTCATATTTTCTCCCTACAGTACGAACTCTTTGCACTATGTATATGAATGTTATGAGAGAGTTATATAAAGTAGGTTGCAAACAAAAATCTCTCTTGGGTTAAATTGGAGGAATGTACTCAAACAATCTTATCTTGTCACCAAACTATTCAGTTAATATAGAATCTAGATACCATCCTAATATGCCATATTTGTTAAGATTTTCTGCATATTGATTGGGTTTTTTAGATTCCATTAATTAAAAAAGACTAAATACGGATTATGGTCCAGATATTATTAGGATAAAGGAGAAAACAAAAAGAATTAGGTTTCATGCACCTCTCAACTTCTTGTTGTATATATAGAGAAGCATATGTAGACGAGGAGAACCAACATTGAGAGCCCCACATCAAACACTTAGACAAATATCAAGCATTCTTCGGAGAAAAACAGAGAAAATGTGCGGCACTGAGAGCTCTGCTTCCATTAACAAAACCTCTCTGCCCTCCACCAACGGCACAAGAAGGCCTACTACTTCTTCATCCGACTCTGTCCTCCTCAATCTTGAACAGTAAGCTCATTTCTATATAACCCTTCTTTTAATTAATAAATTAATTGATCCCATATTTCTTTAGCAATCGATTAAACAGCACTGTGAATGTGATGATGATTGATTAACATGCATGATACATATTGATGGTGTTTTGGATTTGATGACAGGGGTGACCCAAACGTGTTCGAATCGTACTGGAGGAAGATGGGGGACACGTGTACGATGGTGATCTCCGGGAGCCAATTCATGAGCTACATCAGCGATTTCAGCAACGTGTGCTGGTTTATGGAGCCAGAGTTGGAGGGTGCGGTTAGAAGATTGCATCGTGTGGTTGGGAATGCAGTGGTGGAGGATCGGCACATCGTAGTGGGAACTGGCTCCACGCAGCTCTACCAGGCTTCACTCTACGCCCTCACTTCCCCTGGTGGGCCTCAGCCCACCAGCGTTGTCTCTGCGGCCCCATACTACTCGGTGAGCCTCGTTGACCATCCCCCCACATTTTTTTTCTTCATGCAATCACAGCCGTTGATCATCCTTGATCTTCATATAGGCTTTGCTTTGTTAATGTTAAGTCAACTGAACAAGAATACAATGCTAGCTTAGCTGGCTGCTTCAGTTTCACTGTTTATTTAGATTAATTAATAAATGCGTGTTTTCACTTTTCAGCGCTTGTGTTAGCAACGAGAGAATTGTGGGAAGGGAAGCGAGTGCCATACCCATTTCCCAAATCTCGAGCCAGCATACAAAAATTAGTCCTTTCTCTTTTTTTGGTTTTCATTTTTTTTTTCTTTCTTCTGTTTGGTGGATAAGAATACAAAAGACGCCCGCGGAGTTTCAGAGACTTGTCTTTGTTTTCCCCTTCTATTGATCTTTTCATAGAAGGGGTTTCATGCTTTTTATTACAGCTTGAGGCTTTCATTCTGCAAAAAGAGCCTTCTTGGTTGGGCTTTCTGGGTTGAACAATAAGAATAAGAAGAAGGAGGCACTGGTTTATCAGTGTGGACAAGATGTTCAGGTTGTGGATAGCTGCTCTGCAATTATCAGAGCTGTTTGTGAGCTCCATGGTTCATTTGCTATATGGGATTTACATATTCAGCTCGGCTAAGGCGGGCGACCTCTCACAGGCTTTGAATGAATTGTTCCTCAAGCCGAACATGAGTATTGAGGTGAAAGCGGAAGAGGCGCCTACAAGGACATCGACCAATGCCAATCTGCCTCCTATTGTTTTGGTCCATGGAATATTTGGTTTTGGCAAAGGGGTATGTTATTGTTCTGAAATGGGTTTTGATTCCTTCTTCAAGTGAGCATTTTGGGTTTTTTGATTCATTTTGTTCAATGTTTATATAACTGGGTTTTTCAACATTTCTGTTTTTCAGAGGCTGGGAGGTTTGTCGTATTTCGCCGGAGCTGAGAAGAAAGATGAAAGGGTTCTCGTGCCTGATTTGGGATCTCTAACCAGCATTTATGATAGGTTTGTGCTTGTGCATCAAAGCCTTTTGTCTTTTAAAATTCATTCATGGCTTTTTTGTTTTCCAATAGCTGTTTCTGTTTTGCACCCTTTGGGGCTGTTGATGCAAATTTCCGTAAGAAAGTTACAACAACTTAGGGGTAGTGACCTGGCTGATCCGAAGTCCTGCTGGATGATGACGTGAGATCTTCCTGTAGACAAACACAAGATCAAAGGAGATGGACCGGTGTGGTACCAGCCAAACACGCTCCGATGATGAAGTCAGTGATGTGTGTTTGATGGTGTTTGAATGGAAGTGAGGAAGAATATGTGATGAACTTGGGAGAATGGGAAGAACAAGGCAAATGTTCTGGGTTTATTCTCAGCAAGTCCAAGTGTGTTTTTGGTAAGCCAAAGTTTGTGCAAGTGTTTGCTTTGTGATGGCTGGATGGGTGGGATCCTGGCTTTGTGCATATAAGTTGGTTTATATAGACAAGGGAAGGTGTGGAGAGTAAGTTACCTGCATGTGATTGAGTGGCTGAGAGAGATCCACGCGTTCGGTCATAACTAGTAGCAAGCACAGCTACTCACCTCCTTTGCATTCAATGCTGCATTGAATGCAAGGATGGAAGATCAGGTGGAATGCCCCAATAGTCATGGCTGTGAGCTGGAATGTCTTATCTGTCAGAGAGTCACGTCAGGTGCACTTGAGAATGGCGGTTCGTCCCAACGTGATCTTCTTTAGGATGGCTGTGGGAGGCCGAGCCGATCCGAACACATGTCCTCACGTGTAGACGTGAAACCCATGTGTGATCGGATCGGATTTAGACAAGTCGGCCAAGCCGATTAGGTAGGTAGTGCAGTGATCCTCTCAAGTGAAATCCGGCCGCAACTAGGTTCTGAGATGACGATCACCAAAGCCGAGCCGATCCGAACTGGGAATGGAATGGACTGAGTTGATGTGGTGATGTGGAGATCCACGTCTGATCGTGATCGTTCATTGGTCCGGGCCGAGCCGAACCAATGGTTGAGATGATCAGGTGGTGACAAGATTGTCGAAGCACGTCTGATCGTGATCGGTCATTGGTCCGGGCCGAGCCGAACCAATGGTTGAGATGATCAAGTGGTGACAAGATTGTCGAAGCACGTCTGATCGTGATCGATCATTGGGTCGGGCAGAGCCGAACCAATGGTTGAGATGATCAGGTGCTGACAAGATTGTCGAAGCACGTCTGATCGTGATCGGTCATTGGTCCGGGTCGAGCCGAACCAATGGTTGAGATGATCAGGTGGTGACAAGATTGTCGAAGCACGTCTGATCGTGATCGGTCATTGGGCCGGGCCGAGCCGAACCAATGGTTGAGATGATCAGGTGCTGACAAGATTGTCGAAACACGTCTGATCGTGATCGGTCATTGGTCCGGGCCGAGCCGAACCAATGGTTGAGATGATCAGGTGCTGACAAGATTGTCGAAGCACGTCTGATCGTGATCGGTCATTGGTCCGGGCCGAGCCGAACCAATGGTTGAGATGATCAGGTGCTGACAAGATTGTCGAAGCACGTCTGATCGTGATCGGTCATTGGTCCGGGCCGAGCCGAACCAATGGTTGAGATGATCAGGTGCTGACAAGATTGTCGAAGCACGTCTGATCGTGATCGGTCATTGGTCCGGGCCGAGCCGAACCAATGGTTGAGATGATCAGGTGCTGACAAGATTGTCGAAGCACGTCTGATCGTGATCGGTCATTGGTCCGGGCCGAGCCGAACCAATGGTTGAGATGATCAGGTGGTGACAAGATTGTCGAAGCACGTCTGATCGTGATCGGTCATTGGGCCGGGCCGAGCCGAACTAATGGTTGAGATGTGACTGGAGAAAGATGATCTCCAGATCTGAGCCGAACTGATGGTGTTCGAAAAAGATAATCTCTCGAATTCCTGGTGGATCCCAATGTCGGTTCGGATCGGACATGGGTAACCCGGAGGTAAGAGCCGATCTCAGATGTACATGTTGTTGGCATTTGCTGAGCTAAGATGATGACACAGATGGCTGGGTCTGACCAAGTTGACCATCAAAGAGTCTGAGCAAAAATGGGACCTGGTGTGCCACGTGTTGGTCTGTGTTTGGCCATTGAATCCATGTGGATTTATCCACAAACAGGGGCTAACAAGGTTTAATTGGGTTTTGGGGTTTCAGGGCTCGTGAATTGTTCTACTATTTGAAAGGTGGGCCGGTCGATTATGGTGACGAACACAGCAAGGCTTGTGGGCATTCCCAGTTTGGTCGTATTTATGAACAAGGTTCTGTACTTCTATCTCTGCCCCGTGTTTTTTATTATGTTTTTATTTGATGAAATCGTTTGCTTAATAGGCCTCATATGATAGCAAGTATCATTTAGTTTTTTTTTTTTTTTTTTTTTTTCGAAAGAAGATAGCAAGTCTCATTGTTTGTTGTAATTGGGATGATGCAGGGCACTACCCTGAATGGGATGAGGATCACCCTATCCACTTTGTTGGGCATTCCACCGGAGCACAGGTTGTCCGTGTGCTGCAACAAATGCTTGCTGATAAGGTTGGTCCAAATTGCATTACCAAATTAGTGGTGCAAGAATGAAGAATCTATGAATTGGAATTGGTGTAGATTAGTTTTGACTTAAAATGTTTCATTTTGTTTTCAGGCTTTCAAGGGGTATGAGAACACTAACGAGAATTGGGTACTAAGCATAACATCATTGTCAGGAGCATTCAATGGGACTACAAGAGTCTACTTGGATGGAATGCAGTGAGTTTCATTTCAGCTTTATTGTTTTGTCTGAATCTTCTGTCTCTAGAATTACTCACTGTGGTTTCCAAACACCCAGGCCTGAAGATGGCAGGACCATGAAACCTATATGTCTGCTTCAGCTATGCCGCATAGGAGTAATCATTTATGATTGGTTTGACATTCCCTGGCTGAAGGAATATTACAACTTTGGGTTTGATCACTATAACATCACATGGAAGAAAGTTGGTGTTTGGGGTCTTGTTGATTGCCTGTTGGGAAACTCAGGCCCATTCGCTTCTGGCGATTGGATCCTCCTAGACCTTACAATTCAAGGGTCCACAAGACTCAACAGCCATCTACATACCTTTCCCAACACATACTACTTCAGCTATGCCACCAAGCGTACAAAGAAGATATTTGGGGTTACAGTTCCTTCTAGCATATTTGGAATTCACCCATTGCTGTTCATTAGAGTGTTGCAGATGAGCCAATGGAGTCATCCTCCTGATGCCTCTTCCCCATATAAAGGCTACAGGTGTGTGTTCTTTAAGTGCATATTATGATGCTATGATTTTTTATGCATTAATATTTTGACCAAATTAGATAATAAAACACTCCAATTTAAGTGTTAATGTGTGAATGCTTGTGCAGGGATGAGGATTGGCAAGACAATGATGGAGCTCTGAACACCATCTCCATGACTTACCCTCGACTCCCAATTGAGCACCCGCACCATTTGGTAAAAGATGATTCAGAGTGTCATCCATTGCAACCAGGCGTCTGGTTAGTCATTCTTACTATTCCAGCAGCATCCCAACCTTTCTTAGCTATGAAACCATATTATATATATATATATATATACATGGTTCAGAACGTTAAGGTTAAACATCATGAGTTTGGTAAATGCAGGTACTACAAGATTGTGGAAGCTGATCACATATTCTTCATTGTGAACCGGGGGAGAGCAGGAGTTCAATTTGATCTGATATATGACAGCATTTTTGAACGCTGCAGAAAATATGTATTTAGAAGAACTCCACAAACTTTACCCAACGAAGTTCACCAATAGTTGTTCAGCATCCATTACTCTCATGCTGCTCGCGCATATACTACAACTAGAATCTAGAATCATAAACCAAGCTATTGAATTTGCAGCAGTAACCTTTGTCCCTTCCCCTTCTCTCTGACCTCTTGTATATGTTCATTTTCTTTCTCTCTCTCTCTCTCTCTCCCTTTTTTTGTTTTTGATTTCTGCCACCCCTCCATCCTAAGGGTACAATTGGTCTAGTTTGTAGTGTAGTGAGAAATATTAGAGGCTTAGCTTGTACATCAGACCTCTTTGGTCTTTCCAAAGTTAGATATGATGTATTTTGGAGACGGACAGTATCATTCAAGTATACACATGAAATTCCTCTTTCAGTTATGAACATGAACATGAACATGAACATCAACTGTAAATCTTAATTCTTAGAGTATCTCCAACTTTTCAAATTTGATTCTTAAATTTTATTTTGCTGACATATATGGCAATTTGAAAAGCCAACCTTTTTACTTTAAAATTGTGAATTCCAAAAGATTTTTCAATTTTATTAATTTATTATTTTTTTATCTTTTTCTTGTTTAGACAAAATTAAGATTTTATTAAGATTTGAAGAGTCAAATTAATATTTTAATAATACTTTAACATTTAAATAGTCAAATTTACTTGTTAAAGCTGATGAGCTTGACGAACCCATATACACAGGCTGTTGGAGATGATATCTAACGTGACACAGCTAATTGAGTAGCCAAAAACTTTTGCCAAATCTGTTGAAAATGCTCTTAAGTGATGCCCACAAATATTTTTGTTTTGTTTTTATTTTTATGCCTAATTTGTTCATAAACAGCAGTTTGCCGTATGTATGAGCTAGCAGTAATTCGTTCATAAAATATGCATTTTTTCGTTCATAATCAGACTCTAGACTCATCAAAAACCAAGTATGGCATGACATCTTGTCAAAATCAGAAGAGCAAATAAAAACATAATTTTAAGTAATTAACTGTCATAATTTGACAACAAACCATACCAAATTATTAGATAAGAGAATATGAAATTTACTAGACAGAAGAAAATTATTGCTGCACTAAACAGATGTACCAGCAGTAACATTGGTAAGACTCAAGCTAAGGGATACAGAATTGGGGCCTATAAATCATTGAAGTTGAGACTTTCTAGAGAAATAGGCATCACGAGTCTATTAATTGAAATGGATTCAGAAGTGGAGCCACAATATGGAGTTGGGATACATATCCATTTGTTTTGATGAGCCCCCAGGTGGGTTGGCCCGTTTGGTCTCGCTTTAAGTGTTGGCCCATCCCTTTTGTTTGTTAAGTCCAACAAATCTAGATAGAGCAAGCAGTGTTCATAGGAACAAATCCAACTTGGGCTGGATTAGAGCCCACGACACCTTCTAAGTGCATTAATCAGATGAGGGTTCTGCGGAGTAGGCCTTTAAGGGTCCGATTTTACAAGAAAATTTAATTGAATAATATTAGATGGACCATATTTGAGTAGCACATGTATGATACAAGAGTGAGAACACCGATACAACTAACTAGCTTTAACATCTATTAGAGAACGATATAATAAACATGTGGTAGCAAAATGGATTTCCCTAACATTATTAAAATTAATTTTGTGGTCACGTGCTATCATCAATTAGCACATGCATCATCATTGGAGGCACGTGGGTTTATATACTTATGTTTTGTTGATGCAACACAATGTATGGGGACCAAACTTAATTATTTCTGGAATCAAAACTACAGTTTTAATCCAACAAAATACAAATAGATAAAACAATTAAATAAACAAAGTATTTGGTGACCTAAACTAAAGTATCTTCAAAACCAAAAAGTTTGACCCTAATTAATGAATGATATGAACCTAAAAATAGTAATTTCCCATATTGGTCTTACAGATGTAGACTAATATATATATATATATATGTGTATATGTGTGTGTGGATGATTCAAGAAAGAAAAAAAATTGAAGTAGATCGGCCGACCAAATATTGAGCAGATGCATTAATATGAGAGTACAAATTAATTAAGAGGCAGATGGTTTTTTTTGTTTTTTTGGGGAATTATTACATGAACAAGTTAATGATAATGTTCTTGGCTTAAAGCTTAATTTTCTTTTGTCTTCTATAGTTATCATTATTGTAAGTCAAAGGTACTTATATGCAATCGAATCCACTACTTCTTTGAAGGAGCGGAGACAAATCAGTAGCATGTTAAGTGGTATGGAGTCGAGAGAAGATGCACTGCATGGTTAATAAACACCAATTTTATTTTATTTAAAGAAAAAAAGGTTTGTTCTCTTATTAAATTTATGCTAGCTAGACTTTATGTGCACATATTATGTGAAACACATAACATGTATATATATATATATTAAGTTGATGTGATATTAATGGTACATTTTAATTTGTTATTGTAAAAAGAATCCTCTTAATTTGTCAAAATAATAGATTTAAAAGAAAAGTATATATTTCGTCCAAAAGAAAAGAAAAATATAGAATGCATGGCAACAATGTAATTTACCCACTTAACTTTCCATTATTTCATATTTTCTCCCTACAGTACGAACTCTTTGCACTATGTATATGAATGTTATGAGAGAGTTATATAAAGTAGGTTGCAAACAAAAATCTCTCTTGGGTTAAATTGGAGGAATGTACTCAAACAATCTTATCTTGTCACCAAACTATTCAGTTAATATAGAATCTAGATACCATCCTAATATGCCATATTTGTTAAGATTTTCTGCATATTGATTGGGTTTTTTAGATTCCATTAATTAAAAAAGACTAAATACGGATTATGGTCCAGATATTATTAGGATAAAGGAGAAAACAAAAAGAATTAGGTTTCATGCACCTCTCAACTTCTTGTTGTATATATAGAGAAGCATATGTAGACGAGGAGAACCAACATTGAGAGCCCCACATCAAACACTTAGACAAATATCAAGCATTCTTCGGAGAAAAACAGAGAAAATGTGCGGCACTGAGAGCTCTGCTTCCATTAACAAAACCTCTCTGCCCTCCACCAACGGCACAAGAAGGCCTACTACTTCTTCATCCGACTCTGTCCTCCTCAATCTTGAACAGTAAGCTCATTTCTATATAACCCTTCTTTTAATTAATAAATTAATTGATCCCATATTTCTTTAGCAATCGATTAAACAGCACTGTGAATGTGATGATGATTGATTAACATGCATGATACATATTGATGGTGTTTTGGATTTGATGACAGGGGTGACCCAAACGTGTTCGAATCGTACTGGAGGAAGATGGGGGACACGTGTACGATGGTGATCTCCGGGAGCCAATTCATGAGCTACATCAGCGATTTCAGCAACGTGTGCTGGTTTATGGAGCCAGAGTTGGAGGGTGCGGTTAGAAGATTGCATCGTGTGGTTGGGAATGCAGTGGTGGAGGATCGGCACATCGTAGTGGGAACTGGCTCCACGCAGCTCTACCAGGCTTCACTCTACGCCCTCACTTCCCCTGGTGGGCCTCAGCCCACCAGCGTTGTCTCTGCGGCCCCATACTACTCGGTGAGCCTCGTTGACCATCCCCCCACATTTTTTTTCTTCATGCAATCACAGCCGTTGATCATCCTTGATCTTCATATAGGCTTTGCTTTGTTAATGTTAAGTCAACTGAACAAGAATACAATGCTAGCTTAGCTGGCTGCTTCAGTTTCACTGTTCATTTAGATTAATTAACAAATGCGTGTTTTCAGCGCTTGTGTTAGCAATGTTTAGAGCCCGATTAAAACAGGCCCACTTAGGTTTTTGTTGTTATGATTCTCTTCGAGTTGAGTTTAGAAAGTATATTCCACGTCAAGAATGTGATCGAAGTTTTACTTTACAATTATTGTAATCTAAATCTATATATTCAATTTATTGTAATCTAAATCTATATATTCATTGTCAATTAATTTTGAATTAAATATTTAAGAAGATAAAAAGCAGAGATTTTTACTGAAAAATGGTGTAATGATCTTTAGAAAGATGCGCATGGTGATGAGGGGTGACATTACGAGAAGAGTGTCGTGGAACATGCAGATGTTTGCATGGGAGATGGGACAAAGAGGCAAATATGACATTTTGGGAACATAATCATGTTTCGGAACATGCAACAAACATATGCACGTACCTCTGTTTTGAATCCTTGGAAAACATAGTAACATGGGCATGTCTAGCTAGTTTAATTAAGAACCACAATTCAGTAGTCAACCTTAATTAGATTCTCTAATCACTTGTCTTCTATTTTTAAATTTCAAAAATAGATTAAGAATAACTCGATTCAAACATGGTGATGATCATGAATCACTGCCTCTTGCTGGTATTAATTAAGTTGTAACAATTGCTTAATGGTGCGTGCTTGCAGTCATATCCGGATGAGACAGACTACCTTCGTTCAGGGCTTTACAAATGGGCAGGTGATGCCTTTGCCTTTGACAAAGAAGGACATGGAGATTACATAGAGGTGGTCAACACCCCAAACAACCCAGATGGGACTATCCGAGAAGCTGTGGTGAAAAACAGAGGTAGTCAGGGGAAGCTTGTTCATGACCTTGCCTACTATTGGCCTCAGTACACACCCATTACTCGTCCATCTGATCATGATATTATGTACTTCACATCCTCCAAAAGCACAGGACATGCTGGTTCACGCATTGGGTCAGTCTCTAATTTCCATTTTTATCTACTTGGTTAATTTGGTCATCATCTGCTACTTCAAGTTGAATTCTTATGCTATTTCTTCAACTGGGTCTTGTTTAATTTTTCTTTCAGATGGGCAATTGTTAAGGATAAAGAGATTGCTAGAAAGATGTCTAAATTCATAGAGATGAGTTCACTTGGTGTGTCCAAGGATTCCCAGCAAAGGGCTGCAAAGATAATGGGAGTGATTTGCGATGGCTACCAAAATTGCAAGTCCAGAAACTCCGAGCTCTTCTTTGAACATTTCCAACAGCTCATGGCTGAAAGGTGGGAGAGGTTGAGAGAAGTGGTGGAGGGCAATGGACTTTTCAGTCTACCCAAATACCCAAAAGAGTACTGCCTCTTCTCTGGAGAGTTCAACCAATCTTATCCAGGTAACGATGTTTAAGATTAATTAAAACATACGAAATTAATTAACTTAGTTGGTTCTAAACTTCTAATACATGCATTGGTATACTCTTTTGCACATATATGCAGCATTTGCATGGATGAAGTGCAGGGAGGACATAGACTCAGAGAAGGTTTTAAGAGGAATCAAGGTACAAGCAAGAACGGGGAGGCGCTTTGGGGCTGATCAAAGTTATGTTAGGGTTAGCATGCTGAGCAAGGATGAGGTGTTTAACCAGTTCTTGGAGAGATTATCAACTATCAAAGGCATTAGTACTAATGGGAATTAATTAGTTAGTTAGTTCATACATGTATATAGGGAGTTTCCATTAAGAGATCCTATTTAAGGGATCTCTCATGTATACCTTTAGCTTTTCAGGAATAATATTGTGAAACTCATTTCTATTATAATTTAATGAAAAAACTATTTATATTAAAAAAAAAATTCAAAATCTATGTGACATGATATGCGGTGCACATGCATTAAGCAAACAACTTTGTTATCTTACCATTCGTTTGGTCTCTGCACAATAAATCAAGAAATTTAAGAAAAATCAGTAATAATTTGGTTTAATAATTATGACTGAGATTATGGGATCTGTTGGGGAAAAGGCAAAATTATGGACTGATGATTATGACTACTAGCAGATAGAATGGATTGAGAAATTTCCAACATCTATGGGCAGAGTTAGCAGACAAATCAGAACTGAAAAAAAAAAATAATAATAATGCCAGCCAAAAAATCAAATCACAATTACCAATTCTTAATTTCAGACCAAAAAATAAATTTCTTAATTCAATATATAGAATAAATCTACCTTCTGGTAACCATCAACTTACAACACCGTTAGTTCCACCAAAAAAATTAAACTTACAACACTGAGATAAAACATTCATAGCAGAGAAAAGCAACGCCAGAGAGCCCATTTCTCTCAAGAAACCACTGATCCCAGGCAGCTGGCTTCCCAAGAGGGTCTTTAATCTATCCATCAGTTTTTGAGTTTAAACCATTCAAGACCATACACAAATCCGGCAAATCGGAAAACACCAAGTGGGGGGCAACTTTTATATAAGCCTTAATTCATACTCGCCAGCCATGGTTATGTATCTCACCCAAGGAAGAGCTTGGTATCCGCTCTTTTCAATAATCTTCAGGTAACGAACCTACAAAACCCCAACATTTACATAAATGTAAAATTAATCTTGCTTTGATTTTCAATGTTTTAGGTTAAGTTACTTAACAACACTATTATAAGAAAACCTCATAATGATAAATTCCTAGTACTATAACTGCTGATTGCTTATCAGGTTGACATCCGAAATAAAATTATTTATGGTTACTTTGGCATATCAGGTCCTACTACCATTTCAACATCTGTGACATATCCGGTCTTACTACCATTTTGTTTGGTAAATAGGTCTTACTACCATTTCAGCATCATTTGAATCTTATCTTACACGTGCCGTTCAACAAGGCGCCCTCAAACAAACTTAAGAGCCCTTGACAAAGTTGAAGGTCAAAACAGCGATTGAGATATCCCATAAGTACAGCAAGCAATCAGGTCCATAGAAGCATACCTGAATTCCAGAAACAGTAAAATATGGTATCTCAAACTTCACACGTATAGGAGCTTTTCTCTCAGGAGTTGCTTCTTCAGCTGTTATACTTGGAAGACTAAACTCTGCTCTCAACATATACTCCTAAACAATTTGGATTAAAAACAGGATCAGAAAAAGAAGCTAAAGTGTACAGTTCGGGGGACAACATAATAATATTTTAAATTAGCTAATATTTTGGAAGTGAATGTGCAAAGATATTTAAAATGAATCCTTACCTTGCCACCAGGAAAAGATCTTATTTTCCAGACCAGCGCCTCACTTTCAGGTGCATATGCTGCAGATCCTAATGACGTCCGAATATTTGGGTTAGTGGCATCAGATGTCACAGGGACCTCAATCTCAACATTTGTTGCAGTGCTGTGCAATTAAATTTTCATGAGTACTAAGGGAATTTGAAACATTAGGGTGACACGATTAGGCAGCAGTAACTAGAACCCACTCAACCTCCCATCTCCAGAAAAATAAAAGAAATTATTTCTAATACCTACGCTCCTTGAACTGGCTTCGAGCTTTTACCAATATCTCAATACGACTTTTCGAATGCCTTTCAATTTGAGCTTCAACCCAAATTAGAGGCTTAACCTGAAAGTAGAAATAAAGAAATTCATTAAATGGGATGATATAAGCAATTAATAAACCCAAAAAAAGAAAAGAGCATCAATAGAGCAAGAGCAATACCTGTGTACTCAGTCTATATGTCATGAGATCAAAAGCTCCATCAGGTGGCACAAACGATATTGTACGGTCATTTTCAAACCGAGCCAAACGCACACACCTAAACCAAATGTTATGATTTAGTGTGAGAACTTCAAAACATTAATTATGTAAAATCTCAAGCACATATAAGACCAACACCAGCACTCAAATCAACCAAAGATTAAAGCTACATACTGATGAAATTTGATGTCTTCCAAATCAATGGCCTTTCCCTTTGTTGCTCGGCCTTGTGCCTCCAATAACACTCTGTCATTTAAGCCCAGCTTACACTCAGGCATACCACTGCAACAGGAAATCAGTAAACACTTTACAGTTCCCAGATGATACACCCAGCACATAAGAGAGAAAGCTAGATAGTTACAAATATACTTGAAATTTATATACATTCACTAAAGTAAAATCATTGGGTTTTGGTGAGGGAAAAGAAACAGTACAATTTTTGAGTGAAAGTATGCATCTTGGGGATGGAGTTATCAGCTCTATGAGAGGCTAGGTGTGTGCATGAACAGTGATGAACACATCATAGTCACTACACGCTAAGAAAGTCCCAAAATAGCAAAGGGATTAAACATTTAGCAAGGGTGCAGTTAACATGTGGATCAACTAGTTAAAATTATGAAACTATTTCTAGCTTTTCTACGCATTATTTAATTTTGAATAAAATGAATTGATTCCTTAAAAGATCAAATTATTATTGAGACAGTCAGCAGCTATTCAATAAAATGCAAGCCCTGGAAGACAACCAGTTAGATAGGAAAATAACTTCAATCCATGAGTCGAAGTTTCAACAATTAGGGACTATACTGCATTGATCAGTGTCATTTTTTCCATGGTGAACCAAGGTTTTAGTTAGTGGCTTTCACAACAATAAAAAACAGATTTCAAAGATCAATATTAACTAGGATTCACACCACTGTCATAAACATAATTTGTTCCTACAAATGAATTTTCAGTTGCACACTAGCAAGCATACACAAAAACAACTAGCAAATCCTCAACCTACATCTCAATGCTGAAATAGTTATATTCACTTGGCATTTGAAAAGCTCATAAATCTACCTCCATGTTCAGGGAAGGGAATCACAAGTTAGACTGCTAAAGCATAGATGAAAAGTGAAATAAATACAAATCATTCCTAGATGAAACTTAATGAATTCTGGGTTATGACGGAAACACACCTCAAATAAGTTCTCATCTTCAATGCCCCAACAACATCAGACCTAATGATTTGTCCATTGCTGTTGACAAGTATATTAACACTCTCCACCACATCCAGGAAAACCTGAAAGAGAAGAAGAAAGAAACGTCATCCAGTGGCAGTGGCTTCAAAGAAGAAAAAAATATTCTGTTTTTCTCCAATGCGCCTACCTCATTCTTCTTGTAACGTATCCCTTCACTGCGCCAAGACACCGCATTTGTTACAGCCATGGGAGGCCTCTGTGTAACTTCCATCCTGTAAGCATCAGTCTTGATAAATTCACTGAGAATCTTCGCTTCAGTATACTGAGGGTAACCAAAGTCCATCATTTCATCAAGCAACTCATACTACAAGAAAGGACACAAAACAGAATCACATCAAATCACGAAATCCCAATATAAACAAGAAAAAAAAAAGAAGCAAAATGAATGTCCCAACTCCCAAACATCTTCTTACCACAACCACAAAGTTATCCCTAAGTGATTCCTCTTCTAACTCTTCAAAATAATGCTTGAACACCTGCCGCCCAGCACGGATCACAATACAGAATTAGCAATTACGCAATTTATGTACGTACGAAAAGAAGAAACCACAAAGACGACGGAGAAATGAAACTTCTAATAATTACCAATAGAGCTTACATCAACTACGCGGTGTAGAAAGAAGAGAAGACTGGCGGCATTGCAGTTCTGCCTGGACGCTGCCATCAGGTAAACGTTGTTATGCTGTATAAACAAGTAGCTGACGCCATTATCATGCACAACTGGATCATAGGACTCTGGATCACCCTGAAGCACATCGCGCAAGGCACCAAAAAAAAAAGAAAAACGAAAAATGCCGCTATCAAGTTCTAGTCTTTCAATAAGCCAAATACGTATTCACTAATTTCAGAATCAAATTTATTGATAAAATGATAATTCCGTCTTGTATTGATTTGTTTCCCTTCGTTTTCTCGGCAACCAAACAGTCCGTCAAACAATTAAGAAACAGAAAGCACAGAAGTTGTGGAAATTGAGTACCTCTTTCTCGATGAGCTTAGTGAAGAAGCGCTCGGCCTGAGTGGCAGAGACGTCGCCGCGGTAGTCGCGCCAGATCAGAACGCGGCCTTTGATGTCTAGGAGGAACAGCGCCGAGACTGCCCCTGCCATGTGGTTCCGGTGGAGGATCAGATCGGCGTTGCAGAAACCGATGCGATCTGATTCTGAATTTCTAATAGTAGCAGAGTCAATTATTAGCAGGAAGGAGAGGTCAATTAGTAGATCTGAATGCAAGGCCTCTAGGCCTTAGGGCTCGTTTCGCCTTCTCTAATTACTCTTCCAACATCAACCGTCATCTTCAATCTCTCTGAGAGTTTGAGTCTCAGCTTGGAATGAAGCTGTTCGCGGTGAGTATTGATTCTTCCAAACGTTAGACCCCTGCGACTCTTTCCTTTACGACGTCGTTTAAGTTAAATTATAAAATAGTAATTATTTAATTGTCCTTGGTTTTAATAAAAAAAGTTCATTTGTTCCGATCAAATTTATATTTTTCCATATAGACTAATGTTTTCATCTGAAATAGTTCAATAATATTATGTTGTTCAAATGCCAATTTAATTAGTGAATTTATGTGTAATTGTCTACATACTTTAGATGCCAAATATTATTCAGTATAACACAAAATTAGTTTACATATGTGATATCCATGAATACATGTGACAATATTACAAAAACGATCATTTAGTATCCAATCAATGTGTAGATAAGTGTTTTTGGATCATCTTCCATTAACTACACCACTGAAAACCTGGCTGTTCCCTCCTAGTGAAGCTTGCCACTCAATGGAGGAAATGACAATTTGTGAGAGAGTCACAACAATCTCCCTCGTCTCTGGCCTTTCCACTGCTTCTTCACTCAAACACCACTCGGCAATTTCAGCCATCTGCAACATGAGAAACAACCACCATAGCTTATGCATACTATCTGTAATGGAGATCATCTCAAGGTTGCATACATACCCTTTTTTATTTTATTAACTCTTTTTCTTTTTCTTAAAACATGAAAGAAAAAGCAGCAGACCTTGAATATTTCTTCCATAGGATAGTTGCCCCGAAGATTTCCATCTGTGACAGCCTCTAAAGCTGATTCTGGATCATCATCTTGGAATACCTTTTTTACCTGACAGTGTGAAAGCAATCAAATTTAGAATTGTACAGACTGACATTCATGCATGTGTCATGTGTGGCTGTGAGTAGCAAGGTGTACATATATAGTACATAGATTGAAATCCTGGGCTGTTTGGAAAAGTCTCTTAATTGTTTGAGTGATGGACATTTGAATATACATGAGAATATGTGAATGTCTGCGCATATATTAGAACTAGAAGAAGGAAAATGCTGTTCCCTGTGTCATTGTTCCAGTTCCACCTCAGAGTTTAGGGTTTTGAAGTTTGGGAATTTGGCGGTATTCCGGTTTCATTGTTTGAGATATTGGGTCTTGGGTCTTGGGGTTTGTGGGTTTGGACTTTGGATGAGTTTTTGATGTATATGTACTGAAACTTGTATTCTTGTTTTCTAATGAATTTCAACTTCCACCCCAGCCTTAATTCTCTTATGTTGAAGATTTACTTGAAACTTACTACTGTAATCAAAGATTTCATCTTCTCAGGCTCTCGGTTGTCACGGAAAAGTGCACGTTGCCCTGTTATCAGCTCTCCTAGTACCACTCCAAATGCAAATACATCGGTTTTGTGAGTTACCTGGAGCTCCTTCACGGATCTTTCAGAAACACATACAAGGTCAGATATACAAACAACTAAGACAAACTTGCTTTTATATGCAGGTAAACGCACCCATCCCTAGTCTGCATGTGCTAGCAGTTTAAACAAAGACATAAATCTTACTCTGGAGGAAGATAGCCTGGTGTTCCAACCAGTCGTGTTGCTATAATATCTTCTTCATTGGTTCTTCCAACAAGCTTTGCCAAACCAAAATCTGCTACCTATGGTTAGGGATTTTAAGCTAACAATTAAAAGTATGAACGAATTATCATATATTTTAACAAAAGTTATATAATAAATTCCGTAAACTTTAATCAAACATGGCTGTATTAAAGACTATAAAGCATGCCTATGGTTAACAAAAAAGAAAAGAAAGAAACAGCATATTAGCTACAAAGTAATATTTTGAATCTAGATATCTTGGTCAATATGACAATGGCAAAGGACTGCATAATGGTAAATGAAGTCATATTTTGGGTACCTTTGCTCTGAGCCCTTGGTCAAGTAGAATGTTACTTGTCTTTATATCACGGTGCACATATCGGTCTTTTGTGTGGTCATGGATGTATTCAATACCTTTTGCAGTATCCAGTGCAATTTGTGTTCTTGCAGTCCAAGAGAGTGGCTGGTGACCTGATTTCATAACCATTTTAGTGACATTCTTCACAATACTTTGTTGGTTAAGGATCCTAGCATGTACTTAACTTAAGTCTTATTAAATATGTCTCAGTGGTGACTTTGTGTGAATGGGAGAGGGGCTTACACAGTTATTCGAATGCCCTCACTGATCATCCAGACCATTCTACAGTACTGATAAATTGGAAACATATAGTCTGTGTTGCTGCTGAGTACTAGTATAAAGCCTTTTGTGATAGTTAAGTTAGATTTATTTGTTTAGCTTTATTCATTTATCTGCAATTTAATTAAGCTTTCCATCTAATAGTTCAACGAAGAGGTGTGTGCCATGATTTGAATACCTTTAAGTAATGGATCATGAAGATGATCATTAAGTGATCCATTAACATACTCATAGACCAGGTAGAGGTGGTCATCTCCACTGGCATACCCCAAAAGCTCCACCTATAACAGAGATTTTACGAGTGAATGTACTAAAGCCTTTCTTCCACACCATGCTAGAGGTCATTTATATAGAAAAGAATTCCTCACCACATTAATGTGATGGACCTTGCATAAAACCTTTAGCTCTGCAAAGAATTCTTTGGACTTGTTAGATCTCATCTTCTTTATGGCAACTTCCTGAAATTTGAAGCAGCTGTTATTTTCTGAAACTTAATGTAAGAAGATATATATAGCTTAGTTTTGTGACTCAGGTAGAAAATTAGAAACGGAGAAAACTTGTGGGGATTCTGCCATACCTTCTCCCCTAGTACTCCCAAGTACACACTGCCATATCCACCCTCTCCAATTTTCCTAGTTTCGTCAAAGTAATTGGTAGCCTCTTCAATCTCCTCAAGACTAAATACTACTGGTCCGTCCGATTCAAAAACTGTCATATCTGTAAAATCAACAATGTAGAATGTAGATGTACTGCAATGAGCAATTACTCTATCTCTCTCTCTCTTGGCATATAGCTAATCTACCATGCATAAATTATTACTTTTGAGAGGTTGAAGTTTTATCTGACCTTCCATGTTTTCTTTATGAAGTAACTGATTATGCAATGAAAAAGATCTGTTGGCAGCCATGCTTTTCGATCCAGCTTTTGGAACTTCCACATTTTGTTGGGGTGCTTTTCGCCTAAACAGGACAAGGATCAATGTGCTCATTGTAAGTAATGCCACAGCTAATAATATGCCAATCAATATTGTCCACCTGTGTCTGATTCCTGATGATAAAACAAGGCAATGACCGTCAACTCCTACAGAAAATTATTTGTGAATTTCTGAAATGCTTGTTTATATATATTTGTCATTCATTTTTATGTGTATCTGCTGTTTTTTTTTAGGATTATGAATTCAGACAAAACTTTTACCCATATTAACACAAAAGTAAGAATATATAAGTTGGCAGTAGTGGAATATTGAAAGAATACAACAACATTAACGAATTTAAGTTCTTTCACATCAAACCATTATAGGTATGTTATCTGATTTCTAGAAAATTTGCACTTGGCTCAGAATTTTTTTATATTTTATTTTTTTGTAAAAATGGCTGACCAACAATTCATTCATGTTAGTTGTGATTCATGATGCACCAGCCTCTAACAAATAGAAATAACATCAATTTATCCAGCTGAAATAGATAAAAGAAAGTCGAGAAAGTCTCATACAGAGCTCACCTGTCTTTGATTTAATTCCATTATTTTCCATGGGCACAAATAACACCCAACCATTAACTATGAATGAAGGATTCTCAATCATTTTTTGGTTCATGTTTTCTAGGTTTTCCATCTTGGCAGACAGCAGAATGGCAATTTCCTCAAGTGTATCTTGCTTCTGAACTGTATATGTTACCACAATCTGAGAGTCACTATCTACACACCCACAAGGAAGATGAATGGGAAAATCAGCTGTTGGAGCAAATCGCCGTCGTTCTTCATTGACATACAAAGGTTGCCCGCTATAAATTCGAGTAGAAACATCAAAGAATGTGTCTGATGCTTTCACTTTGTAGGATGTATCATAGAAATATCCAATAGTCCCAGCTATGTTTTTGCAAGAACAAGGTACAGTTATGAGGTAATCGTTTTTTCTTTTTCGCTTTATCTCTTTGATTTGGGATGAACTGACAGAGTAATAAGTGGCAATTTCTTCTTTCTCCAGACTGTTGTTGATGTGGTACATTGAGGCATTACATGTCATGATTTTAGCAGAGCAATTCATAGGGTATAGAACAGAAATTTTGGTAGATATATGAATGGTGAAAACTGCAGGAAATTGAGTCACCAAGAGAGAGAGGAGCAGACAAGGAAGGAGTTCAGGGGATGCCATGGTTGTGGTATGGGACTTCTCCCTCTGCAGGAAAGAAAGAAGTGAAATGTAAGAGTGCTTTCAAACCATACCCTGGTTCTCTTTGTCATTAGTTCTTTGTTTGTTTATCAAGCAGCACCAATGGACATGATTGGTCTGGATGTCATTTTTTATTTGGATACTGCTTAGTACAGAGTTTAATTTATATATTACTGTATACAGCTAAAGTTTATAAAGACCTTTTGTAAGCATCGATCAAAATCTAATTTACAATTTACTGATATTGATGAATACTTTTGTCTGGTATACCAGGGGGCCTTTTAAGGTATCATGAGTGTCAGATCGTCCCATTAGTTGACAAATCCCTCATTTGTAGAGTCGTCATAAGTGGTCATTAGTTCATGTATAACTGGAATGCATACCAACCATTAGATTCAATATAAAAACAATGAAGACAATGTCATCTTAATTAAGTGTTTTAATACTAATCGCACAAATAGATCTAACGATTCAAGATTAACCCTTTATTTTAACTACTTACTAGAGTATAAATTTATATAGATCAAAACACAAGTGTGTTGCTTCAATGGACCAGTGTAAACTATGCCATTATGTGCCAATGGGGCATGTAGTAGTATTACTATGGAGTTGTCTCTGACCACTTTTTTATTGTCATTACTAAGGCATACCTTATTCAAAGTTAGGAAATACATACAAGAGCTTTGTTTTTGCCGTTTGTAGAGCATGGTTGGCTGTTTACTTGGAGCTTCTTTCTTTAATATTCTTTAGTTAATGGGAGCGGCTCTCTTTGGTCTGGAACAGAATATTTTTTTTTTTCTGGGCATGCAATGAGACATATATCCATATGTTTTCTTTTTGTCACCAATGAGAATCACACCTTATTAAGACTGCCTTCACAGCTCTGCTAAGGGCTAGCACTGTTCTGTCCTTTTCTCCTACGTATGCTTTGGCCAGGCACAAGACTTTTGCACATTATTTTTAGTGCATGATCGAATAGGATATGCCCCTTGATTCCTTGTTCTTGGTGAGAAAAACAACTGCAGCCTTAATGTAGTGTTAATCTCTCTGCTCATTTGAAGCTACGCAATATTAAGAATTGTTATGATTGACTCTTAGCAGCCCTGTATATTTTAACCATGTTTTAGATAAAAAGAAGAGAAAAGAAGTGTCCTCGGGTAGCAACCAAGAGGTAGCTAAAGAACATTAAATTTTACTAGTTTTTGCTAAGTATGTACTTAATTCTTTTTGAATTCTATGCCGGCTAAGAAAACCATATTTTCAGGGACTTGGAGACAAGAAGTCAAAATATGACTTTGGGAGGAGGCCGGTTCACAGAATCTAATCTATTTCATTGAAGCATACAGAGTATTTGTCTGAGCTTTTTTTCTTTCTAAATTCGTTTCTTTTATCTAGTTGTGCTTTCTAGGCTACCCAATCCAATTTTGTTGTTGAGCTAATGCTAAAAGTCCTCGTAGTTTCAAAAACTTGAAGCCCAAACCTTAATTTGTTGCCATGTTTACTGATGAAAGCCCAAGTTTTTTTTTAATTGAATCAAACCCATAATCGAATGTTTTCTTTTGGTGAACTGGGGATAAAGCCCAAGACAAAACAAATATTCAAATGTGGGAAAGAAGCTAATTAAAGAGCTGAAAAAAAATAAAGGGAGGAGATCGAAGTGTCCCTAAATTACGTGAAGGATATATGTTGCCATGGCATTGTCTGGTGGCCCTTACCCCTCTCCAATCAAAGAAAGAATCACCGATTCACAAATCACAATCACTGTCCATTAGTCAAATTACATAAAAATAATAACTAGAAAAAGCTGAGTTTAGGACAATTGCAACAACAGCCTTACAAATTTTGAAATCCAATTTTAAACCAGAGGCAAAAACGAGAGAAGGAGAGTTGTTATAGCATGTAGTTTGTGCATGGTATATAAAAAGGTGGAACCCCACTTCATGTCATGTGGCATTGCAAGAAATAATCACTACTCAGAACTCACCCATTAATCTTTTTAACATGGACCAGATTCAACGTCTAATTACCGCAACAATCTTCGCCTTGTGCATCATCAACATCAATGTCGATCTTTCAGAGGCACAACAAAAAGGAGGTGCAAATGAAGGAACACAACAAAAAGGAGGTGCGACTGTGAACGACGGATTACAAGTTGGATTTTACGGCAAAAGTTGCCCCAATGCAGAGAAAGTTGTGGCCGACATTGTGGCCAAGGCTTACAAGCAAGATCAAAAGCTCCCTGCTTCCCTCCTTCGCCTTTTTTTCCATGATTGCTTTGTCAAGGTAAGCAGCATTGTATTCCAACTTGGATCATTCTGCATTGTCTCTTCAATGGTTTTAACTTTTTAACAAATGGGAATTGTATATGGAACAGGGTTGTGATGCCTCAGTTCTGTTGGATTTAACAAACAGTAATGAGTTTGTGGAGAAAAAATCACCGGCCAACGCTGATGCGCTGAAAGGTTTCGAACTCATCGACGAGATCAAGTCCCAGCTCGAAAAGGAGTGCCCGCAAACCGTATCTTGCGCTGATATAATAGCATTTGCTACTCGGGATATTGTGGTTCAATCCGGTCTGCCTGACCACCAAATGCCGGCAGGCCGCCGCGACAGCCGGACTTCCCGGGCCACCGATGCCACCGACAGAGTCCCTCCTCCCACAGCAACAATGGATGACATTATAGATATCTTCGCAAGAACAGGCTTGAACGAAGAAGACGTGGTTGCGTTGCTTGGGGCACACTCCATCGGGACTTCCAGCTGCAACTTCTTTGATTACAGACTATACAACTACAACAAAATGAATCAACCAGACCCTAACATGGACCCAGGCTACCTTCGTGACCTGTCTGCCAAGTGCCCCAAAGGCGTGCCTGCGGACCAGTCACGTAAGGTATTGGTGGACTTGGATCCTGTGACACCGGTCAAATTGGACGTTCAGTACTATAAGAACCTGTTGGAGAAGAAAGGTCTGCTTGAATCGGATCAGGCGATGGTTTTAGATAAACGCACCAAACCGATTGTGGAGAAAATGGCTAAAGATCCTCAAGCTTGGGCTGAAGCCTTTGTCAAGGCCCTCGTCAAGATGGGGAGGAACAATGTTCTCACTGATAAGGATGGAGAGATAAGGAAAAACTGTCGGGCCTTTAACGCATAACAAATTGTTCTTAGCGAAAACTCTACAATGCAGCCAATTCATGGCATGCACATTTTTTTCACCCTTCAAAGGTGGTCGCTTTACCTGTTCACTACTAGGCTATAGATCTTTTACCATTAGACATGTTTATATGTCATGCAAATTCTACCAAAGACAGACTCTTGTTTTTTGTAAGTATACTTTTTGGACTTATATATCAAATTGCCCATAATTTTTAGTATCAGCTGTGTTTTGGCCTCGACAAGGTTTATTGTAACCAATTTTTCGGTTAAATGATTTGTTGATTGGTTTTCTTATTTTGAAAATTAAGATTAAATATCAAATATCAATAATTTTTCGGTTAAATAATTGTGACTTTTCAAATTTATAAAAATTTTAAAATCTTTAAGGGTTTAATACTTTTGATATAGGCTTGGGAGATGAAATCTTATAACCCAAAGACTAAATATTAAAATTTAAACCTTGCAAATATTGAAAAAACAATAAATCAATAAAAAAGTTATAATTATTATTAAGTCACAGCTCGATATAATTATGTTTTTTAAAGTTGGTACCTAAACTGAAAGTTAATATTTAAAGTAAAATGACATAAATATTTTGGTAGTTAAAATGAAAAAAACATTACAATTTAGTACCTAAAGTCAACGAATCTTTTTAAATTTTGATAGTAAATTAGTCTAGGGTTTCTAGTAAGACTTTCTACATTACTCATGATTTTTTTTAAAAAAATAAACATCTACCATTATGGCGCACATAACATACTGACAGTGAATGTAAACCCTAATGACTAATCTATTTGTCTGACATGTAACACTAACTAAACAAAACAAAAAAAAACAGAATAGTAAAATTTAAATCTAGAACAATTAAACAATGACATCTTATACCGAAAAGAAAAACAATGACATCACAGATGCATCACAAATTTCAATGTGTCAAAACACTTCATTACAAAGTGTATATAATGTCATGCATATTTATGCCGGAAATAAAACACCTAATTTCAATTTAGAGTATATCACCAACAGAAAACAGACAAATAAAACAAAAGAGCATAAAACAGAGGAGATGCAAAAGATTTGCATGAAACAAAGAAAAACCTTCATAGACCAAATTTTAGAGGAGCTCTAGCTAGGATTCAACTTAGCTATAAAACCCTAAATAAGCAACTTGAGTACTGTAACGATAACATTTGAAATAAGAGAAGTGAAGAACAATGTCAGGATGAACATGTTTTGGGCTGTAGGGCTGGGAACCAGAGAAGAAATCCTAACTGCTTTAGATGATACAGGACCATGAACAATTACAGCATCAAACCACCTCCCATTTCACCCATAATTTTCTCCACTTTAATCAACATATCTGGAATAACAGGGGAGAGAGAAAGAACTAGAACCAAATTAGCATTTCAAGTAATAGGATAGACTGTAGTGCTTAATCAATTTCAGATAAATCTGGTGTTCTTCAAATTGTTAGTGTGTATATATTTATACATATACACACACAGCAAACTTAAGTAGCAATCTACAAGTAGGAACAAGCAAGCTCCAACCTCAGTATGAAAATGGCATATGCATTTTTACTAACACAATGAACAAAGTTGTTTGCATTGAGGAAGGAACAGAAACAGATATGGCACATCAGGCATAAGTTTGCAACATGATCTTAATTTTCAGAACATAACTAATCTTAAAAGGATTCATCAGAAATAAATATATAAAATATTCATAGGGCTTACCTTGGAAGGAAGAATCTTCCATATATCTCTGCAAGATAACAAACATTTATGTTCATATATCAGCAGTTCTGAAGAGCATCAGTAAATCTTGTATGCAAATACACTGTTTACAAAAGCATTGCAATAAATCCATGTAATACTAATAGGCACCAAAGAACCATTACGATATTCTTCTGACCAAGACCATCAAATTAAGGGGTTAGAAAAGATACCGCGATTTGGGATTTGAGATCGGCTTCCAATGGTACATTTGATTGTGCTGCCACTACATCATCCAATCAAGGAAAATGGTTCATCACATGGAATAAGAAATTTTTTTCCTGTTTACTTCTATGGTGTCCAATCTACCTTGTAGATTATCAAAAATAGTAATAATAATAGTCATAATCTACCTTGTTCAACAACAGGGTGACAGTTGCTCAGCAATGAGGTGAAACTTGGAGGCAAAGCTGCAAAGTTGCTCTGAAAGTTATGAATAGGTGTGATTCCTGGAGTATGTGAGTATTGACCAGCTTCATTTTTCAAGCTTGGTGACATTTGAGGAATATAGGCCTGAGCAGGAATAGGTGTAATTTTCGGGATAGATGAGTATTGCTCAGCTTCATTTTTCAAGCTTGGTGATATTTGAGAAATATAGGCATGACCAGGAATAGGTGTGAATTGGGTGTGTGAGTATTGGTCAGCTTCATTTTTGAAGCTTGGTGACATTTGAGGAATATAGGCGTGACCACGAATAGGTGTGATTTCTTGGGTACGTGAATATTGCTCAGCTTCATTTTTTAAGCTTGGTGACATTTGAGGAATATCGGCCTGAACAGGAGTCATGGTAGTCAAGTCCTTGCAAGTCCTGAAAACAAACAAAACACTATCACTACTTCTCTTCCACATGTTTATTGACAACACATATCTCCTGCAAGGGGGAAAATGTAGTATATTAGTGTAGAGCAGGTTTTGTTTTTACCCATTGAGGGGTCTATTAGAAGACATGAACTCAGATTGTGATGAAATTTCAGATCCAAAGTCAGTATTAAGAGGTTCAATATCCCTCCCTTCCTTGAAGATATCCTGAAAAACGAACAAATCATAACACCACCATTGCAAGAGAAAGAAACACTGTTCCCTTTTTCTTTCATGAAATCTATATTATAATAACACACTTTACATTGTTGGTAGTAATGGCCTCACCTTTAAAGCATTCATGAATTTCTCCGCTTCTTGGGCTGACAAAAATCGCAAAGCAAATTTCTGGATCTGCAACAAAGATGTAACACAATGACATGATGAGTTTTGAATAATGTCGTCCCACCTAGCCTAAAATGACCAATACTGCCTATCACACACAAAGCTAAAAATATGTATTTTCTAAGAAACAAAACAAGAACATTATGCAGCTTGCCTCGCCCAAACTGTCTCTGTAGCTGATAAACACGGCTCTGGTACCCCTGGCAGGAAATCCAGAGATGCATGAAACCTGAGGCCAGACAAAGTGTAGCTTGGAAACATAGTGCTCCTCCTGAAACATGTTAAATTGTAAGAATTCAAAGAGTTGTAAATGAAATACACAACTTTCTAGCACTGAGAAAATGGGAAAAAAAGAAAGTTCTGTCTAGAAACAATCCAAAGCTCAGCAATGCACCAAACAACAGAATGAAATTCATGATGGCCTAAGTTGAACATATTAAATAAGCCAGAACAAGCCCTCCTAAAACAAGTTTATCAAAATTAACTGTGTATCCAAGCATTTTATATATTTAGAATTAATAACTAATTAAGAAATCAGTAAATCACAACATTCCACAAACTTTTCTATCTTCCATAATATTAGCTTGGGAGGGGAAAATTGCGCTTATCAGAGATTTCAAGGCCTTAATTCAATGCCAATTTCCAATTGCCAAAAGGAAAATTCAAGCATGAGTTCAAAGCAAATAAACAGAAATCGAAGAGCTCAACAGTGGACGTCTGTCGAGTACCTTCCCTACAAAGTTGCCACTCTTCAAAAACGACGTCGCATAAGTTATGTCAGGCAGAATTCACAACCAAAGCTCGCTCAGTAATGCTTCCATAACCAGGAAGAATGAAATTCAGGCCAGAATTAACTGGCACGGTGTCCGTACAGTTCTCGACTAAATCGATCAGAAAAATACTTGGAATAATATAGAAAAATAAAATCAAAGGAATCCATGAAACATATTTGTAGAAGGCTATAAACATTTAACTCGAGAACAAGTTGTCTTACTACTCACGCCATTTAAATTTAAAATAATTCTCAGCGCCGTTTGGTCACCGCGAAAATGTACTAAGTAGGTACTAGAAATTCAATCCGTGCTAATTCGATTTCACTTTCTTTTGGTTTTCTCAGCAACCAAACTGAATCAAAAGTTGAATAACTCGGATCCTCTCGGAACTCAAAAGAAAAGTTCAAAAACAGCAAATCAGCAAACGAGAAGGTTCCAGAGTAGGACTAAGTTACTAACCTGAATCTTGCCACTGAAACAGACAGTGAGGATGACATCGGAGTTGGAGTGATCGTGAGCGAGTTGGAGCATAGCTGGAGAAGAGGAAGAGATCCAATTGCCGAGTGGCCGTCGATTTCTGACCTTGGGAGGCAGAGGAACGAGATCGGGGCACGTGGAGGTGAACGGAGGGTAGCCGAATAAGCGAGAGAACTGGATCTCCCACCGCTCTGTAATGGCGCTCACTGCAGCCACCGTCGCCGGCGGCTTCTGTGTGCGTTGGCTTGGTATCACGGCCAGCTGTGAGCCCGCCATTTCTTTCAGACTCTTTGTTTTGCGCTTCTTCTTTCGGACTTCTTGGGTTTGGGCCATGCACTCCATTGGAACGAATTTCAAACGGCGGGCAATCAATGAATTTATAGCCTGGCAGGTGTGTCGGTCTGAGTGGTCTATTGCTAGACCGGGTCGCCACGTTGGCACATTTTACTATTTTAATATTCTTGCACAGTTCTCTTGTGTAAAGCTCTACTAGTCTACTATTATTATTATTATTTTTTTTTTAAACTCCACTATTTTCTCAAGCTTACTTGAGGTAAAATCAACCATTTTATTACTTTAGCTGTTTAGCACGAGACTTTTCTTCTTTTAATATCACGCATGAATTAAATTTTTAGAAAATTAGGATTAAATATTAAATTTCAATAATTTTTTGATATAGCATGAAGATCATATAATATTTCAATTGAACTACCAAATTTAAATGTAATTTTTTAGATTAGGTCACAAATATGTTGGCCCCTTTGATTTGAACCTTTTTCATTTGACATTTTTATCTTTTGGCCCACATATGATGAGTATTAGTTAAAATTTATAAAATTTTGACAAAATTGTCCTTGAAGCTTTTATATTATCTTAAAAATTTACTAATGTAGTCTTAACTTCACATTTAGTTGTGACGACACTCACAACTTTAAATTTAGTTGTGACTGAACAACAGTCACATCTAAGTTGTGAGACAGTCACAGTTAAGTTGTGACTTAATTGAATTTTTTTTTAGAAAAATTATACTACAATATAATATAAATAGAGGTTAAAACAATATATTTACTCAAAATAATATATAGTATAGTGGTGTGAGTTGTTTATTTCAATTTACCAAGACAGTCACAGTTAAATTGTGACTGGATTGATTTTTTTTGTTAATACAATATAGTATAAATTAATGTAATATTTGTGATATAATATTTTTTTTTATTATAGTGGCATGTGATGAAATTTTTATAAATTCTAATACCTTTTATTTTATTAATTTGTTAGATTTTTTAACTAGTATCTAATCCAAAATGCTATTTAATTTTAGTACTTAAACTAAAAAATTATTAAAATTTAGTAGTTAAAATCAATAGACCTTTAAATCTTTTATGGTATTGCTATTTTCAGTAAATTTGAAAAACAAGTTTTTTCTTATTTTCAGCTTAGAATTTTAGAGGAATGCAGTTCTCGTGTCTTTTTGCTTTTTCTCTTCTCATATCTATCTCATGGATGTAGTCTCATGAGTACAACTGTAAATTAATTAAGTAATAAATAATTTAGTTATTTAATTATTATCAAATAAAAAGATAATATTGATATAAGAAAAAAGAAGAATCCAATTATGATAATACATTGTGAAATGGAGAATTTTTGTAGCCAAGGGCCCAAGATTAAAATTAGGTCCAGAAAAAAAAAACTAAATGCTTTATTTAAAAAAAAAAAACAATACCCATGCTTATATTTCTAAAATTTCTTTAAAAATTGCTATTAAATTTGACTAATTTTCAAAATTTCCGTTTATTTCAGAGAAAAAACAAAAGGTTCTGTTATAATTCGATACATATTTTATCTACAAAGTAAAAACTACTAGAAGTCTTAAAAAACGCAGCTTTCAACATAGAACCGCTTAAAATGGATATAGCGTGCATCGGAAGCATCAATAACCAACCACGCTGTCACCAGTTTTGCGATCTCCCAGAAGCAGCAGCAGCAGCTCAAGAAGAAGAAGGAAGAAAACACAGCAGAGAAAATCAAATCAACCATGAAAGCCCTTCTCCATCCAGAACCGTTTTCGTTCACCTCCATATCTTCCTTTTGCACTGCCAAACCTCGAAACCTCACTCTCTTCCACACCCAAACATTCCTCAAGCTCCCTGCAAATAACGGCGACCATTCCACCGGACGTAAACTATCTTTGACAGCCCGAGCCACATTGGACTCGGTCAAGATCGACCAATCAGGACTCTCAGGTCCCGATATCCGAAACCCGACTATCTCTTCGTCGTATCGGAGCTCAAATCTGCCGAAGCCGAATCAGACGGTGCTGGAAGCTCAGGCTAGGGTTTGCACCGGTCCCACCCAGACCAAACCTCTCGGCGAGGACCAGGCTTTCAAGGTCCTCGACACCATTTACAGATCACTCAAGGGAGAGCTAAACGACGATGAGGACCAAGTCTCCAAGGCACAGCTGGGCGCGTTCTTCGCGGCGATGACGATCCGCGCGAATGCGTTTCCCGAAGCGACGCAATGGAGCGAAGGCGAGAAGAAAGCAATGAACGCATTCTGGCCGCTTCTCGTTCGATCGCTGCCGCCAGACGTGGTGTTCATAGCCGACCCGGAAGGGTCGCTGATGTGCGTGGGAAGCTCAATTGGGCCCCAATTCGTCGGGAACGGCACGAGCGAGATGAGATTGGTCGGTGCCCTCCGGGAGGTCCTCGCCGGCGGCCACCTTGGCTACGAAGAAGTTCAAGGTGTTTTGCGAGATGTTCTTCCATTGGTATCAATCGGAGATGGGACGTCCACAGGAGTAAGTGAATCGTTGCTTTCGGCATTGTTAATAGGTCAGCGTATGAACAGAGAAACAGACCGTGAATTGAAAGCTTACTGCCTTGCATTTGATGATGAACTTGGTAATTAGAATTCTAGTCTTCTTATTATATCCATGTGGCTCTGTAATTTTCTTTTGGTTTGATTTTATTTGTGTGTTGGTTAATAAGGTCCTACTCCAATTGCTGATGTTAAGTCGCTCACTCACTATGGTGAACCTTATGACGGAAATACGCGTTTCTTTAGGAGTACTTTATTTGTTGCCGCGGTTCGATCCTGTTATGCTGAATCTTCATTGCTTCATGGAGTGGAATGGATGCCACCTAAGGTCAGCTTTTTTAGCTTTTCTCAACTCATTGACTGGAAAGTGGAAACTAATAAGGCCAAGTGATAACGTTTTTTGTTGTCCAGGGAGGTGTTACTGAAGAACAAATGCTCAAGTTCATGGGAGCAAACACAAGCTTAACCCCATTGCAGGCGAAAATACTCCTTGAGGTCTCTGTGGTTTCCATATATTTTTTTGCGTGCTTACTCATTCCTTTTTTTAATAATGTATTTTGAGTTGTGAACTTGTGATTGATTTGTTTAACACTTTAACTTGTTATTTCAGGATGAAGAGGTTGGTTTTGCCTATATAAGTCAACGTGAAGCCCGCCCGTCTCTGTGTGAATCTCTAGCCAATATTCTGGCATACTCTGGCTAGTATGTGTACTCTTATCAGGATGAAACTGATAACAACATCTATATGATTTTGGCAGGTATTCATTAATTAAGTTGAGGGAGCATATTAAGAAGCGCCCGCCATTGGCAACAACTGAAAAGGTTCAGCAATTTGTGAAGGTCTGTCATATCCCTATTTGCTTTATATTCCTTAAAAAAAAGTCAAACGAAAACCTTGACGGACATTTTGATGCAGAGAAATCTAGTATGTGCAAAAATTTGGAATCTACACAAGATAGGATGTATCTAGAGTACTTTTTCACCTACTATGAAATTGATATATCTACTTTGATTTCTGAAATGTTAGTAGGCATCAATAATATACCATCGTAATATGATGCGTACATGGCATATCTCTGTCTTGATTAAAGTGACAAGTACCCAGCATTGGTATGTGAATTTTGGCTGCACTATACAGAACGTGAAATATGTATTGTTTTCTCAACAGGCCCGGGGGAAGGAAGCAATTGTTGCTGGGTTTTATCATGAAGGTTATGTGGAGCCACTCTTAATGCTTATGAAAAGAAGAGGTGTTCATTCTGGCTTGGTAGTGAAGGTTGGAACTTTGCCAATTATGCAATTTAAGTGGGAGATCCTTTCAAAAATTATACTTAAATTAACCTATTTGTGTTATGAATTTTAAGAATATTTATAAAAATTAGTTCAATATTTCAATATCATCTGAGTAATTCAAATAACTAAAATCTGACTTTACTGTTACTGAAGGGTGAGGAAGGAGCCCTCTCGATGACAACGAGATTGCGCTCAGTAAATTCGTCAAAAGGACTTCATGTAAACTACTGTTCAGGGTTCCGCTCACTGAGCATGGCATCTGCTTGTGAAGTTGATGGTTTGTTCTCAAAGTCACCTTATGCTCTTTTGTTCATTTTCTCAAATGGTTGTAATTTCTAGTTTTAAGTTATGTAATTATGTTTGTAGCTGTATCAAATGTTTAGATTTTTGCATCAATTTCCTTGCATTGAAACTGAAGCCTGAAAGTTTGGTTGCAGGGGTGTCACGTCAGAGTTTTAATCTAGAGGTTAATGCCAAAGACTATGGTTTTGAACCCACAGATACGCCAAGAACTGATAGATCGGTAGAGTTCCTGAAAACTACCCCGATCCTGTCCCTTCCCTCTTTTTGTGTGTGTGTGTGTATATAAAGTCCTGCGGGACACAAATAGGATAGTGTAGTGTAGTGGTGTTGATTAGTTCTAATTCGTATGCATGAACTCTTTCTCTCAGTTTTTTGTCCCTCTCCTTTTTATCAAGTCAGGGTTTCTTTGACAAGTAATTACTTTTTTTGCGAGTTTAGGTCTCGAAGAATATAGAGTTGGGCTTAACAGCACTTCGTGGTCAGAAGGGACCAGCTTATGATCGAATAGTCTTGAATGCTGGGTTGGTTGATCACTTGCTCGGGTGTGATGGTGCAGAAGACATATCCTTGGCCCTGGATAGAGCCAGGGAGGCTATTGACAGTGGCGGGGCTCTGAAAAGGCTCTTGAATTACATAAAGGTATCTAACGAAGTGAGATATAGTCCCGCCTTTTGAGTTTAATAGACATAAGTAGACGTGAAAAAAGAGGAGCAGAGGAGGGAAATGCTTTAGCATTTCTCCAACTACAGGTAGGCTAAATTTTGTTCTTTTTTTCTCTCATTATTCACGTATACTTGGTTTTCATGTAATTTACTGATAACCATGATACCTTTGTTCCGCATAGCTTCTACAGCAGGTGGCATGTTACATGCTTCGTTTTTGTGTGTGTACCTAATAGGCTCATACCCATTGAATGTAAAATAAACTGCGCAGTTGCGTATCTCAGTTACTGAGTTGAGAATGTTTTTTTTTTTTTTGGCACATTTGGCTCATTTAGCGTTATGCAGAAGCCACCTTCTGCTTTTTTTATTTTTTATTGTTTTTTTTTTTCAAGTTGAAGAAATAAAGTACAATTTTTACGAATTAGCTTTAAAATATTTTTAATATGATTGGGCGTAATGAGTAAATATAAGATTTTTAAAAGTATGATGCGTGTTACGAGTAATTGGATGACTGAACAAATGCTTGGGTATATGTATAGATTATAGAATACCATATATGATACATGCATGGGGGAGCTCTTGACCCAATTTAAGATCGAGACTCAAGTTAAAAGCCCATCAGAAATAGAGTTCTGCCACGAGGGCCATGATTGAGACTGCAGCTCCAGTAGCAGGGACTGAGAGCTACCAACAATGGATAGATTTGCTCTATTTGCTCACAGTAACCACGATAGTAGAATCGATCACTACTTTAGCATACTTCAACCCAGTTTAGCAACGATGCTGCAAGTCACCCACAATCACAAAAGAAGCCCCAATTCCAATTCTTCCATGACAACACTGATCCTATTCTGCTAGATTCATCCTCTGCAGAAACCATCAACATTTAGCTTACACTATCCTTAGGAGAAGGATACAAGGCCAAGAACGCATTCACACCAATATAGGAGCAATTACTAATGAGTAGTGATACAAGATGAAGGTGAAATTCCTTCTCTTGCATTGCGCATATGAAGATGTAAAACATAGAAACAAGTTCTTTCTTACAATTACTCCGCAAAGAAAACTCAATACACTTAGACTGTAAACAATGTTAGGCTAGCCTCTCTTCACAATGGTTTTTCACGCTTGTTTTACTCCTAGAGCTAGATTCTAGAATATACCTGACAGAGTGAACTAGCAAACTAGCATTCGGATATTAAGTGTTTATTGTTAACAAAGTACTTTGGTCATCATAACTCCTGCAAGAAGTGAAAAATTCTATGCCGCATCATTATTCTCAAATCCTCATACTTTCTCTATGCCTGATGACTCCAAAATCCATTGAACACTATTATAGGAAGAAAGAGGTGAGAGAAGAAAATAATAAAACCAAGAGAAAGCACTTTTATTTAATGCTCCTAAGTTTCTCTTATATTTGAAGAGTAGTTGCTATGGAACCAGCAAGGCTAAGAACTTCAAATGGTGGATTGTGCAACACATCTCTCACTGTCGTTGGACACGAGTCTGTAATCCAGAAGTAGGTCAGCGCACCCTCAGGGTTCCCTGCTTGGAACAAGAAAGAGTACTTAGAGAGTTACAATCAAGTAACAAATAGTAGTGATTTCTTTTTTCTGTTAGATTATATAACACAAGGAAAGTTAACTGCAGATCAAAAGAGTAAAAAGCAATAGAACTTCAGAGGCAAAGGTAAATAGAGCGTGTAATACCTCCATTATCTTTTCGAAAGCGTTCCCATGATCTATTAGGAAAAATCCCATGTGTTACATAAGCACTGATTTTTGCTGCTCCATGGGCGGCTAAAACTTTCTAAAACAAGATGAGAATGTAATATAGCATTTCAGATTACTTATCAACAAATCGAAAAACCTTTTTCCTCTGTCAAAATGAACCTAAAGCAGGAGTAAGTAGCAAGAAACAACAAGCAGAATTAGTCAAATGTCCATCTATTGGGCAAAGAAAGTTAGTTTCATGACCTTATGGACATTTTTTTCCCAAGTGTTGACCATGTTGATTATCTGAATTAAATAATTCATTTTGCTATGACCAAAACTATAGGGATAAACAGTTGAGCGCAAGGCAGCCACAGCATTCATCCACACTTTGTTTTTTAGGTTAGTAATATGAGGCAAAGGCAAGAAGTTCACTCAGGATTTGGATACCTGGCATTCAATCAGGGTGCCACCAGATTGAACCAAATCATCTACAATCACAACATGCCGTCCTTTAGGGTCTCCCTCTTTAATACGTACAATTCGATGGTCGCCTTCCCGAACTTTCGCACAAACAATCTGCATTGCAATTGTTTGACATGATATGCAGTCAGCGAGAAACATAATTAAAGCAAGCCTTCATGAAGTAAATGTACGGCCCATGAAAATGTCAGCGAAGGAGATGACACAACAGAGTTGAAAAAACACTGTCTAGCTGCACCTCTTACACAGAACTATAAGATTTAAGATGGAATCTTAAGGCTGGTGGTATAAGAAGCTAGAGTATGCAAGTCAATGATCATCCTATTATATAACTATGAGAAGCGGTGCACAGGGTTTACCAATCCTTTGAGTCAAAATAATTAGATATAAATCAAATTGCTAAATCAGTTTCAATTATCATCATAAGTTCATAACTGAGGTTAATAGGATCTCAATAACACAAGAAATAACAAACAAAAAGAAAATAACATAAATGGCATGCTTATGCTGTTTTGAAGACTAAGTTTAAAAGAGGAAAAAAAAAGGAAAACATAAAATTAAAATACCGTTGGGAAATGCTGTAGCTGCTTATGGAATCGCTTCCAAGCACCATCATCAGGAAAAGCAATGGATATCTGAAATGTGAAGACAATCAGAACAGAATATCAGACTTAAAAATGCTTTGAAATTAATTACTCTTATGAACGTCTAAATTCCAGGACTCGAGACACAGAAGAAGGGGGCAAAAAGAACTTTACATTGTCAGAATCAGGAAGCTGTTGGAGCCTACTTTTGAGCAAAGGGATCCCACTCTCAAAGCATGGTAAGATATTATCACCAAAGTAAAATCTCTCCTAAACATGCAACAAAGAATGAAATTAAAAAATTGGTGATGACTAAGCAAAGTTGTATGTTAATGTGGTAGTGACTAGAGACCTGCAAAGCATGGATATCATAGATGACTAAGCTAGTAGGACCTCCCATTGAAATGGGTATATTTGACAAGGCCCTGGCAAGGGTGAAAGCGGTGGCAACATCTCCCTCATCCTCCATACGCTCCGAAGTCCCCGTAGGAAAAAAGGGAAGGACGAGCGTGAATGAGGAGATGAACAACTTGGGCAATGCATAGATGACAGAGAGCTGCTCAAAAATCACTGCTGGGGAACTAAACGAGGCCAGAAAGGCCACGTGGTGCCCGCGAATGCCGTGAGCATTGGGTATGAATATGTTGGGAAACCCATCATCAAATTTCCTAAAATTTACAAAATTGAATACAAGATTTCAGAAACAATAGAGCTAATGCAAAAATTGAAAAATTAAAAAACGATAGTCTGTCAATGCAAATGCCAAATGGGCACTGGTAAGGGTAACCCAGAGCTCACCTCCAGGTGATGCTACGGAGCTCAATGGAGTCAGACTCGGCGGCGACTTTCTGAGCGAGCGCCTTGGTCTCGGCGCAGTAGAAAAGGCACACCTTCTTCGCTTTTTTCACGGCCAATTCGGAAGCCATTTGCACCTGAGGTTCTGAAGCGTTGTGAAAGAGGTGAATTGGAGGATCGGGCTCGATGGTACAATTGTGCGTGTTCTCAAAGCTCTTGATCTCGCACCTGATGCTGTTGTTGTTGTTCTGCTGCTTCTTCTTCTTGGTAGAAATTTTGATAACAAAAGCCGCGGAAGAGGGTATCGGAGATTTCAGTGTTTGGGTGAAGTTAGGGTTTTGGTATGAAGACGGAAGAGCTCGAGTGGCCGCCATGTGGCGGTCACTGCGTTTCTTCTACAGTTCTAGCCTTGCTAAGTGCCGTGTCTGTTGCTACTTGCTAGTATGCTACCACCAACGAGAAACGAAGGCTTTCAGTTTTGATGTCCCACCTCCTTTAAAACGGGTGGCCGCTTGCTCATATAAATTTGGTCAAATTACGTTTGTTTTTTTTTTTGGGTCAAAAGTCTAGCAAATTACAATTTAGTACCTCAACTTTATATATTATTTGAAAACTTGCAAAAAAATACCTCAACTTTCATTTTGTGTCAAAATAATACCTCCGTTAGTTTTTCTGTCAAAATAGCAGGGGTATTTTCGTCTTTTCCTTAAATTTAAAAAATAATAATTTTTTTTAAATAAAAAAAATTAAAAAATAATAAATAAAAAAAAATTAAAAAAAAAATTATTTTAAAATAATTAAAATTAAAAAAAAAATTAAATTTTGTTCCCTTTCCCCCCCCCGCCTCCGCCCCCGCCCCACCCCCACCCCTCCCTACCCCTCCCCTCCCCAACCAGCCTCTCCCTTCCCTTCCCCAGCCAGCCCCCACCCTCCCTTCCCCTCCCCTCCCCAGCCCGCCCCCCCTCCCTGCCCTCCCCTCCTCCCCAGCCCACCCCCACCCACTCCCCCTCTCTCTGCCCGACCCACCCCTCCCCCCACCCCAGTCGCGTCGCACCCCTCCCCCAGCCCCAACCCCGTCGCACACCCCTGCCCCTCCGCCCAGCCCCGTCGCACCCCCCAGCCCCAACCCCCGTCGCACATCCAGCCCCCGCCCCCCCC